>NC_091507.1:4936281-5237894 GCF_947461875.1 Haliaeetus albicilla
AGCAATTTTCTTTTCCTGACTCAGGGCAAAAAGTTGCAAAACTTTTAGTCAAGGCTTAAGAAAACCTATCTGAAAGTTAGTCAGTTAGCAACTGGGAAGTCCTCGACTTAACACTGAGGCCTGAATGGGCTCACCACTGTTTGTCCCAATGTTGCTAGGCCTGTGCATTTATTTCCGTGTTGTTCTATAATGTGGTTTTTTTTTCTTTTTAAATATAGAGATGCTGGATTAGGCGAAGTAATGGGTTCTCTAGTGGTGAGAAAGCAGTCAGAATTGGGAACAGCATTTCTGAGCCACTTACGACCTCTGCTCACTGCAAGAGGTAGGTGGTCACTCCAGCTCCAGGGACGAGGAAGACTTCTGGAGGGTGGTGCAGCTGAGACGGTCTTCCTTGCCTAACCAGGGCACTTCCAAAATAGCTGGCGGAGTACGCTTACACAGTGCAAGCAGTGGGGCAACTTCTATGCCAGGACATGGCAGGTGACCTCGTCTTCTGACAGCTGCGCTCCCTCAAGCATCCAAGGGCGCAAACTGTCATTTCAATTTGTTAACACTTGCAGGAGTGAATCTAGCCTACTGGCTTCTTTCAAGTGAAGATTTCTGGCCAGCTGACACGAGACACTGTAAGCTGCAGAGTAATATCTGAACTAAAATTTGTCTCGCTTCCTATTATATTTGCACATTACCAATCCTTGTGACAAGAACTCTCTTTTTAATCTGTGCCTTTTGTGGTGGTAAGATAGTAAAATTATAGCTAGAATCTAAAGCTAGAATGTAACTGCTGATTTATTAGTTTGGATGTAGCAAGCCTTTTCATACTTTGATTTTCTGATATATATATGGGTGTATGGAAGGTGTATGCGTATGGTCTGGTAAGAATAATGACATCGGGGAATATGCTTTATTTCACATTTGTGTACATAAGAACATCCATAAAGAGAGGAATTATAGCCTTGTAAAATTAGTACAAGCCAGACTGGTCAAAGACCGTGCTTTCTTGCGATGAGATTTGAGGTGACTTTCCTAATGAGTGCTTAACTTATGCCAAAACTTGTTCCAGTAAAGATGACTCCCGCAGTCCGCCTAAGACGGGGTTTGATAACCACATTAAACTACTACTTATAGTAGTGACTAACCTAGCATTAACTTCTGAAACGGCCTAAAGACTACTTACTTCAGCTCATACCACCTTGGGACTTCCAAGTTCAGGAGGCGCAGTCCGCAGGCTCCGGTGAGGAAAGATCCACGTGCTCTTTCTCGTAGCGCATACTTGCAACGGGAGGAGTCCATATAGCGCGCAGGGGGAGGAATGTAGCAGGTAACCTCTGTGCTACATCCCGCGGCGTGCGCTCCCAGCCCTGGAACTGAGGGCGCGGAGAGAAAGGACGTTAGGCTGATGTCTGCGGTGTGGGAGCCATTTTAAGGCTCAAGGCGCCGTTTTAATTTTGCAGCTATTACCCAGAGGTATTTGGACTAATGACTTGTAGGTTTTCGTTTTTAAATAACTCTTCAGAGGAGCCTGCGTGGGCTTCACCTTGGGACAAACGCTCGCTGCAGCGTTTCTCTGTAAGAAAGACCGGGTTTCGCAAAAGTAATTCCCGTGCCTTCCTGCCTCCCTGTCATTTATTTATTGTTTTTTTTTTTAAAAAAGAAGACACAAAAGAGACTGACGCGGACACGGCTCCAAGGATCGGCCCCTGAGCAGGGCTGCCGATCCACGGACGGTCCCCTCCGGCACCGGCGGCCGTGAGAGGGCTGAGGCAGGCCGCCGCGGCCGGCCCTAGCGCGGCCGGCGGGCCCGGACCCCGCCGCTCCCCAACGGCCGGGCAGGTCCCTGGACGCCTTTTGTGCGTGCGAGGACGGGGCGACCGGCTCCCCCGGCCCACGCAGGTGGCGGCGGGCGGCCCGCGGCCCCTCCGGCCCCGGCGGGCCGCCCGACCTGCCCGCGGCCGCACGTCCCGCCCGCTCCCCCCCGCCGCCGCCGCCGGCGCTCGGCGCAGCCAATGGCGCGGCCGCTGTCAGCCTCGGCCCGCCCGCTGCCGGGCGGGGGAGGGCTGTGGGCCGGGGCGGGCGGGGGGTGAGCAGAGTTGAATGATTGAACTTTTCTTGTGTAGTTTCTGCGGCGCGGAGGTGTCTGCCCCCGGCGCAGCCCCGGCACCAGCCCGCCGAGCGGCAGCTGAGCCCGGCGCTTGCCGCCCACCCCACCCCGCCTCCCTCCTCCTCAGCGCCCGGCTGTGCCCCTCTGCCCTCCTCTCCCGCGGAGCGATGGTGCGGAGGGCGCCCGGCGCGTCCCTCGCCCTGCTCCTCTGGGTAGCGGCCGCCTGCGGCAGCCCCGCCGGGCCGGGGGCCGGCGCCGCCGCCGCCGCCGCCGCCCGCAGGCAGGACGAGGCGTTCTCCACCGCCAGATGCACCTCCAGGTGCCTGAGCCTCCAGATCACCCGCATCTCCGCCTTCTTCAAGCATTTCCAGGTAGGGGACACGCCGCCGCGCGGGCGTCCCTCGGCACCGGGTTCGGAAAGGACGGCCGGGGCCGGAGCGCCTCTTGGCAAACTTGGGGGGGTCGGGGGGTGCCGTTTCCTCAAGGGACGGCGGGCGGCGGCGGCGGCGGCACCTGGAGGCGGCGGACAGGTGGGCACGGCCCGGCGGCGGCGAGACCCGCCGCTGCCTGTGGGCGCCGGCCGGGCTCCCCGCGTGGCTGGTGGCCGGGAGGAGGAGGAGGAGGAGGCGGCGGCGGATCGCGGGGCTCCCGGCTCGCCGCGTCCCGCCACACGCTTGTCAGCCGCTCGCCGGCGAGGCTGAGGCGACCGCTCTGCCCCGGCTCCTCGCAGGTGCTCGGCGCTCCCAGCCGCTGCCTCTGGCACGGCGGGACGGGACCCGGCCGCCGCCGGTGATGCCCGAGATCGCGGAGCGGCCGCAGCGCAGTGCTCCCGCTTTTTTTTCTGAAACGGAGGGGCACGTCTCTGGCTAGCGGGAGTGGGGAAATGGGGTCGGAGCGGCGAGAGACCGCCGGGGTCTGAAGCGAAGTGAGGGAGAGTGAGCCCGGCAGGCGGCTGCGCTGGGAGCAGCGCGGGCGGTGGTGAAGAGCAGCGGGTGCCTGCGCCCCCTTCCCCTCTTCCAGTTCCACACGCACCTCTCCCTCCTCCCTTCCCCACCTGTTCTACGCCCTTGCAAGTATTACACCCAGCCGACTCCGCCCGAACGATGGAAACCCTCCCGAACGCCCTCCCAAGCCCCTCTGAGGAGAGAGGGGCTGACCAGCCCGGCGGGCAGGGAGCCGCCTCCGCCTCTGGGGACGGCCCCGTCCCCACAGCGCAGCGGGCGGGAAGCCGGGCGGGGAGCGCGGCCCTCGTTCGCCGCGGGCTTTCCTGTCAGTCAGAGAGCGGAACCGCCCGGGCCGATCTGTGAGGGGAAGCAGCGTTCGGGGCTGAGGGGCTGGCGCAGAGGGATACTTAAGGATAACCCGCTTTTAGAAACAAGGAGTCGGCGTAGGAGAGGGCTTCGTGCCTCCGCTTCAGCGGCAGCGGTCGGTGCCTGTAACGGGATTTGGGCTCAGGAGCCCCGGGGACGCGCTGTCAGCGCGGTGTCCGCCTCACGGGACGGCTTGAGAGGAGGGAGCCCGTTCAAACAGTTCGTTATCTCGGGGAGGGATTGGTGATTTTTTTTATGGCGTTGTCAGGCGGCTGTAACTTACTTGGTTTACAGTTTCGGTGGCTGAAGAGGCAGTTTAGATCAAGCCAATTCCCCGTGAAAGGCTTTTTTTTTTTTTTTTTTTGGTGCGTTTTCTTGGCAAGATTTCTTTTCCGACGTAAAACTGCTGACAGGATGCACATTGCCAAACAATAGTGATTACGTTTTAATTAGCTAGGGTGAAATAAGCTGCAAATTACTCAGTTAGGACTTGATAACTGGCTGTTTTTTTGTAATCAGTTGGAAATCTTGCGGTTTTAACCCCAACCTGTTAAAGCACACGGTAATTTATCTAAATTACCAGGGATTAAGCTCCTGCTAGACATGAAACGACTGTAATGTTTGGAAGATAAAGTGCTCTCCTTTATAAAAGTTGAGCTTTCCATTGTCTTTTAATGAGGGAAGGGAGGAGAGTTTTAGAGTACAGCACACATCCCATGTTCTCGCTGGAGACCGATAATACACCGTGGACTGTAGGACGTGCAGGTCTGGGCCATATTATTCCATGAGGGCTAAAGGACACGATGTTCCTTTCATCCCCTTCTCTTCTCCCTCCTTTTAACCCCACTTCCCCCCCCCCCATTTTCATCTCAACTGGTAGCAATTTCTGGTGTTCTTTTCATTTCAGAGATGCCCACTTATCTTGTAATCTGATTCAACCTTTGAAGCGAACTAAACACTAGCTCGTCCCAACTGGAGCAGGAAGGAACTCTAGTGTCTCCCAGTTAGGACAGGAATTGAAAGAAGAATGACCCGCTCATTTCCCAGCCCTGCTTTAGGTACAGCCTCAGTGCGGGGGGTGTCAGGGAGACAGCAGCTGGGTGGTTCATGGGAGGTGGCCTCCCCAACGCTTCAGAGAGACTTCATTTCACGTAGTTCATGGTACTAAAACCACATCACGAACAACCTTTTAGAGGGAATGAGGTAGTATGAACAGGAAATCAGGATTAATTCTGCACCTGCTGCTGCTCCCTTGTTTGAATGCCAGCTGATATTTTTCAAATTTCCAAAATGCTCACAACAGATTTTAATTCATTTTCCCCCACAGAGAATTTTCACCCATTTTTCTTTACCGTCCCTGTTTGTGAAAGGGTCAAGAGAGGTGTTCTTTTTTTTTTTTTTTTTTAAAAAAAATCTATTTGTTAATTTACATTTGGGAAGCAGTTCTAAGCCTATTTTAAAGGTGCATTCTCAGTATGAAATTATTTTAACTGATGTACAGGTCAAATAATTTGCTTTTCTTTTTTTTTTCCATGTACACTATTGATGTGGGCTAGAATTAATCACCTAAGTCAAAAGAATGTGATCTTCAGAAAGTCTGTTGAAGAGGCACAGATACCTGCTTTTTGTTATACAATTCCCATGACCAGGGGAGTTTTCCAGTTTTGGGAGTGCTGGGGAATTCTAAGTAGAGGTTACACCCAAGGACATTTGGGATTAATATGAGAGTTACCGCACCACATGGATCTTACAGCCCATTGAAATAAGTACATCTTATATCAATCTATGGCCTATCTACAGGTTGGGAAGTTTCACACAGAACTTGCTGGCACAGAGTCCTTTCATAAAAAAAAAAGCAAACAAACAAAAAATGTAAGTGGAATGGGTCATAGTGGTTTCTTCTTTTATATAACAGCATATTAATTACATACTCATCCACGATAGGGAATGATGTTTAATCTATGAATGAAGGGACTCCAACATACCTCTTCTGTCTTCCTGGAGTGTGTGCAACATTGAGCTTTAGCTTACTTTGGACTTTTGCAGATGAGAGAAAGCATTTTTATCCCAACCGTGTAACTTGGGCCACTGGAGAGCACTGAATGAAGCATTCGTTGACCTGTGACCAGAAAGAGTAGGGCAAAGAGAACATGTCTCTCTAGCCTGATGTTTAGGGTACTCACTTTTAGCTATTTTGGGTGTTGAGACCGGGGTTTTACAATGACTGTTGTGTAACATGTATGAGGGAGCAATTGGAGCATTCACTGGAACCCGTCCATGCTGCTGGGTGACTGCACTGACAGAGTAGAGTTCCTACCGCTGTGCTTTGTTCTGGCAAAACTTTCTGTAAATCACCTGAACGGGGGAGGATGGCGAGAGTGTTCGTCTGGCAACCAAGAGCATGAAAGTCAAGTGGCCTGCCTATGGTGGAGAAGATTATAATTATATAATTATGATTATATTATAATCATATAATCATTATAAATATATAATTATGATTATATTATAATCAGCGTTGTACCCATTTGGTTGTTGTCTAAAAGAGCATGCCTGTGTATTAGTAAGCTGCCCTTATAAGATGGGAAGGGCGATACCTCCTCTAGTCTGGAATGAAAGGAAGGGCTAAGGTGTCTGGCTCCACAAAAAACATCATCAAGACTGTGAATCCTGTGTGGAAGAAGGCATGCTGTTTCAGGGACCGAGGCTGTAAAGAAGAGTGATGTCAGTGGATACAGTCTTTCCCTTAACATTTTCTTATTAAGGCTATTAAGGCAGTTCCCTTGTCAGTGTTTTAGCTGATGTACAGGAGAAAGTTAGGAATTCTAATCTGATGTATCCAAAGTTTATTTGTGAATCTGGTTTTATAGTAACCTAGTACAGTAGGTAAAACCCTCATGAAGATGAGGTCACAGTTACTGGACAAGTTTTTGTACTCCTGAAGAGGGTATGGATATAAGTAGGGACCTTGCATAGTTAGCTGGAAAAAAGGCTTGAATACCCACATTAGTTTAGCTAGGGCTTTTCTATATAACCTGCCTGTTTTAGTGGAGTGAGACTAAATTCCTTGCATTACTGTCTATGGGTGTAGCCTTTCCCATCTGTGATACTAGTTGTGGATGAACTCCTTGCATTTTGGGGGAGCAGACTTGGCAGTGACCTTTAGTGTTCTGTTTTCAAGCTGAGTGAAAACACAGTTTGGGTTTTAACCTCTACTGCCAGCCATCTGAGCCATGTTCAGAAAACAGCATGATTAAAAGTTTTCTTTGTGAATAAGAGCTTGAACATCAGTGTAAGGAGAGAGGCTAAAGGTAGAGCGTAAAAATGTTATGGAGAGCAAACAGTGTTTACTCGGACCTGTGAACTCATGGATCTTTTGTCTTAGTTGCCATCTGTTACAGACCTCTCAAGTGTCTTCCTGCTTGGTATGTGAAACTTGACAAGTTAGCTAAGGTAGAGGTGGTGTCAATCTTGTTTACTGGGTCAAAAGCTGAGAGGGTGGTAGAACGTGCCACAGGATGGAAGAATGGCTGCAGCAAGAATTTGGGGGTGGTTGCCAGTCAAATTGACTGGCAGTGTTTGTGGTATAGAGTCACAGGAACAGAGAGAGGCAACAGCCACATGCTCACAGAGTGACAGAGTGGTTGAGGCTGGACAGCACCTCTTGACAACCTCTTCTAGTGTTCAACCACCCTCATAGTAAAAAAAAAAAAAAAGGGAAAAAAAAAGAAAAAAAAAGGCGTTTAAAGTGTTTTCTTATGTTCAGATGGAATTTCCTGTGTTTCAATTTTTGCCCATTGCCTCTTGTCCTGCTACTGGGCACCACTGAGAAGAGTCTGGCTCCATCTTCTTTACTCCCTCCCATCAGGTATTTACTTACATTGATGAGAACCCCTTGAGCCTTTTCTCTTCCAGGCTGAACAATCGCAGTTCTCTCAGCCTCTTCTCATGGGAGAGATGCTACAATCCCTTTGCTGGACTTGCTCTGCTAAGTCCATGTCTCTCCATGTAATGGGGAGCCCAACACTGGACCTAGCACTCCAGATGTGGAGGAGTGACTAGAACAGAGAATAGGAACAGTTACATTTTAAAGATACAATGGCTGCTAAATATTGGTACTCAATTCTACATTCACTTTCACTATTTACATTTTCTTACATTAGTTTATATATGACCATTTATGATTGTCAGTGCATTAAAAGTAAAATGCTAACGCTAAATCAAATCAGATTAGTTTTTTTTTCCCCATATTTTTAGATATCGGTACATCTCACTGTAGTTTTAATATATATATTTTTTTTAGGTGGTCTTCAGTAGTAAATTGAATCTTAGCAAATCCATTTCTTTATTCTTAAGAGGGAAGTCCAGGTACATTGTGATGTATACACGTAGTGTGATCAAGAATTGTGACTGCTGCTTGAATAGGCTCATGAGAGATTGTTTAAACTCGTTAAAATGGGTACTATTTAAAAACATACCAGCATCAGTGTGGATGAACTTGGTCACACAGGAGTTCTGTATTCATACCTAAGCTAACTTATTTGAATAGTGAGTGAGTTACAGTTGAAACTTTTGATACAGCATAGACATCCCTCAAATGGTAAGCCAGTTTTGTGATATAGGAAGGGAAATTATTGAGAAACTTCCCCTCGTAAGGGTGATTTAGTATAAATCTAATAGTTATGTACTAGGAATTAGTACTTAGTACTAAGCTAGATCAGCTACGGCTATCTTAAAATTATTGGGGTGAAAGGGTGGAAAAACACTGTTTTAAGCTAATAGATCTATATGTTGTGTAATGTTTAATAGCTGTAAGAGGGAACATAAGGCCTTAAAAGTTTGTTATATTGAATGACTGATAACTATATGGTGGTAGGAGGTTGTTTTCACTGTTATAGATGGACTGTTGCCTGTCAGGACAACTGAAGTTTTTGAGGAAAACCAGGCAATTCTTTTAAATAAATAATAAAAGGTTCTCAGGTTTTATATCTGCAAGCAAATAGTGTGCAAATGATTACCTCTAGACACCCAATACCAGATTTTACCTACAAGTCAGGCAGCTAGTTGTCTAAATGCCAGCACATCTGCCTTCAGATTGCTTGTAACTCCGAAGTGACTGCACCTGCAAAAATCTGCAATCGGTTCCAGATGGGAAAGCGGTAGGCCAGGCTGAAAGTCTAGGGTGCATGTGCCTCTTTGTGCTCTGCTGTAGAGAAGATGGAGGTCATGAAGAAACCATTTATTGTAACTGTCTTGAATAATTCTGAAACTGTAAATTATTTTTCCTGAAATCTTTTGAAAAGACACGTAGTACTTTTGTAATGAAATGTAGTAGATACGTAGTGTGTTATTCCCGGAATGTTTCAGTTCCAGTGGATAGGCTGCCCAGGCACCAAGTTTGCTTAGATCTTTCAGGACATGTTCACAATCTTTTCTACATGTTACTAGTTAGGAAACATGTGCCATCTGCTTGTGTTGCCATTTCAGTACTCATCTCCTTTCCAAAAACAGTCCTTGTGTTAAATAATTCTGACTTTCATGTGTCTCATAAAGCACACTGCTGTTAATTTCTTTCCACAGACAAATTTAAACATTTGTCATTACTTCATGATTTTCTCAAAACTTGTTAAAATTCCCAATCATTCTTCTGTCTTTATTGTTCATATGGCGTATGAACTGGATAATTGTTCTGGCATTTGGTGTGCTCTTATTATTGAGATCTGCTGTCATGAACAAGAGGTGCACAGATCTTCTGACATGATCTTACGTAAAATCTTTGAAGACGAAAGGTTTGTTTTGAATAATGATGGTTGCATCTAGTGAAAACACTTGCATTATTCATCATATTGTGAAATTGAGTCATAGTTAGACTTTGCAATTGTATCCTAGTCTGATATGAACCTCCCTGATTTCAGTGGGAGTTGTGTTCACTTTCTTATAAACAAACTCAAATCTCTTTGGCATCAGTGAAGACTTGCGCAGTTGATAATGAGTGCAGGGATTACAGAGCCTGGTCATTATTTTCTAGTGGTTTTGATGACTCAGGTTTGGGGCCTTCACCTTGACCATTGTTTTCCCAAATTAGGATGTTTGGCTGTGCCTCAAGTGTAAGTTTTAAATACAAGTCAAATGAACTGTATGAAAATGTAAGCAAATGGAGAGCAATTGTATTGAACAGTAAGGGTTGCCAAGATACTTTTTTCGCATTTTACTTGTGGATATTACATATTAGAAAAAAAATCTTTATGCTATCTTGCTCTTCTTCATAAAGTAAAACTTGCTGTTAATTTGGTAAATGTGCCCGATACCAAATGCAGTAAAACAAATAGGAATGTAACTAGTATGTTTTGAGGCAGATGTTTTATGTGTAGAATATTGGCAAAGCATAGTTTCAATGTCACTGGCACGTGCCGGAGCGGAGGAGGAAATGTTGCTCTTGAAAAGCATTAGAAAACTTTTGAAAGAAAAACACTGGGAGTTCTAAAATGTAAATCCTTTTTCCATTCAAACATATATCCACTTACTACAGAGTGAAAGGTTATAAGCTAGGTAGTGTTCATATTAAAACTATTATTAAAACATTATTCATTGCCTGCATATGGGTTGTCTCTGTGATTAACTAGTGTTCTGAATTGTATTTAAATGTGTTTGGTTTAGTAAGTGTCCTATAAGGAAAAAAAAACCCCAATACATTTCTGAGATGGCTTGAAAACCAGACTGATTTCCCAGATGCTGAACATTTGTCATTTTGCAAAGGGCAAACTTCTTAAGACTGAGTGCTGAATTTATATGTGTCTACAAATGGAGATTATTATTCACAAGCTGATCAACATCTCGATTGGCTATTCTGTGTGAATTTTTGCTTTCTGTGATTATCTGGATTTGAGTACATATCCAACTTCTGTAAACAGAAAAAGAAAGTGCTGTTGTTTAGCATTCATATTTTTAAAGATAAAAAATACAATTATTGACCGAGTATCAGGAATATGATACAGGAGAAAGACACATTCGTATTGATATTAAGTAGTCAGTGCCTAGCAAATGCAAACCTTGCTCCAAAAAAGCACTTGCCTAGGGGTTCACACCAAGAATCCTCATTTTTTGACCTTTCCCACAGCTGAGCCTTATAAGGCCTTATATTTCAAAAACCTTTGAAGTCCATGAAAAGCCTTCTGTTGACTGCAGCTGGATCAGGTCCGTGTATGAACACTAGGTCCATGCAGCCTTTGTCAACAAAGAAGAAGAGTGCTGTGAACTTGGTATCCCAACTCTAGTTGTATCCCTTTTTTAGTCTTTTAATGTCCAAGAGATCCCAGGACACGAAGATGGAGAACTGGGGGTGTTGAAAGGTAAGTGGACCTTTTAAACTTGAAAGTAGAGTGCTGTTCCTTTCATCTCTGATTAAAAAGAATCACATATTCCTTTCCATCCACCAAAAAGAATATCAGATATTTCCAGATTTGGGGAACAACCCCAGCCCAAAGTTTTTATCAAATTTCCATTGACTTCTGTGAACCATATTTTCACCAATGTGTCTTTAGACTGTCAAAGAGGTATGACATGAAAGTTATGTAAAAATATAATACAGGAAAATACACGTGTGTTTCACCAGAAAAAAACCACCCTATAGCTTATTATACCTTTATGGACACTGCTTTGTTTTTTCTTGGTCTGTATGTTACATTATGTTCCTTTAAAACGGAACTGAGTTGACTCAAGCTTGCAAAGGGAGTGACTCCCCTGGTGAGCAGCTGAGATTCCTGAGGAAGGCATGGCTTCATAACTTGCAGGAGAAGCAAAAGAAGGGACAGAGTCTCAGAAGGGAGAAAGCTGGAGATAGGCCACCTCCGGCAGGCACACAATGCTGGGAAGAGAAATTGTCTAGGAGTAGAGGGGACTGTAGATTTTACTGTGACACAATTAATTGAAACTAAGACTGGAAACAGAGAACAGACACAATGGGCCTAGGAAGAGTTGTTTGTAAGTATTTTTTATTTCTGTTCTTTCTCAGCTGCACGGAGTTTTACTTGGTTTAAAAAGGTTTATTTTTCTTGTTTGTAGTTTAGTAAAAATGTGGTTTGAAGATCCTTCTGTCTTCATTGGAAAGTCTAGTTACAGGTAAAACTTCCAAGAAAATTCACCACAAAGTTCTAGCTAATTTGTGCTCCGATCTTGTATACCAATGCAGGCAAATAAACATTAAGTTTGTTCTAGACCAGGGGTGCTCAAGTGTGCAGCCTGTCCAGGTAATGCTGCTGACCTGTGGCTGGCTTATTTTCAGCTCGTTTTCATTCCTTTCCTAAAAATAACTTGGGAGTCTGGAGGCAGTTTATGGGCTGAGTGTGTCCTGGTGGTGGCAGCTTGCTCCTCATTTCTGTCTTTCCTAAAGACTTTAAACACATTGATGGATTGTGAGAAAAGAGGGGCAAAGGAACAGGCTACTTTGACTTTCTGACCAATTGCTGCTCTCCAAACATTACAAACTTACTTTCTGGACAGTTTTCAACCAGAAATATGTTATGGGGATGGCAGCCTGCTCTCTTGAGTCAATACTGTGATTTACTTACATTTATTCTGAATTAAATAGCAATCCCAATTCTTCAATCTTCTTATGCATGTGTTCTGTGCATTTTCAGAAGTGCTGGATTTACTGTATTGCACATATGGAGTAAAGTCATGTGATGAGAGAAGAGCTGTACCTAAATTTTATTCCCGTACAGTAGAGAAGGTGAAGTGGCCTCCCCAGGCAGTACATTGTGCACCATCTACTGCAAGGGTGTTGTCTTTCAAGTCAGAAGTTTGACAAACTGCTGCCACTGTAATTTCTCAAGTGGTCACAACTCAAACTGCAAACCTAGCCAAGGTAGTGAAGACTGTTTTTTCTGCCTTGCAATCCAGCTGCCATGGATCCTGTAATAAGATAATATGAGGGAAATAAGAAGATTGCTTTGGAACAAATGTCTTCTGTCCAGAGAGTCAGAGATTGAGGTTGATGGTGAAGATTGGGTGAGAATAATGTACTCATTTAATCCAGTGCAAACATAGTTCAACCTTCCTTGCCATTCTGTAAGAATTTATAAGCATAGTTCTGTTTTTCTTTTTTATGGATTAGTCTTTAGGGGAGTTACCTTCACATTAACTTATATTTTAAAAAAAGAACACAAATAATCACAGTTCACATACATGAACATGGTTTCTCATCTTGTGATTTAGGCCATAGATCTAGAGCTATACATCATTCGTAGTTCATTGATAATGCTTTTTAACTGTTAATGATTTCTTTGTACTACTGGAACTTTCCAGTCAGGCCTCAGGGCATTTTTGGACCTAGATGCTATAAATTCATTTCTTAACCTCACTTGCTGGAAGACTTTGGGTTTTGTCGGAATTTAATACATGGATGAACAGATATGTGAGGCAGCAAATAGTTGAATGCTGAGGAAGGGGTGATATTAATATTAATATTAATAATGATGTGTCCTAATACAGTGACTGTTTGTAGATTTTTTTCAGGATTTGTGCTCCTACATAGAAACTAATTCAGCAGGGTGGGTTGTTGTTTTTTTTCAATTAAGTGATGGTTATAGCTCCTTTGAAAACAATGAAATCACTTTACTATGTAACTACAGCTAGACAATAATGAATCACATCATTACCTGCCCGCATTTTTCTTAGTCACAAAGACTGTATAATATGTTGACATTTGATTCGTATCTAGCAATTTTGGGAAGGGAACTGGAACTAGAAGAGCTTGAGGCTTGCTTCTGTTTTGAGATTTCTTTCTATGCAACT
The DNA here is from genome assembly GCF_947461875.1 of Haliaeetus albicilla. Classification (NCBI taxonomy): domain Eukaryota; kingdom Metazoa; phylum Chordata; class Aves; order Accipitriformes; family Accipitridae; genus Haliaeetus; species Haliaeetus albicilla. The sequence goes on from NC_091507.1 coordinate 4,949,479, forward strand.
ATGAACTGAGATCATGAATTAGCCAAGCGCTGGTCAGTCTGGATCTGCAGTAGGTGGAAGGAACATTTGGGGTTAGACAAACTGACACAAAGAGGTAAAAATCATGCAAGTAACGAGGTGTGTGTCACTCTTCATATAGTACTTAGTAGCAGCTATGGGACATGTTTGTCAGAATAAATAAGGAAAGAAGACGTAGATTTTTGCAGCTAGCAGCTTATTTTTGGATTTTTTTCTTTGAGTTAAAAAATTGAATAAACAGTGTGAAAGACAGTAGGCTTTTGGTAAATTTAATGCATTTTCCATCCAGTGGATCCTCATTGGCCAAGTGGAGTAGGAATGCATTCAATGCTGCACGTGCAGCATATTAGCTTGTCTTGTGAAAGATTTAGTTTAATCATAGAACCACACACATATCCATTTGAGCACTGGACAGCACCAAAGCTGTAATTACAGTGGTGATAAATGTGCAACAGCAAATAATAATTATTTCAAGCCTTCTTCCAGTGTTCAAAACATTCCTTTTCTTAAGTAGAAAAAGAGAGCAGCAATGTGGACTAACCTTGAAAGTTAAACCTAACCTTAGCCATTTTCCAAATTGTAGAAAGGAATGAACATTTAGAATTTCCTAAAGAATATACTGACTGTCTTTGTTTTGGGATAGAAAGCATGATTCACAGGTAGTTTTAAAGACTAAAAAGGTTTACACGTTAATGTAGTGTAAGCCTATGTTGTTTTCTCTAGCTGGAGATCTTTCAGCCTTCTGACTGATATTTATCAGTTCTTCCATTTATATGATTAATAGTTTAATACAGGATTTTTCAGGAGCTTTCATTGCTGGCCTGAGTATTATATCGCTACAGTTGATAGTAATGTATCCAGTGGTTTCAACGGAAATAAGCTTAGACCAGTGCAAAAGTACTGAAAATGTCTGTTCAGAATTTATAGATAAAACCAGGAAAATTCCCAGTATGCTGTTTAAAGACAATTAACTTGAATTTGTTAAATACCTTCTTACTGCATCTTGACGTTATCCTTTACAATTCAGAGCGGTAGTAAATCATAGTATGCCATTAGGACAAAGTAAAACTGAATTGCCAGTTATTTGCCAGATGCAAAGCACCTTGACTTCAAATTAAGATATTTTTAGAAGAGATTCTTTCAGATGGTAAGAGAAGGTAAAAGCAATTTTTGATGTAACCAGAGCTGAGTACTACTAAAGACAGTAAAAAAATATGGTGTTTTTTTTTTTTTTTAAAAATGAGATATTGCCCCGTTACTGATTGTTACTCTATGTATCCAGGTGCCCGCAGGGATTCCAAAGCATCCCTGTAAGTTTCATCAACAGGCATGGCTTATCCTCTTAATAATAGGAGCAGATGTCAAATTTTCATGCCCCTAAGATGCTTACTCATACCCAGTAGATCCATCTGTTATAGATCGAGCCTCAGTCAAGTTGTTCTCATCCATGACCTTCCCACTGAGAAAGCAAATCAAGCAGAGCTCCTCAGTCCAATGAAAAAGAAACTTGAATATTATCAACATATTTGTAGTACCACAACCCACTTCGCTTCACTGTCTTTCTTAATTGCTTTACACAGGTGAGAAGGCTGGTAAAGTGGAAGGAAACATTGTAATTGGGATAGAATTCCTAGAGCATGCCACCAGTATCTGAGACTTACCAAAGATGAAAGAACTGAGATATTTGTCAGTTCTGCAAAAATAGATGATTTAAGAAAGAGACACAAAATTTTAATATAAAAAGCCTGCTGATAATACAAGATGTTGACAACTGGTGTTAACCTTAATTGTCCACATTTTATGAGCCTAAGGATAGATATTACAATGTTTTCTTTTGTGGCTGTTAATTTAGATCAAAGATATAAAAGAAAATGCTAGGCTTCAGAACCAGTGTGATCCTTGCAGTGGAATTCTATGAAAATTCCATATCCAATTGTTTACATTAACTGGAGGCTTTAAGATACCGTGGCTTGGGTAGGGACTTAGGCTGAGCTTTGACATCTCTCATGTTAACAAGCCTTTCAATAACTTCAGTGCAAATTAATCTGTCTTAATTTTTAACTCTTTCACCTGATGTCAGAAAGGTCTGAAACATGATGGACCTGTCAGGAGATGATTGCTCTGCATAACAGCTATATCTCCGGTAACCAGACGTGTTAATGACAAATGCTTCAGTCCTGCCTTGAAGAGAGATTTATTTTCTTTTTATGGTATGTCTTCATTAGCTAGTTATCAGACTGTATTCTAGAAAGCTGGCACATGAAAGGCTTTTATGTTTGTGGAAAGTTTTATGACAATATGGTGAGGCAACGTAAATCTTCCACTGAAGATTGTTATTGTAGAAAAATCCAGTTAATATCCCTGTAGCTTGAACTGTATAAGTAGTTTTAGTATGTTATATCTTTCTCAAATAATAGAATTTGATGTTGATTTCCTCTCCCTCTCATTGGTCCTTTCACAATCTTAGGTTGGTTGTAGGGTGGTCTATAAGACTGGACTGCAGCAATTGTCCCATGCAATATATGTTTCTTGTGGCATAGAGTTCTTAACAAACTGGAAAAAGCTTCTAAGAAAACTGGAAGAAATGGATTGTATCTATTGTAACCTGTATTAAAAGGCTGGCTCTTCTCTCAGGAATGTACTATTGGTGTTGCAGGAGTGAAGGATCCCAGCTAGGATCAGGTTAGCAGGCATGTTAAATTTCAAGTGGAAAGGGAAAGACTCACCCACCCTTCTATGTGCTCCTTCACTCGATGCCTGTTTTTCATCCATTGTCAACACAATGTCATTGCAACACTTGCTGTTCTGGGAGCTGTTGCTGTTCCTTAAAAAGGGATGGGAATAAAAATGTGGTCTGCAGACAAATATGAGCAGGGTTTACAGGTCAGGGAGCTGGGGAAAGAGAGCAGCACTGAGCTGGTCAGGAGAAGGGGGTCACAACTTCTCTTTGTTACGTGATACAATTAGGAGGACATCTATTACATGATGTGATATCTGGTATCTGACCAGTATGCAACTGGCATCCACTAGTCTTTGTTATCGGCTTAATGTGGCAGTCCTGTGTGTTGGCTTTCTGCAGAAGTGAGAGCTGGGTTGGGAAGGAACAGGCGGAGAGACAAATTGATAGGAGCAATGGAGAGAAGAGTGTTAACTTGCACAGTGTGATTTGTTGTTGGGTTGTGCTTTAGAGATGCGACAATAAAGTTGGCTAATTAAACTGTACCCATTACATCTTGTCTGTCTTTCTGTAATGTCTACAATGAAGACAGATGTATGGAAAGACTGTAGCAATTAAAATATGTCTGGGAAATAAGACTTCTTCCTGAAATGCTGCTTTAACTCTTGTGGTGAAAGCTTTTTTTGGGTGGCTGACATATGTTTCTTTGAATTAGTGCTTTCCGAGTGTATGTCAACAATATCGTGTTGCTTTTTGTTCAGATTGAAGATGGGCTGTTCTGTTTAGAAGTCCAAGGGTCATTTTAATTTGGACAGTTCTTTAACTCCTAAATGACCACAGAACCCTTTTGCAAACGTTTCTAGGAAATCCCAGGTCTGGTGAGGTGCACTTCACTCACTGAGGCAGGTCTTCTATGGAAATAGGAAAAAATCCCCAAAGTCTGTTTTAACCATCTGTTAGAGCTCCAAGGACTGTATTAATTTTGACACTTGTTGCTTTTGAGAGCTTTGCTATGCAATTCAGTAATCCTTCTAAAATAGGATTTTTGTAGAGAAAACTATTTATAAATATTGGGTCTGTGGAACTACCAATGTATAATTATAGTCAAATTTTAGACTGCATATTTAATCTGTAGGATTATTATTTGTGCTGTTTTTTACTGCTGAGATTATACTTTTCTACATGCTTTTACAGCATTAAAAGAACTTGGGATAGTGAAACAAAGTATTTATATTGGCAATGATGTTTATTGAGCTTGTTGCCTTTCACAGATCAAAGAGGATAAATTTTATAGTAATATATCAAGGCAATTGGAATAAGATAGGGGATATTTGTCACAAATATTTTCTGTTGAGAAAGGTACTGCATGGAATTTATCCATTTATTTGTTTTTCTTTTAAAGGGAAATGAAAATATATTTATCCATCAGCTTGTGGTGGATATGGCTGCTACTACTTGAAATATTTAGTATCATGTAAACTAATAACACATGCCAAAGAGAAAGGAAATACATTCCTGAAAATTATTATGTGAATTTCATGCAGTTATATTGGAAATAGTATGTTAAGTACAAGGGTGTAAGCATGGAATTTGATGGTGCCTGTTATTGAGTCATAATGACATGGGTACTGAAGTGCTGTTAAGTTTTAAGGGCAGGTGTGTATACATACTCTTGACAAAGATACAAGTGTAGTATATAATGATGTCTTTCCCATACATACCAGAACAGAATAGGAGAAAATACAGTAAAACATCACATGGCCAGTATCTAATACAATGCATTTAGCAGTTTTGTAATCAGAAATTACTCCATGACAATGCAACGTGCATGGAATATCCTGTGTTCGTATAGTTTATAGTTAAGACTGTAAAGTTAAGTTTATAATGGACATTTTAGATGATCTGAAAATGTGTGGTTGTTACTCTTTTTTTTTTATGCTTAGTTTCTTAAGGACATGAGACACCAGAACCCTAAGTATTTCTCAAGTCCAGAAAGGAATGCTGCCCTGAATGGCCCTGAAACAGTGTGGCTACTGAGGAAAATCTAGTCTAGCAGGAAGCACTGAACTAATACTCTTGTGTCTTTGTGGGAGGTGTTAGAAGTGTCTGAGATGCATCTATACATTAGTGTTTTAACATGGATCAGAGTTTGCTTTCGGAGTGAGTCTTCCGAGCATCATGATCATCTTTTGTTTCACATCATGGACCCATCTGAGAGTTCATGCAGTGGATTTCTTCTGGATGAACATAACTGGAAGAGATGATCCAGGAGGACCTAATGTGCTTTAGCAACTAATGGGCATTGTGTCCATGGGACCGGACTAGGACTAGTTGAAGGAAAAGGGAAAGGGGAAGTTGGCATATGTGTAGTGCAAACATCAAGTCCATCGACACCAGTTGTTTTGCTCAACAGATGTGTTCCTGTGGTTCACATGACTTCCTAGTGTGGAGACACCCTGGAGTGTTTGTAGCTGATCGTGGAACGATCAGCTGGCGGGCAGTGCAGGCAAGCAGAGGCGAATGCCACCTGTGGTAAACGTACCACATCACATGCTGTTGGGAATCACCCAACTAACCAATAATCTTATAGTTATACAGTATAGTAATATGGACTACAATTTTCACTTATAAAGTCCAATCAGCATTAAAAGGAGCATGCACACATTTCTGAAACCTGGAATATTACTTTTTTTTGGTAAATCAGTCATGTTTTTTCAAGTACACTAAAGTAGGTCATGTATGTCTACATTCATATTGTATTTTGCATAAGTAAACATTACGTTTTTAGAATGTATTTTGTTCTTTTTGGTGTTAATTTCCCAGTGGGCTACTTTTCTGTCACATCCTTGAGCTGGCTTATACTTTTATTGTCTCATTATTTCATTTGTATAGCAAATCTACTTTATGACATGACAAAAAAGGGACATTAGCATTTTGAAAGGGTGGGGGTTTTGAAATAGAGCCTACAAACAGTCAACAAGCTATTTTTTGCGTCCCATATTGATACTATTAGATTAGTTTCTGTTCACTTCAATGAGATTACTTAACCCCAAGAAATGTGTGCAGGATTTGGCCCAAAGTATATGCCTTAGTGTGAGATTCCATATTTAATTTTACTATCTTCAAGTTAGTGTCAGTGTATTTAATTCCTCCTGTTGCTGAGTGAAGTGAAGTTTATTTCATCTGGATTCTTTTACAGATCGATAGAAACTTCTGCTAAGTAGCATAAGACCTCAGTTGAGATCAGTCTTGGAAGTGGTAAGAGTGAAGTCTGCGAAACCACAAGAAGGCAGTCATAACTCACAAGTGTGGTGGAGACACAAGGATTCCTGTGGCTCATTTGTTTTTACAGCTTGTGTTTATCTAGTAGGTTTTTCTATGCATTTGAGAAGACACTGCTGTAAAAAGAGAAAAGGTGTTCCATACTTGAGATGCAAATTTAATCCAAGCACTACGTAGTCTGTATTTTCAAAACTACTGATCTTTTGCTGTTTCATTGGTAATGACCTTTGGATTTTGATGACTGTCTTTCTAGGAACCTACTAATGATGACAGCCAGAGAATGAATACTGTTGTGTCTCATGATTTAGGTGATAGTTTCTGATTTTCCTTAATTTCTTTTGTAATTACTCTGATCTTAATGTTTTTTCTGTGTTTTCATTTTGGTGCATGTACGGTTGTGGCTTTAAATATTTCAGTGTAAACTCTAATGAAAACTGTCTGTAATAGAAACGAAGGTTGAAGATGACTTTGCATGAACTGTTTAGGAAATATCAGCGCAAGGTTTAGGCCAATACTGTTCTATTTGTACCCATTCATCTACAGGAGGACCCACCATATCATTGTGATAGGAGTTAGCACATGACAGGTGACGGCAGCATTAGTGTAAATACAAAAGGAAACCTGACTAAGAGTTTCTAAAAGTTATTTGTGATATCCATTTTCTGGTGTTAAATCCAGATGTTTAAAATTAGACTGCAGTGCTAGTCAAGCTGTTACCCATGATAATTTAATTTTGGTTTATATTTACAAACTGCAGTTATGTCACCAGAATGAATTGTTAGGCTGATCAGTTTTGTAACTATTTCTTACATTCAGTCACCTCTTTAACTTAATTATTTTGTGTTAACCGGTAACCAACATTTTCTTTTCTGCACTTTAAACATTTGTGGAATAGAAATGGCTTCTGCTAAGGAGGATGTAAGTTTGATGTATCTGTGAGGGATCACAGTGGCTAGTTACAGTAACAGAAGAACTCCAGGTGTATGTTCCAAAGTGTGTTCTTGCCTTCAGCTTCCTTTTCAGAATACTGTTGCTCAGTTAATTATTTTTGTTAATAAAAAGAGTTGTATGTACTTGTAAGATGGCAGAGGAAATATATGTAGATAGTTAAGCTTAATGCTCTATTTCTACACAAGGTTTTGTAAAACACGCTCATCATAAAGTTATCCAAGTGTCTGATGGTAATATATTAAACAATGTGACTAATATCTGCTAAGTAGTGTTTGTTCTCTTACCTTTTCTCATGTTAGAGTCCTGTGCAGTGATTTTTTTTGTTTGTTTTGGTAGGTTTTATATGTTTTGTTGTTTTGCCTGATGTGGGTGACTTTATTTGGTTTTGTTGTTGAAATTTTGTTTTGTCCTTTTGCTAACTAGATCAAAGTCTAAGGACATTTCTTATTTATCAGCAAAAAATGAAGATGTTATTATAGACCCCAAAACACAGTGTCCTGCCGTCAGGCTCAGTGAGGGCTGGCTGCTCCCCGTGGGTGTGGAGCTGGAGGCCAAGGGTGACCCCATCGCACGCCATGGCCTCTGCGAGGGGAGCAGCCCCGAAGGGCTTGTACAGGACGGGCAGAGCTGGGTGCTGGTAACAGGGTCATCCACAGCCCCAGGCACAGCAAGCGATGGACCAGCGTCAGGGGCAGACCAGGAGAAACTGTGGGATGAGCGGGTTCACGGTGCGCTGGGTGGAGGGCAGAGCTCAAAGGGTTGTAGTGAATGGGCTACATCTGGCTGGCGACCAGTCACCAGTGGTGTTCCTCTGGGCTCGGTTCTAGGGCCAGTTCCACTCAATGTATTTGTCAGCCATCTGGATGCAGGAGTTGAATGCACTGTTAGCAAGTTTGCTGATGATACCAAACTGGGAGGTGCTGCTGACTCTCTTGAGGGACAAGATGCCTTGCAGAGGGATCTAGATAGATTGGAGCACTGGGCTATGATTAATGGGATGAAATTTAACAAGTCCAAATGCCGGATTCTGCACCTGGGGCAATAACGCCGGGCACAAGAATAAATTGGGAGAGGAGTGGCCTGAGAGCAGCCCTGCAGAAAGAGATCTGGGGGTGCTGGTCGGCAGCAGGCTCAGTACGAGTCAGCCGTGTGCTGGGGCAGCCAAGAGGGCAACCCGCAGCCTGGGGGGCATCACACACAGCATGACCAGCCGCTCAAAAGAGGGGATTTTCCCGCTGTATTCAGCCTTGGTGCGGCCTCACCCCGAGTACTGTGTGCGGTTCTGGGCCCCACAATTTAAGAAGGACATGAAGGTCCTTGAATGTGTCCAGAGGAGGGCAACAAAGCTGGTGAAAGAGCTGGAAGGAATGTCCTGTGAGGAGCAGCTGAGGACTTTGGGGTTGTCTAGTTTGGAGGAGGGGAGGCTGATGGGCAACCTCATTGCTCTGTACAGCCTCCTGAGGAGGGGACTTGGAGAGGGAGGTGCTGAGCTCTTCTCCCTGGGATCCAGTAACAGGACACGTGGGAATGGTTCAAAGCTGCACCGGGGAGGTTTAGACTGGTCGTTAGGAAGCATTTCTTTACTGAGAGGGTGATCAAACACTGGAAGAGGTTTCCTAGAGAGGTGGTCGATGCCCCAAGCCTGTCAGTGCTTAAGATGCATTTGGATAATGCCTTTAGAACATGCTTTAACTTTTGGTCAGCCCTGATCTGGTCAGGCAGTTGGACTAGATGATCATTGTAGGTCCCTTCCAACTGAAATAGTCTGTTCTGTTCTGTTCTAAAAGGAGACAGGGCCAGAGACAGGCATAGCTACAGCATAGCTCACTGCAGGACTGATGGCCCCAGCTGGGCTGAAATGGTTCTTCTGGGCCCATGGGCAGGAGGTGAGTGTGGAGACCGCAGGTGAGGCAGGTCAGGGCTAGTAAGTCCTACTCATGTCCTCAGGGCCCTGACACCTGCACACAACATTGAAATGTGACAAAGGTGAAAATATCAGCTAACTTCTCTGGAGAAATCAAAACTATGAACTGAAAGTTAAGGATTTTTTGAAAAACAACAGTGAAAAAATTGAAAATACAATCCTGTATAAATTATGCTATGATCCATTTTGAACGTTGCATGCTGTTGCTGTGCTTCCATCTCAAAAAGGTATAGTAGGAGTCGGTAAATTACAGAGAAGAGTAACAAGAAAGACCAAAAATTAGGAATGAACCCTTAGTTGCTCATCCAGTTCTTACACTTTTGCTTCAGTAACCATTTTTTGCCACTCTTGGGTACAGGACGTTGGACTATTTGCAATTTGGTTCAGTCCTCTGACTGCTATAAAATATTTAGATATGAACTGTTAGGTTGTGTGATAGAAGTTTGTCTGCACACTGGTGAAAGAGCTCAGGGAGGCAACGGCGGGGTGGGGGGGATCCCAAATCTCACCCTGCCCGGCGGCTCCCAGCCCCCCCACAGGAGCCACCAGCCCGCCGGCGGCCCATCTCCACCAGGCCAGGGGAGCACCGAGTCCCGAAGGCAGGCGGGAGCCCGGGTGAAGGACTGGGAGAGAGGGACAGCCTGTCCCAGGAGAGCCCCAGCCCCACGGCCCGGCCGTGGGACCCGTCAAGGCGAATCGAAGGCAGATCCCCTTCTGCACTGAGGGGAGACGCCGCCTGGCGTGCGGGACGCGTTACGGGGCGCTGGGGACGAGCATTTGGGGATCGTTCGGGATTTGTGACAGGGAGACAGAGGGATGAGGGGATAGAAGGGGCTGGATGTGTGTAAATGGGTGACACGCTCGTCTGGCTGTGCCCTGCTCCTGACCGGCGCGGTCTGTCCTATTTTATCAAATTCCGTTTCTAACTCTTTTCCTGGCTGAAGGGCACCCATTCCATGTGTATGTGTGTGTCTGCACACGCGTGTGTGTATGGGGGGCTTGAGTGCCACAACCAGAGTTTGCCCGCGGGACGGAGCCCCGTCTGTGTCCATGGTACCAGTGGCTGGGTGCTGGTGGCTGGGCTGGGACCGCGGGTCACAGGGGACTGTGTGTCTCTGGTGGTGCCAGCGGGTGGACCGAGCGTGGGCGAGTGTGTGAGCACTAGTGAAGCAAAACTAGTGGGAAAAAAGCCCATGGGTGGGTGAGGTGGCCTGGGGGCCGGGTATGAGTGTGTGCCTCCAAGGGAGAAAGGACAGCAAGTCGGCTACTGCAGGACCGGGGGAGTCCTGACTGGTTTTGCGTGTGTCACAGCGTGTCTCTAAGGACAAGACCGCAGGAGCTTGGCTATTTGGGGGCCGGAGTAACCCGCCCCAACCACAGGGAGGTTGGCTACTGGAGTCCCAGTCTGCTCCATCAGTGAGTGTGGGACGGGCTGTACCAGCAGCGGTAGTGGGGCTGTGTTCCTGGGGGCTCGTATCCAGGTGCCAGCAACTGGGAAGACTGGAATCCAGGGGCTCCTACTGGGCGGACTTGTGTTTTCTGCAGTATATGACATTGTTTTATATTAGCTGGAACTTCCTAGTAGTAATTAGGGTTGTCATGTGGTTTAATATAGCTTAGAGGCGATGAAAGCGTAACTAACCAAGATCTGATCATTTTCTATCAGGATGGGAAGAAGTATCCCAATCAAATGTTTATAATGGAAACCGCTGGTATACCTGCAAACACCATTCCTGTTTAAGTATCAGAAGTGGTCCTGCTCAATAACATTCAATTTACGATTTGTTTATGCTTGCTTTATTCCATTTCATTCCTTATTAGAACCATTATAAGGCAACAGAAATCCCTTGCTAAGGAATTAATTATTTCCTTAAGACATAATTTACAATGAAATAAGAAACTTTATAAAAGGAACAAAATGTACACATTTCAGTTGGTTGTATGTCCTTCCTGTCTTCCCTGGATGGAAGCCAAGGAACCAGAATATTTCTGGGATTCTGTTATATTTTATGGGTGGTTTCACCTCATACTGATCCTCTTCTATCCCTGGCTTCTCCAGTGGATAGTCTTCAAACTTGCTGTATATTAGACAAGCATGTAGAAGTGAAGATGCTAAAAATATGTTTGCATACATTGTTCTTGAAGGAGCAGTCTTGTTTCCCAGAGGTGGACCTCATCGTTGGACTTTGTGACCTTGCTCGTTCACCATCTCTATCTCCGTGTATCTCCTGTTCATTTCTATAGAGTGGTTCAGTTTTGCTGGCCAGGTTTCAGTCTTCACTCTAGCCTGTTGCTAAGAGTCATTTCAAAGTGCATAAGGGCTTAAATTTGCTTTAGCTTGGTGAAAGACTTCTGGGGCAAGTGTTGAAGCTGCTGTATAAAAGGTTATCCTCTTTTAATTTTTCTGCCGTATTTTCAAAGAAAAATGTGTTCTGGTTTTTCATATGCAAAAGATAACTAAATACCAGAGCCCAGGAGAGGTGGGACTTTGGTTCCCCTGTCCATACATCTACTACAAGTTCATATTTAATCTCAAGAGACAGAAAAATGTGGGGAAACTGCCTCTTTAAATTCATCATTGCAGCAGCTATTGATTTGTCTACTCAAATGTTCTGTGTCACATCAGTGGGTACTGTTATTTGAAGGGCTTATTTCTATGCTTTTTTGTCATTTTGAAAGAATCAGTGAAGTTGTCAGGAGTGGCCACTTCTGAGAGATAGCGGTTTCACTCAACTGTGAATTGAGTATTGGGCAGGAGAGAAAAGACTTCCAAAACTGATAGTAGATATACAGGTCCTGTCACAGCAGATGAAGTGGCTAGTTCATTTTTCACAGCTGATCTCTGACATTTCAAAAGAAGGGTTGTATCTCCTAACATAATTATGGATAGAGATGCAAATGAAGGAAATTTTTTTTTTTTTTTTTTTTGCCATTGCTCCAATGAAAGGCCAGTTTTTACTTGCTTGTGAAGGTTATTAATTTTTTTCCCTGGGGCACACTGTAGATAGATGAAGATTGATTCTTCATTGCCTCTCTACATGCATTTTTTTGTTACAAGAGGTGCTGCACAACTTTTCTTTTTTCAAGGCGTAGGAGGGCACAGAACACAGATGTTTCTGTCTTAACTGTTTAGGCCCTAGGACATTTGTGGTTTACCAGAGGAAAGCAAGCGTGCACATATACTTGCTGAAATGAAGCCTAGAAGGCTAATTAGAGATGCCAATTTATCAGTTTCATTGAAAATACTTGTGGCCTGTATTTTCGTGAAAAAATTGAATGATAAATCTTGTACTATTTGTTTAATTTTTTTTTTCTTTTTGCCCCCCCCCCCCTTTTTTTTTCTTTTTTCTCTCCTGTCTTTGCTTTTGTCAGCTCTTGCCTTACACATGTCAAACAGTCCTGGTCTTTGAAGGTCTGATTCTGTTTGTCTGCAGTTTTCTTTCTGGCAGACTGAAAACGTGTGGGGCTCAGGTGGTGGCCTGAGTTCCTGTTGCCTCCATCTCCTATGTGATGTTGGAGACTGTTTTAGTCCTGTCTTTGTCTGCCTGACATCTTTCTTATGACATGTCAGTGCTGGGAAGATACAATATTTGGAGTTTGCCCCACTGAGCACAGTTTCTTCTCCTCTTCAGTATACAGATTAAGATACTTTAAGGTTGCCCTGAAGGTACACTGGTGGAAGGCCTATAGGTGGGCAGAAACAGTGGCATTTAACTCTTCCTCGAGGCCATTTCTGCACAGCAGAGTTAAGCCACCACTAAAGACTAAGTCAAAACTCTCATTAGCATAAATCGGGTCAGGATGAGGATGCTGGAGCATGTAAAGTACTGCAGATAAAACAAATTTCTGATAGCTTGAAATTACAATTTCAGCCAGGTACACTAGATTAAAAGCAGAAAAAAAATCACAACTGAACATTTGTGTAACTTAGATTAACCATTTGCTAAGATGCAGAGTGGAGGAGAGCGTTCATTTAGCATTCCTGCTTCCTCTGATACCCTGTTGTTCAAAGGAAGCCTGTAGAATTTGCTCTTTCACCTTGTGCAATGAAAGATCCATTCACATCATGTTAGTTTGTGTGAAGCTGAAGTTGCTAAACAATAGTTTTATGTTTTGCTAAACTTACTTTTTAATTCAAGTGGTAGTAGTTTTCAGCAGAAAAATGAAAACAGTTGTAGAGATTGAAATTACGAAGTAGGGGAGCCACACATCTGGACATTTATGGTGTTATCGTCTCAAGTAACAGATATAATTCAAAAGCAGGAGTGCTTTTTCTAGTTCAGTGGAAAGCAGCAGCATAACTGAAACAAAGTGGTGAGCTACTACTAATCTGTTATTGCAATCAGCTACCTCTGTCACATTTTATATTAAGAAGAAAGGGTGGATAAATTGAAAGTAGCACATAAAATATCGTTTTAACATTACTGCTAGCTAGACCTGTAAATAGAAATAATAAATCCTCATACAGCATTGAGGGTAATACTAAAGTATTCCCACTAGCATATGTTATTTACGGCTGTTCTAAAGTTTTATATCTTCTATTTATGTGTCTCTCTTTTTGAAGGGGTTGGACCTGACATGGTGCTCATAGTTAGCTATTCTTATGCTAGCAAATGTCAGTTTTAGCTAAATTCTACAGTAACGGCAGATAAAAATGGTATTATAAAATCCAATAATGATCACATTGTAATCTGCTGGGAAGATAAGACAAAATAATTTTTCGTTAAACATTGAAATTAAAGTGTACGAACTAAAATTTTTAAATTGCTCCTAAATAGGCTTACAAGTGGAAAGGACTGGATATGTCTTTGCATTTACCATTCCCAGAGCTCCTTAGGTAATACAGGAATAGAAATTTTTAGCATTACAGCTCATATGAAAAAAATGGCATATATAAAGTTCAGACTAAAGTATATATATCATGTTCAGACTAAAAGTTGAGGTGAAAGCATAAGTATAATTTGCATTAGTTTGGTTCTTAAGGTACAAGAGTAACATTCAAATTCAATGCTTTAGTTTCAGTTCCTGAACTTCCTGATGTGTCTGGTCCAAATCTGTGTTACTTTCACATATCTCTGTTACTTTTGTATCAGATTCAAATTATGCTTAATGCTCAAAATGAAGAAGGCAGTGATTTATCCTGCGTGGCTGAAATGCCCAAGTTTGTAGACTAATTATCCTCCACCTTTTTGTCTTTCCTGCTAACAGAAGCTTAAGAAAAAGTTGGAAGGTGATTCTGAATTGTCCTTGGAAGTGACTTGCCATTGGTATTTTTATGGAGCCATCTTAGTGAGCTGTGCTCATCTCTAAGTACAGAAAGGATATGCCCTCAGATGACTGATCTAACCAAAAATTTGTTTCTCCTACTGATCTTGGAGTAGATCTGTTTGTTTTTTTTTTAATTTAGTTGGTCTGTCAGTGCATAGAAGAGTGTGCTTAGCTGTTGATACTGTTAGAATAACTTGTGTTTTGGTTAAAAGCAGATTTATGTTCTTTGCTGTATGAAGGCTTTAGTTTCCACAAACTATCTGATGGCAACATGTGAGTCAGAATCCAGTCTGTTTCTGTCCTTTTACTTGCTGTGCTTTCTGGTCCTTTTGGTGTACAGCATCTTGAAAAAAAAGAATTTTGGTTCTTTTTGCTACATTTTTGTGTTGGGGCCAAAATCCTGTGACAGCTGCAAAGATTTTTGGAACAATTTCAGGAGAGCAGACTTTGGCTTCTTCAAAGATCTGCTTGGACGAGAGTCCCATGAGATAAGGCTCTGGAGGAAGAGGGGGCCCAAGAAAGCTGGTTAATATTCAAGGATCACCTCCTCCAAGCTCAAGAGCAGTCCCTCCCAATGAATAAGACGTCAGGCAAAAATGCCAGGTGGTCTGAATTTATATGCTGGGGGCCACCCATCTGGAAAGCAGCTCTGCAGAAAAGGTCCTGGGGGTCTTGGTGGACACTGAGTTGAACATGAGCCATCAACGTGCCCCTGCAGAAAAGAAGACTAATGGTATCCTGGTCTGCATTAGGCATAGTATTGCCAGCAGATCGAGGTGATCCTTTCCCTCTCATCAGCACTGGTGAGGCCACAGCTGGAGTGCTGTGTCCAGTTCTGGGGCTCCTCAGTACAAGAGAGATGAGGACATACCGGAGAGAGTCCAGTGAAGGACCATGAAGATGCTGGAGGGACTGGAGCATCTCTCCTATGAAGAAAGGCTGAGAGCACTGAGATCATTTAGCCTACAGAAGAGAAGGCTGAGGGGGGAGATCTCATTAACGTGTATAAATACCTGATGGGAGGATGCGAAGAAGATGGAGCCAGGCTCTTTTCAGTGGTGCCCAGGACCAGAGGCAATGGGCACAAATTGAAACTCAGGAGACTCCCTCTTGAGCATCAGGAAACAATTTTTTTTCCCATGAGGGTGACTGAGCACTGGCAGAGGTTGCCTAGGGAGGTTGTGGAGTCTTCCACCCTGGAGATACTCAGAAGCTGTCTGGGCTTGGTCCTGGGCAACTGGCTGTAGATCTCCATGCTTGAGCAGGGGTGTTCAACTAGGTGACCTCCAGAGGTCCCTTCCAACCTCAATCATTCTCTGAGTGTGTGAGTCGAACAATCTTCATAGTCACAGAATCACAGAATGGTTTGGGTTGGAAAGGGACCTTTAAAGGTCATCTAGTCCACCCCCCCTGCCCTGGGAGGGCACATCTTTCATGAGATCAGGTTGCTTAAAGCCCTTGTCCAACCTGATTTTGAACACTTCGAGTGATGGGGTGTCTACCACTTATATGGACAAGCTGTTCCAGTGTCTCAGCACCCTTATTGTAGAGAATTTCTTCCTTATGTCCAATCTATATCTACGCTCTTTTGGTTTAAAACTGTTGCCCCTTGTTCTGTCACTACAGACCTTGGTAAAAAAGTCTCTCTCCGTCTTTTCTAAAAGCCCACTTTATATATTGAAAGGTCGCAATATGGTCTCCCCAGAGCCTTCTCTTCTCAAGGCTGAACAACGCCAACTCCCTCAGCCTTTCTTCAGAGGAGAGGTGTTTCCAGCCCTCTGATCATCTTTGTGGCCCTCCTCTGGACCTGCTCCAACAGGTCCATTTCTTTCCTGTGCTGGGGACCTGAGAGCTGGATGCGGTACTGCGGGTGGGATCTCACGGGAGCTGAGTAGAGAGGGACGATCCCTTCCCTTGACCTGTTGGCTACATCTTGGGAGCTTGTGTGAAGGCGTGACTACATACTCGTATGAAGACATGCACAAACATGATCTCCTCAAACATTCACTAAGAGAGATCCAGCTTCAAAGGATAGACTTCATAGTTGTGGTAGCAAGTCATTTTATTCAAGCTTATAAGCTTTGCTGAGATCAAAACAGAGTACTGCTGTTTTGAGAAACTGGTGTAGTTGGCTTGGTTACAATGCATGCTAATGTATCTCTTTCTGCTTCTGATTTGTAGTTGTTGTACATCCAGAGAATGATTTGGCTTTATCTGTGTGATTTTTATACAAAAAGTTATGTATTGTCATGGTTTAACCCCAGCCACTCACTCGCCTCCATGGTGGGATGGGGGAGAGAATTGGAGGAGTAAAAGTGAGAAAACTCATGGGTTGAGATAAAGACAGTTTAATATGTAAAGCAAAAGCTGTGCGCACAAGCAAAGCAAACCAAGGAATTCATTCCCCACTTCCCATGGGCAGGAAGGTGTTCAGCCATCTCCAGGACAGCAGGGCTCCATCACACGTAATGGTGACTTGGGAAGACAAATGTCATCACTCCCAACATCCCTCTCTTCCTTCTTCTTCCCTGACTTTTATCTGCTGATCATGACGTCCTATGGTCTGGACTATCCCTTGGGTCAGTCGGGGTCAGCTGTCCTGGCTGTGTCCCCTCCCAACTCCTTGTGCCCCCCAGCCTGCTCGCTGGTGGGGTGGGGGGAGAAGCAGAAAAGCCCTTGGCTCTGGGTGAGCACTGCTCAGCAGGAATGAAAACATCCCTGGGTTATCAGCACTGTTTGGATCACAGATCCAAAACATAGCCCCATAGTAGCTACTGTGAAGAAAATTAACTCTATTCCAGCCAAAACCAGCACATGTATATATATTATTCCATTATATGCATCTCCCCTTATTAAAACAAACAAACAAACAAAAAAAAAAAAAGAGAAAAAAGTATAGTCCTGCTAGTCCTTTGCATTCTGGCCTACCTGAATTTCTCTTCCTTGGAGACTGATTTCTAGGTCTAGTCAGTGCCAAAGGTGAGAGTATAGTACAATCACATTAATTCATCCCTGAGGAAATTGCCTAATTCATATGAAAGTATGTCGCATTACTCCCTCATAGACTCACCATTGTAGTCAGATTCTGAACCACAAATTTACTGGAATCTTCATCTGTTCTGTTTCCAGAGTATGACCTTATAAATTAGAGAAGAAATATATATGTATAAGTTCCTAAGTACATTAACATATACTCTGTGTTGCAGAGTTTGTACCCCATTTCTCATGTTCAGTCCACAGTCACTCAGGTCTTCCTGATGTTGGTTCAATCTCCCACTATATAGAAAGTGAATCAATCAATCAATTTTGTCTCATCTCTTAACCCCACAAACATGCATTTTTCTTTCCTGAGCTGTTTTTTTACCAGGAGATATTATTTCCAAAATTGACCCTTCAGAAGCTCACCTAGCAGAACAATAGGTTGCTGTTTGTCCCTGTTTCATATTTATCTTTCTATTCTCATCAGATTCTCTTTTCCTTTAGCTTAAATTATTATTTTGCATGTGATACTGTATTGGTTGTTTTACTGCAGTCAAGACAAATGATAGCTATAGTGTTTCCTGATCTTGGGAAATGTGCTTTATTATCAAAAATGTATCAAAACTGGCATGGTTGACTTTTGGTCATTTAATTAAATTTTCCATTTACTTCAAGTGTGTTCATTATCTTTCCTTGATAATTTATTTTAAGTACTGTGCGATATTGAAATGTGACTAATGGGTTTTCTGTTCATGAATCACTACCAATCCGTATCAGTTTCTTAAATAAAAGTGTAACCTTTTGTTTGCTTCCTAGCAAGCTAGATAGTAAGTGTTTACAAAGATGGACTAAAAGGTGACTTCAGTCAGTTTTCTACCAGCCTTGCCTGATGAAATGCTTTCCTAACTTTTCTCTGGTCACTTTACACTTGCCTGACCCTTTTACTCAACACAAGGGAGTTGGAGTCAGGATTGGTACTGGTGTTGTGACACAACATCATTCTCTAAGCAGAACTGGGTGGTGTATTCTGTTTAAACCCATTAGGTTGATCATGTCTAGTCCTAAAGAAATATCAATATTCATGTACTTTTTCTTTGTCTTTCAGAACAATGGGTCACTTGCTTGGTGCCAGAATCATAAACAGTGTTCAAAGGTATGTCCTTTTTTTTTCCCCCCCTCTCATTTAAGTTACCTAGTTACTTTCAATCTCTTGTCTGTAGATTAAGTGCTTTTCATCTTAGCCTGTTTTCAGAAGCATATGTTTATATTTTATTTGGAAACCTCACCCTATAATAAAATATACAAAATTAAACCAGAGTGATTTACTCTTTCAGGACAAAGGAATCATGTTTGAGGATATGTATCAAGTTAAACCAACATAATTCTGTGGTTACCAACAAACTTTACACAGGCTAAAATCTAGTATATCATTTGTGTTCTTTCAGTATTTTTGGTAATAAGAGAGTAAAACTGTCAATCACTTTAAAATCTTCCTCCAACAGCAGCAAGGTATGTCAACATTCAACATTTCATTCAGTTTGGGTATTTAAATTTTAGACTGACGCTGAATTTCTTTGAAGAAAAATCTTGATATAAACCCCAGTGGCTCTACTGATGCCCTGTCCTCTCCTAGCACTTCAACCCTGAAAGCCTAGAGGGTAGGTGAGCTAATTGTCAAGTGATTCTCCTGGGCAAGAGTCTTTCTATGGTGTCTGGATAGAAGCAACAATGATTTGAGAGCTTTGGTGGGTCAAAGGGGAATTACACACCCTGCTGCTGACTGTTCGTAAATGTCACGGAAGATGCATCCATTGCAAATTTGAAAATGCTGAAAGTAGTGTTTTTGTCTAACCTTCCTGAAAATGTGTTTCTACAATAACTTAGGCTTTTTAACTTCAATATTTATTCTTTATTCTGTGCAAGTTGTACTGCAAATGGGATTAAATCCAAGTAACATTGTTCTGTATTGTTTTAATAATGTAATCTATGTAAATGCTGGTGCTAACCCTTGATTTTAACACATGACAATTTCTTCTCTACATTTAAAGTCTGAGATTACTGGTTCACTGATCTAGCTTCCATTGAAATGAATGGGATTGGAAATGGACCAATTTGTTATTGACTGTTCCATCACAGGAAAATAAAACAAAGTCGTTCGTTTTTGTCAGTATTAAAAACAGGGTATAACAACATCAGTATAAGAAAAGAATGGAACTTGTCCTATTAGCTGTGCCACACTGCTAAGGGTTGCACTTCTGCAATGAAATCTCATCATTCTTAAAGAAACCCAAACAAAGGTGCAGAGAATGTGTTCCATCATAACTGAATTGCCTTTTAAGGAAAGCATGGGTCTTGTACCATAGTGATCCTGATGTAATTCTCTTTTTTTATTCAGTTATGAAGGCTACTGTGGTATGTAATCTGAAAGGTTTTCCAGCGGTTTGTGTCTGCCTCACAAAGAAGGAATCATACAAGAAAAGTTGTCTAGCTTTTAAAGCAGGGCAGAGGTTATAGGAACATTTCTCTGGGTCACTCCCAAGTTCACAGAATCCACGTAAGGTATATATAAGATATTATGAATTTAAGGTTTATGTTAAGATTGTATTAGTCTCTTGAAATCAGTGTAAGAATGCTACAAATTAATATTATAATACAAAATGCAACAACAGTTTGAGTTTTAAATTACTTAACATATACTTTACAGTCATGTTATCTTATGTTTTCATTCTTTCTTAGGAAGGTAGTACATTTTCCTTAAGAAAGCAGCTTTGCCATATTTAGAAAAAGAAATAAATATAAACTTGGTCAAGTTGTTAGCAGAGCTGAACATTAGCAGAATGTTCTCCTTTCAGGCAAGCTTTGGTTTTCTGTGTTTTGCAATGCAAAGTCAAAACAATTGCATTACCTAACTGAAACTTTCAAAGCAATGCAGGGGATTGAGTTAACCTTCTAAAAATGCAGATTCCTTTCACTGCTGCTCAGCACCTCACTGGAGGAGGTTTATATGAGTGTGATTCTGCTAAATATCTCAGATGACATTTTTTCTAAGGGATTTTCCCAGTGTCCACCCTTATTTTGTGGTTGTGGTGTTTAGTGACAGCTTTTTGAGGTGATTTATGGTAAAGTGCAGATGACAGCAAACATCCAGCTACTATGAAGCACAGAAGCACCTTTTGTGCAAGTATTTGCATCTGATACACAGTGGAGAAATTTTATTTGGAATTTGGTTGCATCAATGTATCAGACAGTACCTGATACAGCAATAAAAGATGATGTAGTTAATTTAGTAACTTTTCTATTATTTTACTCTTTCATAGAAAAATTTAAAGATAGAAGGGGTACAGTGTAGTCCATCTTCTTAATTGTAACATAACCTATCCCAATTCTATTTTAGAAGAATTTTTTTCATTCCAAGGGCAGACAGTAGCCTGTAAAAGTAGAAGTCCGGATGGGAGATGGGCCTCTGGAGAAGAAAAAAACATCATAAAGCATCCAATACAGGGCTTTTGCGTGTGTTTTCTCCTCATTGCACCTTTGATGTCTGTTTTGGCTTCATTTTGCCTAGACCTGAACTGACAAAAAGCTGTTCTAAAGTCTCTGTCCATTATTCTCTGAGACTAAGATAAGTCTGGCATAAAATTCCATGGAAATTTTGTGTCCACAATTTTGTATGTAGAATAACTGGGAAAAATATCTTATTAGTAGCATACAATGAAAATTATTTTTTTCCTCATGGAAGTCTGTGGTCTTTATATTTAAGAATACTTCTGTAGTTGAAGATAGTTGTTGATAAGATATTGTTCAAGTTTGTTTGGTCAGTGAAGTACCTCTAAAGTTAATTCCAGCTATTATACCATTGCCCTCTAATATAAGTGTAGACAACAACTGTTAGTTTGAAGATGAATACCTTTGAGAACTACTAATTTTTCAGAGAGGTGCAAATCTAATGAACTAAAATCATTTTAGCTCTCACAGGAACAGTTGTAGATCACTACCTACATCCCAAATGGCTATTCATTTTTGTTATTTTAATGGATCATGTCACAAAGCATGGCTGTGAGCAGCAAAATATGCACCAATGATTTTATACGTAATTTAATTGAATAAGACCTCTCCAGAGGCTATTTTACAAGATAAAACACAAGAGAGCTCTTGAATGCTTGCCCTGTTTTGACATGAGGTGGGTAATTTCAATATGTTAAAGTTCTGTGTTATAATTAGGACAATTATAGTATCATTAAATAAATTGCCATTTTTGGTTCAAGTAGTTATTTATTCAGTGCACTCCTGCATCATGCACTCCAACTTGTCTGCTTGTACAGAGTTGAAGCAGATTGAGGGCTTTCTTGGGATCCTGTCAATTGGCTGGTTGGCTTCCACTGTGAATATGATTACTGAGGTAGAATTGGCAGTGTAGTCAGTGAAGTTTGTTGTGAACTTCTTTGGAAATAGATTTGAAACCAAATTTCTTTTGTCTAACTTCATCCATAGTTCTGTTGTTTTGTTTAAGCTTATGCCCTTCATATTATTTTACAGTTTTGTCTTTTTTTTTTCTTATGTTCAGCTCTTTTTTACTGTGTTCATTCTTCTTACTACTACTTTATGGCGGGTATTTGGTTTTCTTTTTTTTTTTAATTCTTACAGCCTGAGAAGAATAAGAATTTTTATTAGAAATTTAATGGAATAAATATTTTTTTTTCCCCTCTAATTACAGTAGATATCTGGTGTGTTTTAATTGCTTATAGTCCTTAAAAAAATACACTTTGGCATTGAAGTTTATAATAAGGTTTAGACATTCTTCTACAATTTATCCAGGAGAAAAGTTTTGGTACTGTTGGTTAGAATTAAAATAATGCTTGAGCACTATTGTAGACACAAACTAATGTATTTTTATGTGACAACATCGTATGTTGTTTATATATTGATAAAAACAGTGAATATTAATCCAGTAGGTATTTGGTCCTGAAATTGATTCTTTTAATCTTTTAATCTATCTTTAATATATTAAGCTTGAAACTGAGTCTTGAAAACTTGGTGGGTTTTTCTTTGGAAGTCAGAGGAATAGAATAGAATAGAATCATAGAATCATAGGTTCATTTATATTGGAAAAGACTTTTAAGATCATCAAGTCCAACCATAAACCTAACACTGCCAAGTCTGCCACTAAACCATGTTCCTAAATGCCACATCTACATGTCTTTTAAATACCTCCAGGGATGGTGACTTTTCCCTGAGCAGCCTGTTCCAATGCTTGGTAACCCATTCAGTGAAGAAATTTTTCCTAATGTCCAATCTAAACCTCCCCTGGCACAACCTGAGGCCATTTCATCTTGTCCTATCACTTGTTACATGGGAGAAGAGACTTGACACCCACCTCGCTGCAGTCTCCTTTCAGGTAGTTGTAGGGAGCGATAAGGCCTCCCCTCAGCCTTTTTTTCTCCAGGCTAAACAACCCCAGTTCCCTCAGCTGCTCCTCATGGAACAGAACAGAACAGAACAGACTATTTCAGTTGGAAGGGACCTACAATGATCATCTAGTCCAACTGCCTGACCAGATCAGGGCTGACCAAAAGTTAAAGCATGTTCTAAAGGCATTATCCAAATGCATCTTAAGCACTGACAGGCTTGGGGCATCGACCACCTCTCTAGGAAACCTCTTCCAGTGTTTGATCACCCTCTCAGTAAAGAAATGCTTCCTAACGACCAGTCTAAACCTCCCCGGTGCAGCTTTGAACCATTCCCACGTGTCCTGTTACTGGATCCCAGGGAGAAGAGCTCAGCACCTCCCTCTCCAAGTCCCCTCCTCAGGAGGCTGTACAGAGCAATGAGGTTGCCCATCAGCCTCCCCTCCTCCAAACTAGACAACCCCAAAGTCCTCAGCTGCTCCTCACAGGACATTCCTTCCAGCTCTTTCACCAGCTTTGTTGCCCTCCTCTGGACACATTCAAGGACCTTCATGTCCTTCTTAAATTGTGGGGCCCAGAACCGCACACAGTACTCGGGGTGAGGCCGCACCAAGGCTGAATACAGCGGGAAAATCCCCTCTTTTGAGCGGCTGGTCATGCTGTGTGTGATGCCCCCCAGGCTGCGGGTTGCCCTCTTGGCTGCCCCAGCACACGGCTGACTCGTACTGAGCCTGCTGCCGACCAGCACCCCCAGATCTCTTTCTGCAGGGCTGCTCTCAGGCCACTCCTCTCCCAATTTATTCTTGTGCCCGGCGTTATTGCCCCAGGTGCAGAATCCGGCATTTGGACTTGTTAAATTTCATCCCATTAATCATAGCCCAGTGCTCCAATCTATCTAGATCCCTCTGCAAGGCATCTTGTCCCTCAAGAGAGTCAGCAGCACCTCCCAGTTTGGTATCATCAGCAAACTTGCTAACAGTGCATTCAACTCCTGCATCCAGATGGCTGACAAATACATTGAGTGGAACTGGCCCTAGAACTGAGCCCAGAGGAACACCGCTGGTGACCGGTCACCATCCATTCACTACAACCCTTTGAGCTCTGCCCTTCAGCCAGTTCTTCACCCAGCACACCGTGAACTTGCTCATCCCACAGTTGGACAGCTTGTCCAGAGGGATGCTGTGAGGGACAGTATCAAAAGCCTTACTAAAATCCAGAAAAACTACATCCACCGCCTTCCCTTCACCCACGGGGCGGGTGACCTTATCATAGAAGGTTTCAAAGTGGTTAAACAGGACTTTCCCTTTGTGAATCCATGTTGACTGTGCCTGATGATTGCATTATTCTTTAAATGCCTTTCAACAGTATGCAGTATAATCTTCTCCATAATTTTTCCAGGAACTGAGGTTAGGCTAACAAGTCTGTAGTTGCCTGGGTCTTCCCTCACCCTTTTTGTTGACTGGTGTAACACTGGCTTCCAGTCAGCGGGGACCTCCCCAGACTCCCAAGACCTTTGGTGGCTGATCGAGAGGGGTCCTGCCGTAACATCCGCTGGCTCCTTCCGAACTCTGGGATGAATCCCATCAGGCCCCAGGGACTTGTGAACGTTCAGCTGATACAGCTGGTCCCTTACAATTTCAGTGTCCACAAATGGAAAGTCACCGTTCCCACCCTCGTGGTCCTCTGACTCAGGGGACTGGGCAGCCCAAGGTCTATCAGTATTATGAAAGACTAAAGTAAAAGAAGCATTGAATGCCTCCACTTTTTCTTCATCCCTATTAGTCAGGTGACCATCTTCAACAAGTACTGGTCCCATGTTTTCCTTAGATCTCCTATTGCTATTAACATACTTTAAAAAGCCGCCTTGTTATCTGACACAACACTGGCCAGTTTCAACTCTAACTGAGTTTTGGCCTTTTGTGTCTTCTCCCTTGCATATGCAAATCACAGCTCTGTAATCTTCCTGCGAAGCCTGACCTTGGTTCCAGAGATCATACAATTTCTTTTTCCTCTTGAGCTCCACAAGGAGTTCCCTGTTCAGCCAAGCTGGTCTTCTGCCCTGCTTGCTTGACTTAGAACACAGTGCAATTGCCTGCTCCTGTGCTTCTGAAGGGGAGTTCTTAAAAACTGAGCAACGCTTATGGACTCCTAAGCCCTCAAAAGCAGATTCCAGGGTGGTCTGCTGAATAGCTCCCTGCATAGCTTAAGGTTTGCTCTCCTGAAGTCCAGGGTAGCAACTCTGCTGTCCCTTTTCTTATTACCACTTATGACCACTGTGGCCAAGACAGCCACCTACCATCACATCCCCCACGAGTCCTTCTCTAATCACAACCAGCAAGTCTAGGAGGGCATCTTTCCTAGTTGGCTCACTGAGTACCAGTCAGAAGAAGTTATCTCCCACAAACTTCAAGAATTTCCAAGACCTCCTTGTCACAGCAGTATGATATTCCCAGTTGATATCTGGGAAGTTGAAATCTCCTATAAGGACAAGGGCTACCAATCTGGAAATTTCTTCTAATTGCCTATAGAATAACTCATCAGTGCTAACATCCTGGGTGGTTGATTGGTAGTAGACACCCACTACAACATCACCTTTGTTTTCCATCCACCTAATCCTCATGCAGAGGCTGTTAACCACATTGTTGCTAATTGTAAGGGCTGTACAAATAAACCTCTCCCTTACCTATAGAGTGACCTTCACCTCTCCTGCCTTGCCTATCCCTCCTGAACAGCCTGTAGCCCTCCATCCCAGCACTCCAGTTGTGGGACTCATTCCACCAATTCTCACTAATACCAATTATATCATAGTTCCAGGAACTAACCAACGCCTCCAGTTCATCCTGTTTGTTTCTCATACCGCGTGCATTGGTGTACAAGCATTTGAGATGATACGCTTTTGAGCCCTCCCTGCTCCCAGGAGCAGCATAAATGTTCCCACCAGCATTGCCACCCTCATTAGGATTGATACTACATGGTATAGAACTTACTTTATGTCCTGAGGTACCATTCAGATTTGATCTAGGTAATGAAAGTTAAAATTTAGCATTTATTTTGTTTTACTTTACCAGTAGATTACTGGCAGCCTGTCAGACTTGCTGAGTAATGCACAGGTGGGCTCATATACAACAGCATGAGAAAGTGGAGCTGCAAAGTGGAGAGACTGAGAAACAGCAAAATGGACTGGTTTGGGCTGGGCTCGGTATTTCTTGACACAGAGTCATTGGCCAGCACCTGGATCTCAGTCATCTCTCCTCATTCCTGGACGCCACATGGATCGAAAGCTTGTTTGGGGAGAGGACCAGACAAGTCGACACTCCCTTCTTTTCTTCCACATACATGACTACACAAAACCCCAGCTCCTGTTGCCAACAGCTGGCCCAGCAGAGAAATTCAAAATAGAAGCTCTGCAGAGTGTATTGTCTGGTTGGGGGAAGACTGTTAAAACTGGAATCTGATAGATCCAGTATACTTGTGCAAGTTGGACTTAAGTCTTACATCATAGCAAAGTGTTTGGCTTTCATATTGCAATTAAAAACATTTTCGTGCTTATCATCTGTGGGCTGTCTTTAAAAACAGAAATAAATAATATTTTGACATAAGTTACATGTGTAGGTATGCAAATAAAACCTACTTTGGGCTTATTCCTCCTTTTCCCCTCCGATTAGTTCCTATTTTCTATATCTCATACTCTGAGTTACCGAAGTAATTATTTACAGGTTATATACATGATGAAGTAGTGTCTGTAATGTATTGATCTCATCTAACATATAATAATCTGATCTGTTATTAGAATTTAAAGAATTCAAGTTATTTCCAACACAGGTAGTCAGTTGGCTTTGATACACATTTGTAACTCTCATTAATACTGGAAATGCTCCCTCTAAATGGAAATGTGTAGAAAAAACTTAATCTTTTTTTATTTTTGGGTGTAACGGCAGCTGCTAGGGAGAGAAGGGTAGGATAGGTCAGTGTTTAAAATACCATTAGTTGAATATACAGTGTCTAAACCAGAGTGAATAGTGCTGCTGTTGAGAAATATTTATGACACTTTTTGTTAGAGATTTATCATTTGTTAAAGTGATAGGTCTCAGAATATTTTTCCTTTTTCTTTTCTAAGAGAGATTTTTATAAATAAAAGTTACATAATGAAATCTGTATGGATTCTAGTTCTTTCTGCAAGTGTAATTCTCATTGACATTAATGAGAAATTCTGAGTAGAGAGATGTGTGTTCAGTGTTGAGAGAAGAATTTTGCTCAGATATGGTTGTTATTAGATTTGTGTTTTCCAGAGCTGATCTTCTACATCTTTACTTGCAATTCCCAATATTCCTAAGGGTAGAAAAGAGTATTCTTGGTTTTATCCTATATACAGATGTTATCTGGCAGTTTCATTATATTGCTTCTTAAAATGAAATACAGTTTACTTAGTGGGTTAGGGAGAAAAGCAGAAAACATCCACCCATTTTCAGAACTGTATTTTTTTCTTACGCATATTACCCCACTGACTATATACATATACTGACTGCACACAGGTGAAGGGTCTGTTTCACTCCTCTTGTTTACTTTGACCAGTAATTTCCCCTTTATTTAATCATGGAATAGTTTGGATTGGAAGGGACCTTTAAAGGTCATCTAGTTCAACCCCCCTGCAGTGAGCAGGGACCCCTTCAAGTAGATCAGGTTGCTCAGAGCCCCGTCCAACCTGACCTTGAATGTTTCCAGGGATGGGGCTTCTACAGCTTCTCTGGGCAACCTGTTCCAGTGTTTTGCCACTCTTATTGTAAAAAATGTCTTCCTTTTATCTAGTCTGAATCTACCCTCTTTTAGTTTAAAACCATTACCCCTTGTCCTATCGCAATGGGCCCTACTAAAAAGTTTGTCCCCATCTTTCTTATAAGCCCCCTTTAAGTACTGAAGGGCCACAATGTGGTCTTCCTGGAGCCTTCTCTTCTCCAGGATGAACAACCCCAACTCTCTCAGCCCTTCCTCACAGGAGAGGTGTTCCAGCCCTCTGATCATTTTTGTGGCCCTCTTCTGGACCTGCTCCAACAGGTCCATGTTTTTTCTGTGCTGAGGACTCCATAGTTGGACGCAGTGCTGCAGGTGGGGTGTCATGAGAGCAGAGTAGAGGGGAGAATCCCCTCCCTCAACCTGCTGGTCACACTTCTTTTGGTGCAGCCCAGGATACGGTTGGCTTTTTTGGGCTGTGAGCGCACATTGCCGGCTCATGTCCAGCTTTTCACCCACCAGTACCCCCAGATCCTTCTTTGCAGGGCTGCCCTCAATCCCTTCATCCCCCAGCCTGTATTGATACAGGCGGTTGCCCTGACCCAGGTGCAGGACCTTGCTCTTGGCCTTGTTGAACCTTATGAGGTTCACATGGGTCCACTTCTTGAGCTTGTCCAGGTCTCTCTGAATGGCATCCTATCCCTCAGGCATGTCAGCCACTCAGCTTGGTGTCGTCTGCAAATTTGCTGAGGATGCACTCCATCCCACTGTCTGTGTCATTGACGAAGATATTAATCAGTACTGGTCCCAGTACGGACCCCTGAGGGACACCACTTGTCACCTATCTCCATCTGGATGTTGAGCCATTGACTTCTACCCTCTGGATGCAACCATCCAACCAATTCCTCATCCACTGAACAGTCCACCCATCAAATTCACCTCTCTCCACTGTAGAGATAAGGCTGTTGTGGGGGACCATGTCAAAGGCTTTACAGACGTCCAGAGAGATTACGTCAGTAGCTCTTCCCTTGTCCACTCCATCATAGAACGTCACTAGGTTGGCCAGGCAAGACTTTCCCTTACTGAAGCTATGCTGGCTGTCTCAAATCACCTCCCTGTCCTCCATGTGCCATAGTGTAGCTTCTAGGAGGATCTGTTCCATGATCTTCCCAGGCACAGAGGTGAGGCTGAGAGGTCAGTAGTTCCCAGGGTCCTCCTTTCTACCCTTTTTAAAAATGGGTGCAGCGTTGCCCTTTTTCCAGTCACCAGGGACTTCACGTGACTGCCATGGCTGTTCAAATATCATGGAGAGTGGCTTGGCAACTACATCAGCCAATTCCTTCAGGACTCTGGAGTGCATCTCATCAGGTCCCATAGGCTTATGTTTGTTCAGGTTCCTCAGGTGGTCACGAACGTGATCTTCTCTTACAGTGGGAGGCACTTTGCTCCCCCAGTCTCTGCCTTGAGGTCCATCCACTTGAGAGGTGAGGGAAGAGAAGTTGCCAGTGAAGACTGAGGCAAAAAAGTTGTTGAGTACCTCAGCCTTCTCCTTGTCCGTTGTTACCAGTTTGCCAGTCGTGTTCATTGG
Organism: Haliaeetus albicilla; assembly: GCF_947461875.1. Lineage (NCBI taxonomy): Eukaryota > Metazoa > Chordata > Aves > Accipitriformes > Accipitridae > Haliaeetus > Haliaeetus albicilla. The sequence goes on from NC_091507.1 coordinate 4,978,299, forward strand.
GGGGGTCCCCTTGCTTTGACCTTCCTTTTCTGGCTGACATACTTATAGAAGCCCTTCTTATTCTTTGCGTCCCTTGCCAAGTTAAGCTCCACCTGTGCCTTGGCCTTCTTGACTCCATCCCTACACAACCATGCAGTGTCCCTGTACTCTTCCCAGGATACCTGTCCCTGCTTCTGCTGCCTGTGCATTTCCTTCTTGCCCTTTAGTTTGGCTAGCAGGTCTCCACTCCTCCATGCCAGTCTCTTGCCTTCCTTTCCTGATTTCTTACACCTGGGGATCAAGAGCTCTATGGAAAGCACCCTTAATGATCTGCCAGCTCCGTTCTGCTCCTTCATCCCTGAGGGCAGTTTCCCGGATTAAGTAGCAGTTATGTGTGGATTAAGGTACTACTTGAGGTGTGAAACACTATCAGAATCTGGCCCAATGAAATAGTCTGCAAGGATGAATCAAGTACTTCAAGGATAATGTCCTGGTTTCAGCTGGGATGTAGTTAACTGTCTTCCTAGTAGCTGGTACAGTGCTATGTTTTGAGTTCAGTATGTGAAGAATGTTGATAACTGATGTTTTCAGTTGTTGCTCAGTAGTCTTTAGACTATAGTCAAGGATTTTTCAGCTTCTCATGCCCAGCCAGGGCACCTGACCCAAACTGGCCAACAGTGTATTCCATACCATGGGACGTCCCATCTAGTTTAGGAAGTGGGAAGTGGGGGGCAGGGATTCGCCACTCGGGGACTGGCTGGGTGTCGGTCGGCGGGTGGTGAGCAATTGCCCTGCGCATCATTTGTACATTGCAATCCTTTATTACTACTGTTGTCATTTTATTAGTGTTATCATTATCATTATTAGTTTCTTCTTTTCTGTTCTATTAAATCGTTCTTATCTCAACCCAGGAGTTTTACTTCTTTTCCTGATTTTCTCCCCCCTCCCACTGGATGGGGGGGAGTGAGTGAGCGGCTGCGTGGTGCTTAGTTGCTGGCTGGGGTTAAACCACGACAGATAATAACGTTGCAATGGACGTTTGCTTTTTGTACAATGGCAATAAACTGGTTTATGTTGTGTTTTGAATTCCCCCACTGCCTTCACCTTTGCTATTGGATTTAACTTCCAAATCTTTACATAATGCTTGTTTAAAACTTTATCTTTCCTTAACTTATCCTCTGAAAATGTTTATATGGCATTTCGCCTCTTTCTCTCCGCTAGTGTCATTATTCTGTATGCCCATCTACCTGTTTCTTACAAATCTACCAAAGAATCAGTGAATTGTTTAGGTTGGAAGGAACCTCTTGAGAACTTCTAATGCAACCCCCCCCTACTCAAGCAGGGTCAGCTAGAGCAGGTTGTCCAGAACCATGTCCAGTTGGGTTTTGAGTATCTCCACAGATGAAGACCACAACCTCTCTGGGCAACCTATTCCAGTGTTTGACCACCCGCTCAGTAAAAAGTTTTTGTATTTCCTGTTTTTTAATTTGTGTCCATTGCCTTGTCTGGTCTGTGGGCATGACTGAGAAGAGCCTGGCTCCCTCTTCTTCATTGCTTCCTATCAGGTATTTGTAAACATGGGTAAGATTCCCCTGAACATTCTTGTCTCCGGGCTGAACAGTCCCATCTCTCTGAGCTTCTCCGTCTATGGCAGATGGTCCAGTCCCTTAATGGTATTCATGGTCCTATGTTTTCTTCATTTCTGCTTATGCTTTCTAAGGCCAAAATGACTCCTGCCTACTGTCATTCACGAAGCTCCTGTCCTGTTCTTAAAATCCCACTGCCTTCTGTCATCCTACTAACAGCGAGTCTTGCTAAACTGTCTGTAAATGCATAGCATTTGCTGTTGCTGCTCGATTTTGCGTTTGCTTCTACAGCGTGAGCTCCATAGTGCCGAGGCCGTTCTTCTCAAGTACTTGGAAGAGCTGAGCACATAACAGGTGCTTCCCTGTAAAACAGCAGTAAGAGTCGAATGCTAGTGAGAGTATCATGAAATGACAAAGTGCCCTACATTGATGCTGGTTTAGTGGAAAATGTATTTTAGTCCTAAGGTGGGGCAAAATGACTGGGAAAGACATTTCAAGAGAGTTTGTGAAGTAGAGATAATTTTTTTTTTTACAGCTCCTTACACAAGTTTTTCTTTTTGTAAGCAACTGAAAGTCAAAAGACCAGCAGGCATAATTTAGAGCTGCATGTGCAGTGGCATTTACAAGGACTGGAGATAAATGGGGATCATCATAATGCACTGTGAATTGCAATACAACTTTCTTGTTCCCAGCAGCCAGGACAGTGGGCCCTGATTGATTGATTCTGCAGAAAGGCTGAAAGGCTGTTTTCTGAGTCTTCAGAACTGAGAGGAAAATGTGAAAATAAAGATAAATAAGTTTACAAATGCTGCAGCCAAATAAACAGACTGTTTCAAAAAGACAACTCTAATTTCTTTTTAGAATAATACACACTCCTGAATTCAGTCTGTGAGCAATTGTTTCAGGCTTCCAGCTGAGCTCTTTCCAAAGATAATGCAGGTGGAAAGATGAGTTAATGGTTTAAACAATTAGAGATTTGATGCACTCTTCCATCTGTCAAAGCCCACTGAAATGAAAGCTCACAGTTTTAATTTGTGCCTCCAGCATCTAACTCAGTCTGAAATGGTGTCAGCGATTTGCCCTGCCCACAGTACTGTCATTCTTATGGTAAGCATTCTGTGCACACATGCTGGGAGACTTTTATCAAACATATTAGTGTGCATTTGAGAGATCATTAGCCTGAAGTAGCTGGAACATTCCAGGTTTCTTAGCCTGGAAACTCACATCTCTGCTGGAAAGTGTGTTGAGCCACTGTTATTTACACAAGAAAGCTACAGCAGGATAGAGATAGCTTTGTAAAATTTAAGAGGAATAGTGGTTCCTGGTATTGTCAATCTATCGTGATTTAAGTACCTTCCATGAGAGGGTGAGGTAGTGGATGTTTTGATTTTTGACTAAAAAGAAAGAATGAATAAAAATTTATTTCCTGATCTGCTAGAGAGAGTGTTTTTCTTTCATCTAGCAAAAGATAAGATAAAACCATTTAATAGAATCAGAGTTCAGAAGAATTGGTAAGATTATTGGTGTGATAAATAGATAAAATAATCCCGAGCATATAAGAAATAAGAGGGCAGATGTAATGCTTATTGCTTGCATTCTTATGGATGATTTGATTTTTTTATTCTATTCATCTATAAAAAGGTAGAGGGGGCTGAGAGAACCATAGTGGTTAGATGATTAAAGCTGAACTAGCTAAGAAATAGGTTGACTGAAGTTTCTGGATATTTGTGTTTGGGGAAATAGAAGAAAGAGCTTTGTGATTCAGTGTTTATGTTTATACAAAAGCTTTAGTGTATAAATGTGCTGTGATGACAAGAATCCCTTTGTTCTCTAAGGGCCTTCAGAACTGACAAAGAAACAGAGTTAAAATCCAAACAATGTTTACAGCACTGTGTAATCCTGTGATGTATCGCTCTATATTTGTAAATACAAGTTTTATTTTTTGGGTATCAAAAACCCAGTTGTATTAGAGCAGGGGACACTGAAATAAGTGGAAATGAAGAAAGTTCATATTCTTCCCAGTTGCCATATTGGATCATGGCAGTCATCCTTCCAGTCTAATACTGTGTAACCAGCTAGACTCTCCATAGGTAAGTAAACCTGCAGATCTGGAATAACCTGCTGCTAGAATAAACTTACTTAAGCCCTATTACTTATTTTTGTGTGGCACTGTGAAACATAAAGGGTATGTCCTTTTCAAGATACTAGTTTTGGTTTCTCAGCTCTTTATTGTTTTGTTCAACTTAAATGTTTTTGTCTTGAAGAACATACCTCAGGGCTCGATGGAAGGTGTTTTACTTGGCCTTCACTCTGAATGGTCCTGCTGATAACTTTCTGTTTCTAGGACAAATGGTTAGAATAAAGTTATTTTCATTTTTCTTCTGGTAAAAGATTATCATCGCTGCTAGAGCCCTTATGATAGGTAGGGAGGAAAGGATCATATTGGTTGTCTGTCCCTGTACCCCAGATTTTTGTTGATGCAGAATTCTGCTGAGATTCTCATTGATCTTCATCGTGGGTTTATAGAAAAGGTTGGCTCTTTTGCAGCTTGCTTTTCTGGCCAGTTGTATCTGGTCCGCTTGTTAACAGAGGTAAGCAAGTCTGACCACTGTGCTGTTTGAAATTTGAACTACTGAATACAGAGCAAACTGAGCCAATGCTGAGCATAACCAGCCAAAGATTAAGTAGCCCTCTTTCACGGAGAAAGGACACAAAATTGTCGTTAATGACTGAATTGTGCCAACACTGGCTTTGAGGATAATAGCATAGCAGTCTCAACTCTGGTCTCAAAAACGCAAGTGCTGGCTTTAGACCTTAAGTCTGCATGCTCTACACTATATACAGACATACACTACACCTAAAGGGAGAAATGCGTGCATGGGTGCGTACACACACACGCATACCCGACAGATATTTATTGAAGCTGGCATGCTGAAGCACTAAATGCTTCTTTAACTTAGCTTTATCTGCTTCAGTGAACACTGTTCAGAATCCAGGGATATTCAGACTGCAGAACCCTTTATTTAGAGGTATTTGAGCACAAAAATAATCCCTTCCTAGAAACTTTTGAAATGGCAACGGAGCTATGCAGCCTAATCAACTGTAAATTTTTGTCATCTAGAAAGCAGTTGATTAAGTAACATCTAGCAGAAGGCCAATCATCACTGGAGCAACACTGGTCAGACAGTAAAGACAGACAGTACGACTAAGACTAAGGAAAATTAGCAGTAAATCTGCTTGAAAACAAAACAACAGATTTATCCTTCTGAATCTTTAGTGTTTGCCCAGGTCTCCCACCACTGAGTTTGCTCAAACCTTGTACATATTTTTTTTTCATCTTTCAATAACTTTGCACAATATGTGTGGAGAGTAATATATAACATGGAAGTGTATTTGAGATTTTGATTTCCCCAAAACAATCTTAGTTCCTTAAGCTCAGTTGCATGAATTACTATTTGGAAATTTTAATAGCTCATACAAGTCATAGAATCCGTACAAAATTTACAACTTTGCAGTTGAGATCAGAATCTTAATTTTATCTTATTAAATTACATTTCATTAACCTAATTAATTCTTAGTGCAAAACAGGCTGTAACAGTGTGTTTAAATCTATGGTCCTTTTCTCCTCTTGTGGGAGACAACTGCAGAGTTAGATCAAATATAGCTCTAGTTAAGTGACAAAGACAAAATGTACTTGCATTGACCTTTAATGTAGTAATAAAATATATTCAAGGCACTGTAAAGGGAGAGAGCCTGAAAACCATGCATGTCTGTATCTCAGCCTTGACTTTAAAAGGAATTTTGCTTGACTAGACCCAGGGCATTATTCAAAACCCACTGAAGTAAGGAATACTGACTTCAAACAAGCTTTATATCCATCCATATGGCAAGACTGTGCTTTTTCAAGTGACCTACCTTGGAGTTTCTCCATTACCATAATATTGAAGGAGATATAAAAATGTTCTTAGGTAGATGAGGATACTGTGCTGAGAGGAAGGCAACTGTCTTTGAGGCACAGACAAGGGTGTAAGCGCCTTTTTCTCCACACACTCATTGAGCTGTAAGGCAAGCATTGAGCTGGAAGTGGGAGCTATGATTGTTTTCCCCTTCTGAGTGCCTGCAAAGAATTGGGAAGCTATCCAAGCACAGAAGCGTGGTCTGTCCTAAAACAGAAATTGCAGGTTTTGTTTTGTAACACTGTGTGATATTTAATCAGGCATTAAAGAGTTAATTGCCTTTTAGCACTGTCTGTATATTAGAATAACTCTCTATGTACAACAGACAAAAATGTTTCTGAAAGGGTGCAGTGTTAAAAAGCTGGTTTTCTGCCATGGATTTTAAGCAGATCTCCTCATTGAATTTCCTTAGAAAGTTCTGCTTAAAGTCAGTTCGGGGTGTAGTCTCAAGTTAATGGGTCAAAAAGTTAACTGGTTTTGACAGTTCTTCCATAGTAATCACACCTACTATACGGATTCCAAACATGCATTCTGATTTTAGTCAAATCGAATGTTTTTCGTTATTTCAATGGCCTGACGAATTTAAACACACAGAGGCAGCATAGAACTATACAGATACAAATTCCCAAAACTAAGATAGTGACAGGAAAATACTCAGACCTGTTTTCCAATACTGTAACCTTCCTGAAGTTACTTATGTGTCTGCAGTTGGGTCTAAAGGGTACTTACTTCCTGCAGTCTAGTTTAAAATTGCTTTTCATCCTCATTTTATGTAAGTGAACGGTTACTTGGGGTGTAAAGTGATGGGGAAAATCATAGCCATATTTCTTGAATGTTGACATACATATTTAATGTGTATGGGAAATGTGAAGAGGTATTTTGGGTTCACGTTCAACCTAAGGACTTCCCCGTGCAGGAATACCAGGGGGATCCACTCCACTGAAATGTAAGAAGACGAAGGCTCACTATTCACATTGTGCTATTTTGATGCTGGTGCACGTGTGCATAAAAGGGATTTCCTTTTTCAGGAAGGTGTTTTCAGCTTATGCATTTAGGAATGAAAGGATTGCTGCCATAATCAATTCTGGAAAGGGATTTTTCCTCTGGAGTGTGAACCAGGAGACTGAGTTATGAACAAGGATCTTCACCCCAGAATATGTAATGTTGTGCTTGCTTTAAGATGTAAAACGTGTGGATTCCAGCAAATGCCAGAGTTTGCAGCTTCTGACTTCGGATAAAGAAAACAGGTGCCTATGCTTTTTTTTCGCAGAGGTGATATTGTTTGTATTCAAAATATATTGAAACTAAATATCCATGATAAATCAGGGCACGAGCAGGAGAAGAAAATTCAGTTACGGCACTTGGGATTTGAACTGCACCCTCTGAAGATAGTACGCATTTTCCAGAGTTAGGACTGCAGAATCAATTTTTAAAGCAGTTTCATGTTAGGAATGAAATATCTCCAACTTGACAGTTTGTGTAAAACGTTTAGCTATATTGTTACTAGCTGAATTTTGAACTCCTTTGGGAGGGAAATAGACTTATTTTTCTTTTACATAAATATGAACACCCTGTTAGCCCTAGTAAACAATGAAGATATTGGTTAAACAGTAGTTGCCACTTTATCATTGTTTTCAACTTAGGTCCACTTGCAACAGGCTTTAGCATCACATGGATTCTGACGTGTTGCTCTTCCTAATGTCTGGAATTCTTTCAGTTGGCCTGAGAATACCATACAGAGCCCCAAACGCATCCCCGGCCAGGTCCACGAGCTGTTGGTAGGAGGAGAACTAACCACGCTGGTGTCTGGGTGGCAGGATTGCTCATGGGAGGTACGGTCAGAGCCAGCAGGCAGCGATCACTCCGGCCACAGCGGTTCATTTTTGTTTGGATCTGGATCATACCGTTGAGTGATATCTGAGGGTATCATTATTCACTCACCAGGTGGCAGGTATAAAGCTCCTAAGGGGCTATGAGCCAGGGAGGAAATTGGAGGGTTTTGGGTGAGATTTTTGGAAGGTTAGGAGTTGTAGATGTAAAGAAGCATCGAGAAAATGAGAACTGACGAGTAACTATTTAAATCAATGAAAACATTACCAAACCTGTCTATTCCACCTTGGAAGATCATCAACTCAGCAAATACTTCTTAACCACTGGTGTCTCAGAGAAAATCTCCAACATCTTTCTGCTGGAGATCTCTTCCGCCCATATATTATTTAGTGTTCTATTTTCCTACCATTATTTATCGTTGAAGGTATCTGCATGACAGAAGTATTGTGTTTCTTTAGAGTTCAGCTGTTCCTGCTGCACAATTTCCTCATCCAAAGTAATCTTTCACTTTGTGTCCTCACACACAACTCCTACGATAATTGTAACCTATATTTTTTGGTGGGGTCATGATACAGAAAATAATAATCTTTTAATTGCTCATTTTCTTCAAAAGATGAATTACGTATTTTGATTTCATAACTGAATATTTTAAAATTAATTTGTAGTTACATAATACATTTGAATAACAAATTAGTGCTTAAAAGAAGAGGTTTGGTTAGTAGGTTTCTTGCCTTGTTTTTTCCTTTTAATTTCTACCCCTTCCATTAAATAAACTGAAACCAGGAGAACTAAAATAATGTAGCCGTATTGTGTGGAAATAAATACATTTTTTGTTAAAGGGTAATAGTGGTGCATAAAATCACAATATGTACTTCGTTCAGAGTAATATCTGGCTGTAGGGGAAATCATCTGATTTTCATGTTTCCTAGATTTAATAAGGGTTTGAAAGTATTGCAGAAAGAAGAATTTAATTCCTTAAATGGCAAGTAAGTAGGTCATCATCATCTTCAGGGAAAGGCTTATTTGTCCTCATTATTCCTCATTATTCCTGGGTCCAACATTATGCAAATTCATTTTATAATACACTTGAAAGTAGTTATTGTAAGGAAGTGGGTGTATCTATATGCAGTTCTTTAAAGATGTCCTTTTAATTTTTTTTTATCCAGACAACATCAATAGCAAAATAGATTTGCAAACTCTATTCATATACATGAATGTTTTTAATCACTAATACAGGAAGATTGAATTAATTAGTAATTCTGCTCTTCTTCCCAATTTTTACTGGTTCAGTGGTAGAAAGATTGTCAGATGTAATAGTGATTTAAAAGTGTTTGTGAAGTGTACGAGGCACTTCATGGCTATTGAAACTTCTACTTTTGACAGATCCTGTAAAAATGTTAAAGACCTTGGTGGTATTCTGTAAAAGAAATACTAAGAGGACAGCGTGGTGGTGAAGGAGCAGTGAACAGGCAGCGTAGTAGTGCAGGCAGATCCCATACCCGCATCTTTGCCAACGAATGACAGGGATCGTTCAGGATCCTTCTAGTGGGGGCTTGTTGCACCTCTGCCATCTGCCTACAAAATCTTCCCCTTGCTAGAAAATGAGCTGTGGTTTTACTTCCCTAACTTACTTTTTGTTAAAAAAAAAAAAGAAGTTGTTCACCAGGGAATTAAAAAAAGAAAGAAGATCTTATATCATAATAATTGGAAGGGTTTTTCCCCCCTGAGTTGTCAGTTTTCGGGAAGAGGAGTGCAATTCAAACAGATGCGTGTGTGGCAAGCGTGTTTTGTGTTTGCACAGAAACTCGCTTGATTGATCTGTTAGTTCAGAGTGACATTTTAAGTGCATTACAGTTTGGGTTTTGCTTTTTTCCTGGGGAAAGGCTGAAATACCTCAATACAGTTGTACTTTTTATTGTCGTTTTATCAAATGGTGAATTTAGGGAAAAGCTCTCGAGTATGTTTTATAGTGCTGTCATGGAAAGCAAGTGCATTTTCTCTTTATTACTAACATTTGTTGGGTGATGACAGGTTATCAAACAAAACAGAGCTGTTTAACACCTTGGAAGAAGACAATAAAGAAACTTGTGACAGTTGCTTAACAAGAAGCACAGTGTGTTTTGGGAAATCTGTCAGTGAGAAGACAGGCCTGTAAAGATGTCAGGCCTATTTTGACCTTTCTGCCCCTTGTTTGTATTCTACTGTTTCAGCTTTGCAAATGACTCCACATTTGGTACTTGAATTGAAAGTAGACGTCAAATAACCTGGAAAGGATGTGAATAGGTTTCAGATATGTTTTACTGTGCAATGGAAAAAAACCCCAGGTTTTGTAATGTCTGCAATTGCACTCAAAAAAATTATTACACTTTCTGTTCATGGCTCCAGAATATTATTAAAGGAAGTAAAAATATTTTCTTATTAAAAAAAGTTATATATGTAGTTATTTTGGGGTGGTCTGTCAAAGTGGTAAATGTTGCATCAAATCCAAGTACTGCTGATGCTTGGTACTGTACGCCTACAGTAATCTGAGCTCCTCTGTAATGACGTATGACATTCACTTTGCATGCTCTGTGCTATATTTTATCCAGCATTGGGACAGCATGATATTCTGACCTTGTCTGATTGATGATCTCATTTACTGTGCATGTTGCAAGAACAGTAAACAAAGCCTGGAAGAATTGTCAAGCTGCCAAGTTGTATTCTTCTGTATCTTTTCAAGACAAAGCCACGGAAGTTTATCTGTCGTGACACCTTTGTCTCCTGTATTAAGACAGCCTTAACTAACTTCTCTTTAGTTCTATGGTCTACCGTCTAAAAATGCCACATCTTATAAAGAGAACAGGTGGAAAGGCTTTTAAGGAGAGGCCTCAGGGAGATGGAAGAAGTTAGGAAAAAATAACAGCAGCTAAATTGTCTGAGGGATTCAAGGATTGACAAGAGTGCATCATAAAAAGAGTGTATGAAACATTTAACTAATGCTTCTGTATTATAATTTATAAATAACTATGAATTAAGCTAGTGTGTAAATACATTGTACAAATATGTTAAGTAGGAGAATACTTTTTTTGCATGAACCCCACAGCCATCTACAAATGTCAATGATTGCAGGAATTCTGAAATGGTTCTGTTTTATTGTGTTTTCCTTTCACCTTCCTCTCTCACTCCCTCAAGAAACCTATAAAAGAGAAATGTTCCACTCTGTTCAAACCATATGGGGGTTTTGCATCTAACTCCTGTAGGCTGTGTGGAAAATCTGAACCTAAATCTGCATGTAATTTACTTTCAGTTGAATATTGAGCTTGTTTTATTTGCATTATTTAAATTTTATGTGTGAAAGATAAACACTGGGATATAGAATCACATCTTGATAATGTGGTTGTACTTTAATTGCTTAAACTGGCTTTTGTAACTACTTTTGCTTTTAATGGGAAGTTGCTATCCACCGTACACATCTTCAGTAGGTATTTATAAACAATGAGAACTTCAAAAGTGAAGGAAGTATGTAACAAAGTGGCAGACTGAAGAGAAAGTGTGATTATAGCATACTTCTACTGGGATTTGGGTGTAAGATCTCTAATTTATTTATAACAAAGTTAATCATCTTCTAGTTGAACAGTTAAATACTGAGGACATCTCTTTTTTGAGTCGTCTTATGCTTCAGCCAATTGACAGAAGATAAGCTTCTGTACCCATCCCTCCCAGCACTTTCAAAGCGCAGTGGAGCTTATTATAAATGAATGACTCATACACAGGGTGGAACAAATGCACCATTGGTAGCCTACAGAGATAATAACACTGACCTCCGGTCATTTTACAAGGGAACTCTCTCGTGTAGGTCGACTTCCCACTGCTTTAAACCCAACCTAAATAGACTATTCATGGGGAACTGGATTGACAGATTAGAGATTTATATGCACAAATATAGGCATTAGCAGCATGGTCTCTGCACTTCGGGACACGAGAAGTAGTTTAAATATCTGACCAGTAAAAGCAGAGGGACATTTTTCTGTAAAGAAGTAGGTTTGTAAACTTCCTTCAGACTTAGTGAAATACGCAGGGCAGTTATCAAAGTCCAACCTTGCAGTCTGTGTTTATGCAGGACTTCCAATAATATGAAAGTGTTCAGAAATGACGATTATGATAGCACTGCCGCTTCATAGGTGACGTTGGGTGGGTGCAAAGAAGACAAGATTTTAGGTTCTAAGTCAACATACACTTAAAAAGGCATTTTTTGCTTTCTCCCCTTTAGAATATATGTACACACAAAAATGAGTAAGCAAGAATAATTTTATAAACTTTTTCGAAGTTGAACATTTGTCAAATGATACAAATTTTAGGAGGATCTTGAGATACTGAATTTAAGCTTTAGAATATGAAAGTGATAATGTGCACTAGTTCAGATTTTTACACCACAAGGTATGAACTAAGTGTGTCAGATATCTTCATCTTCCAACTGTAAGTATTAATGCTCATGTAATGCAATTTGTCGGTAGAACTCATCCACCCGGTGTGTACTAGAAAGAAATTTAACTTGTGCCTTTCTGCAGAAAGAGATGTGTTCTTCTGCCTGATTTTAATAAAAGGTTATATTGAAAGGAATGATTTCAAAGCAGATGACAAATTACTGAAAAGACATTTTTATTGTACAATAGCATTCTCCCACAGAGGAAAGAAAAACAGAGAAAGAGCGGGGGGGGTGGGGGGGTGGGGGGGTGTTGGGTGGGGAGGGGAGAGAAACTCCCCCCCCCGGCAACATTCCCTAACACTAATTTAAGGAAAAACAGATGAAGAGACAACCTTCTGTTGTTTCCTTCTGAAGGATGAGAATCTTAACAGCTTCTTTGCTTTTTCCTGGGCCTTTTAGTACAGAACACTATGACATGTAGTCGGATCTCTCAAAAAAGTTTTTTTTTTTTTAAATGATTATTCCAGTTATGTTCTACTTGCAGAATATATGGCAAGTGCATCAGTGATACTTGATTTATAGAGAGAGAGAAATAGTAAAAATGTGTTGGAAATTTGTATGAAAGAAAATTGTAAAACTATGAATGGGAGATTCAATCCAAGTGTATATATACCAGCCTGACACCCTTAGTCAGCCTTTATGTGGGATATAAGAATTTTCAGCTAGATCTTACAATGTAAGCTACTGTGATATATTTTAAAGATGTTAATTATCTGAATCTGTTTCGATACCATAGTTTTCGACTTTTACTGAAAGCACTGAAACTATTCCTTGTTTTTACCTGTTTCTGTGCTCTGAACCTGTTCATTTAACCCCTGAGAAAATCATTCTTGTTGATTGGTAATACAGTATGTATCTATATATCTATATATATTTGAAAAGAAGTCATTTTTATTCTCGCCGAAGCAGATGAATTGATGTTGGCCAATGACATTCAATTACCTGGCTCAGGAGGCTTTTTTTGAGACCTGATTCCAGAGACCTTGACTTGGTCACACCGCCCACAGGACAAATCCAGCACAGCAATTTCCTGGGGCTTTCCTTACTTTGTACCCGGGCAAAATTTCAGTGAAAGTCGACACTGCAGTGACACAAAGTCTTCTTCCAGCAATAACACCCTTCAAGTTGAAGATTTTGCAACTGGGCTCCAAACTTTGTTGCAGGAAGTTGCAGGAGACAGCTGCGAAAACACACACGTATTCATTCTTTGTGACTGGTTAATCATGATGCAGGTTTTCACTAAATCACCTTGGGTAGGGAAATGTCAGGTTTTATACAGAATTCACATTTCAAGTCCAATTGTCTCTTCCCATATCTGGGCTTTTAAAAAATAACATAAAGTAGAAACTGGTGTCTGGGAAAGAGAGAAGATTTTTAGTAGTTATTTCTGCTGCATTGTCTATGTAAACCAGCATCTACCTATGCAGAAATGCACAATTCTCAAATATGCTCATTTCTCTTGCTTTTTAAAATTCCACTGGCTTAAACTCTGTTTTTAAAGTGCTATGTGCTTGGAGAGCCTTTTGATTCTTCAAATATGTGGATTAGGCTTAGCCTTTGTCATGACTTTTGCTAGCGTTTACAAGGATGTGCATTTGATTGTTAGAGAGAGTTGCCATGAAAAGGCAGAAAAGAAGCACAAACATTTGGCATCTTCTGCTTCCAGATGTCCTACACATCATCTCACCTCATCTTTCAGCTTCCATCCCGAAACATCATTTCCCTGGGAAAACTTATCTGCCTTCCTTGGGGTCCAGTAGTCCCTTCAGATAAGTAGAGGCATTCTTCCCTCCATAAGGGAAGAATTGGGGAAGAGTTTTTGTTTGAAAACTGTAAGTTTTACTTGGACCTAAGTGCCGATTTAAAATCTTATATCTGTATGTGTTGTTGTTTTTGCTGCTTCACAAAATGTTACTTTTACACTAGCAGGGAACACAGGCTATGGCACACTGAGAAAATTGTGGCTTGATACACATGCTGAAAGGTGTTTGGGACTGCTGCCTCTCTGAGCTACTGAAATAGTGAAAATGAGCTGTTTGTCTTAGTGAATACTTTAGTTCCTGTGAGCTTTTTGGCTGTGTGTTTCTTTAACATTACAGAATATTTTAAAACTCTTTTTTCTGCTGGAAATCCAGTTTGAGAGAGTCATCCTGATTTTCATTTTTGGTTTAGAGTATATATTTTTATAAAGTATGGCCAGTCAAGCTTATGTTCAAAATGGCTGTGTTTGCTCTTGAACATAACCAGGCTTCCAAAATAATGACAACCAGCAGGATACTTTGAGAGACAATTTTTTTTAGGCATTTAAAAGGAGACTGTGCAGTGAGAGGTTCCAGTGGAAAGCTGGAAATCTGTTAAAGGAGATTTCTGATAATCCATCATAAATTTCTCCACTTTGACTCCTATTTAGAGACACTTGTACATGCCTTTCTATTATGTTTTTCAGGCAAAATCCAGTCCCCAAGGAAGTCAGTGTAATTTGCTCTGAAAGTGTCAGTGTGGTAAGGAACAGCACTGAAGTTCATTGAACTTGGAGTACCATCATTGCAGACAGTGTAACTCTGAAGCTAAACAGTGGTGCTCTACTTAAAACAGTTCATAAGAGTTCAGGATTTTCTTTTTCTTGTTGCTGCAGAAATCTTTACAGATGATTACAGCCTGAGCTCCTAGAACCTATAGAGTGCTATTTACAAGAATACCTAGATAAAATGTCTATGCATCTACTGTAAAGTGTATCTTACTGAAGGATTATGTCTGTCTAAAATACTGGGCCAATATTAAACTTCATGTCACTATTTATAAAATAGATTAAACCTCTGTTAGTGACTGATATGTCTAGTAGGCTGAAATTACAAGGAAAAATTACTAAAACTCTAATATTTGTTTAGTTATGTTTTTGTCCAGTAGCTAGTTCATGTCTAAATGTGCATCCTCGAGTAATTCCTGTGCCCAAGCATACCCACGCTGAAGCATACCCCCATTGTGCACTTGGCCAACCCTTAAAATGCAGCAGTTATGTAGCTTGTTATGATAGTGTAATTTAATTTATCTGTAGTGTTGCTTCTATTCAGAAGGTTATGGAGAAATAGATACTCTCTGAAGGCTGAGCACATCAGTAATTGAAGCTACCTTTATTTATATTGTGGTGTAGTCATTTGTTGAATAATTTTTATTTGTATGGGAAACTTGTCAGGCCACAAAATTATTTCTTACAGAGCTTTTGTCCATACAGTTATATAGGATCCTAATGTAACCAGAGCATGGGCCTGCTGCTGTAGTATAAAAGAATATATAACAACAACACCCTTTGCTCTCTGTATAGATATTGAGCAACTTGCTTTAGTGGACTCTGCTTTGAGCAGAAGGGGTTGGACTAGATGATCTCCAGAGGTCACTTCCAACTTCAACTATTCTGTGATATAGATACAGGTACCAACATGAAGTAACATACCAAGAAAAAATTAGACCCTCTGATTGTTTGTAATATGCTGTTCTTTGCACAGTGCATTTCTTATCAGCCAAACCAGGTGTTTTAAGATGCAAAATTGAAAAGGGGAGATATGAAACATGAAACACAAAAGGAAGAGTTCGCAGATACTGTCTTCATTATCCAACACAAAATTGTCTATTTCCTTTGAAATGCAGATTTTGGTTAAAAGAGGAGAAAGAAGAGAAGCAGCATTTAAGTCATATTCAGGTTGATGTGAATTTTTTTAAAGCAACAGATAAAATGACTTGGAGGAGGGGTATGTGCTAATTTTAGGCTTGCACAGGCTGTCTTTTGAGCTGCAGGAAAGTATCATTGCTTAATTTTTAACAGTCTTCATCCCTGAGGAGTATTGCTGCTAGGACTGGTGGTTATTTGGTCACTTTCTAATTGCAGCTGACTTTATTCACAAGGGGGACACTGCCTTTATTTTTTCTGTAATTCACAATTATAAGAGGAATACAGAAAAAAATATACATTATTCTAAATTGAGTTGCGATATGACTATATTGTCATTAAATACAGTTATGCCAGTGTTTAATTTGGGACACTAACTAACTGGCTAAATAGTTTCCTTGTTTTTTTGATTTACATTCACTCTTATTGCTGGTGAGTGGGATATCGGGCTGCTGTAAGTCAGTGGATGAGAATTAAATCAACCCCTTTTTCTCCTCTCCTTTGGAACTTATAATTTACCTTCAACTTCTGCTCTTACTGTTCCTCAAGTTCAGGTGGTTGGGCTTTCTTACTGTGAGCATTCGTTTAATGATCATACAGAGTTCAGGTTAGTGCAGTGCTGACTAGGTAAATTCTCTGGCTAGCACAATACAGATCTTTCCTTCAAGCTGGGCTGCAGATTCTGGTTTGTGTACTACCCTTTTTTTTGGTTCTTATAGTACCACTGAAGAAGTTATTGTCCCCAGCTGTTTATCACTTATTCCCCCTCTGCAGTTTCCCTGTGATTACCGCTTCTCCACTCTGCTGCTGTAGTGAGCACATCCTAACCTGCTTCAGTCAAAACAGGTTAATCTGCACAAATATACAGTTTTTGCTAACCAGCCTCATTTTGACTGGAAAAAGTCACAGGCCCACCTGCCCGAGGAAATCTTAGGGTGCAGTATTCTCTGCTGCGAAGGGAGCACAACAGAAGGCAGAGGTGGGATATGAGGATCTTCACAGCAAAATCTGAACAAGGCTTGAGTACTTAAGGCTTGGGAGTATCTATGCTGTCATCCAGGGATAGAAAGTGATTTTTAATGGTGAAGTGCATGTAGGTGACTAACTCAGGTAGGAGCAATGTTCTTTTGATTTAGCTGGTGTTGAGAGACACGTGTTCTTATTGCTCATATACTTGAAGTAGTCCTGGCAAATTCTGTGCCCTCTCTCTTCTCTAACTTCCCCATCTGTAAAATGGAACGGTATTTACCTCCCATGGACTTTGTTGGAAATAGTTGTTCAGGGTTAACAAAGTACAGAGGTATCACTAGGTCTGCTGTTGTACTGAAAAATAATTCCATTCCATAAGTTTGGCATTACATACATGAGTTTATCTAAGAATTGAAAATTTTCTTGAGGAGAGAGCTGTAATAGTCTTTGAAATTAAAATATTACTTGTCTCCTACAGCTGTCTTTGTAGAATGAAGTATTTCAGTGAACATAGCAAACATTTGCTGTCCAGTGTCTTTGCTGGGTGTCTGCACCAACGCAAATCTCTTACGATTTTATGTAAATCAACGATGAGAGATGGGGAAGAAAGACATATGAGTACACGACACATTAACAGAATAGCAACCAAGGGCAACTCTGGTGGAAGGGAGGCTTGCTTTCTTGTGAAATGTTAATCCTAGGTTTATATTGCTTTTTTTTTTCAACTAAGAACAAGATAGGGAAGTTGTTTTTAGGCTACACATGCAGGCATGTAGGGTGCTTGGTCACTAGTGTCTGCTTGGATAATACCACTGTATTCTATAATCATTTTTCATGACATCTGATCTCAGTACAACAAAGAAAGAGTAGCAAATAACACAATGATGAAAAGGACTCATTATATGCTCTACCAAGAAAATCATGAACCTTTTCACAGATTCTTCTAGTTATAACTATGTGTTGATTACATTTCTTTGTGCTAAGTAGGAAAAGGATTATACTGTATTAGTATAAATGGCTTTGCCAAAGTGGAAGCTTCATGGGGATATTTATGGAATAATCAATGTGTCATAATGTAATATATGTTCCCTTTGGCTAGACTTACATTTTTGATTAATTCTGATCTTCTTTATTTCTTTTGGATGATAACTGACACCATGATAAACTGATAGGTGTGAAATAATTCTGCCATACTTTGTCTCCCTATTTCCAGCACCACAGATAAATAAAGAGCTTGATTCTCCTTACACATCATAAAGTACTCTAATAGATTGTTTTAAATCAGTGTCCTTTAAACATAATAATGGTTGATGAAATATTTGAACTTTATTAATATATGCTGGTCTGTCGTGAACATTTACTGTGCTGATTGTAGTAAACTCCTACATGTCTAGCAATAGAGAGTAAATTCTTAGCAGTATTCTGGTGTAATGTCTTGTGATAACAGTTGGTGTAATGGAGCAGGAAAATAATGAGTAAATAGGTGGCCTATGTAGTATTTTCCCTACTTCTTGGACCTCCATTTAACTCCTTGCTATCCTACTAGGCACAGTTTGGTCTTTGCAGAAATGTTCAGAAGCTATTGCACAGAGTTAAGCACAAGATCCATTATATATAGGTATTAACTTTTGAAGTCAGACTAACTTAGAGTTCCTTCTTAAAGCAAGTATTGTATGCAGAGCTAATATAAGATGTAGTAAAAGATATTTGCAATGCTATGGGGGACTTCAGAACTGAAATTTAATCTATTTTCAATCCCTAATCAGAAATCCCTATTTTGTTATATACTTTTATTGTTATATACATGTCTTGTTATATACATTTGCAAATCTAAATTTGCATGTAACCATTACACTTTTTGGTACTTTAATATAATCAGGTTCATGCTGATGAGCTTTCAGAGCTGGTGTTAGCATAGCCCAGGTGGGATAGAGTGCAGCATCTCAACATTTGTCCCAAAGATAGGAAGAAAGAAGAAAGAAGGGGAGAGATGAATTCTAGTTTCCTCTTCTGAATCAACAAAATTCATAAACCTTAACGCTGGTAAATATTAAGATGGAGATTTATCAAGTAAGGAAGATGAGCACGGAACATGTGTCCTTTTCTGGACTCTCTTCTGAGGAACAGGTAGCCAGTATGAGGGAGCTAGAACAACCAAAACCCTCATCAACTCTCAGTTTGCTGCTGTAAAATCAATACCATTTGTCCTATGACTGTCAAAGCAGCATAGCCACAAAAAGAACCCCTCAAAAAACTTCAGAAACACTAAGCTGACGCATTTATCCATCACACCAGTATTTCTCCATGTTTTTATGCAGAATCAAAACTAAAAAGTCATGTCTCATCCACTCCTCTATCCACTTGCTCTCTCCCTTTCTTTGGCTAAAGCTGTCACATGCTGCTGTGTAAATCATCTCAGTCTTTTTAGTGATGGTGGTTGAAGTTTGATGACAGAGATGGGAAATGTTATGAAAGTATGATATTTACTTCCTGTATTTTGCCCCAGAATATAAAAGATAATAATCTGGTCTGTAGGAACCAGCAAATGCTTTACCTTCTCTTATTCTGTGAAACTAAAAATTTTGTACTGTTTTATGTTGCTTTTCTGTACTTTTTTTCAGCTTCAGTAAAAAACTGGCTTTCATTTTCTTATTTAAATCATATGTAAGAGACAGAAGTGACAGGGTGAGTCTGGGAAAAATTTAATTTCGTGTTCTGATTGAATAATTTCATACGGAAGCATCTAGTATGGCAGCTGAGTGTGGGAAACAATCACAGCTAACTTTTTTGTATGTGTAGGATGTGGGGACAGAGGAAGCATTTGGATAAACCATAATGATTATACTTGTGATTTTATTTGAAAGAAACACAGGTTTGGCTGGACATTCTTTCAGCTGTCAATTGTTCTAATGTATCTTACAACTACAATGAGGAAAAAATTGCCATCAGAAGCCACCTGTAGCAGCTCTTTTGCTTTTCAGGTTAGCGTAGAAGGGTGGTTACAAAATGAAATAATCTACAAAGTTGTCTGCCAAGTCTTTGATCTGTGGGTCTTGCTTCTTCCTAGATAGCTTGTCTCCTAAAATCATGACAATAAGCAAAACATATTGTATGCCTCAGAAAATAAGAAGTGAGATTGGTACAAATATTGCTGTTTCAATCTCAGAGAATTTTTACTAAAGTTGACTTCAAAATTCCTTTACAAGGTTTCACATAGTTTTTCACTCAACAGGCTGAATTATCACACCACCGGTAGCCTACCTAACAAAAACATGCAAGTTGACAAACAAACGTGAAATAAAAATACAGATAAAACCTGTGTGCCCCCTGATCCACAAAAAAAGCTATAGCTGTGATGAAGTATAGTTACAGCTTTAAGGTTTCAAGGAGAAGTTCTTGCTGTGTCCTAAATCCCCAGCGGACTAGGTTGTTACATTAATTTGTTCTCATGGCTGAGATAATACTTGAATCTGTTTCAGTGTGATCAGGAACTTATTTGGAACACTTCTACTCTTCAGGACAACATACTTTATCTGGGAACTGTACAGAAGCCAATCTTCCTCCAGTCTTCTGGAGTCTTGCTCCCCATGTGGAATGTCGGCTCTTCTCTGAGAACAGAGTCTCTTTGTAGACATGCATGAGCATCTCTGTATCTAGGCGTACATTCTCCTTGTTGCAGCATGGTTCTGTTGCCTTAAAGTGTTGGATTCCGTGCGCCACCTAAATCTTGTTAGTGAGTTCTTCCAACTGGCCAGGCAGAGCTGCAGAAGTTGATGGGTGTGCAGGTGTGTCCAGATGTGGGCATCAAGCTAGAGGGGAAGGAGGGAAGGAGAGAGGACTTAAGGTGAAGGCCAAAATGGTGAGCATCTGTTTTGTCATGGTAGACTTGTCAGGTCTATTATTTTGTTCTTCTCCGTACCTCTTCTTCAGTGCAAATAAAGGGAAGACATATATTGCCCAAATCATGAACAGACCTCATACGGGAAATCACATTTTAAGTTCTTTGAGAACTATTTCAGAAGTTTCTTCAGCACTCTTATAAAAGTGTGGTGCAGTGCAGAAATACTAAAACCACATATTACTTCCATCATATCATGTCTACATATTTCAGACTTCCAAAGACAACCAAATAAGGAAAATATAAACTATTGTGTATGTGCTTTTCTATTTTTGTAATAGGAAAGTACTGTTCAGTTTTTCAAAATCTAATGATTTGTTATGTACCATAAATCCTCATAAAAATGTAATTGCATGTAATTTATGCACATTGAGTACTAGATGTTGCACACAACTATATAATTAATCAATGAATCAGCCTGATTTTTTCTGCATCTGTTATTGGAATAAACATATTGCAGCAGCTATACTTATAATCTGTACATATGTCCAGACAAACATTTTGAAGAGGAGGCTGGTGTGTTTCAAATTTACATAACAGCTTATTTTTCTTAACATCTTTTCCTGTTTATTAAACCATAAGGACGTTACATCATTTGGAGTCAAAGCAAAGAACTGTTGTAAATATAGATTAAGATTTCATCAGATATTAGCAATAAATCTAGTCTAAATTGAATGTCTGGGAATAATTCCAATTTTTATCAAATCATACACTCATTTTATAATGTCTCACTGAAAAATAACAGGAAACGAGAAAATGTAAATGCATAAGTTAAGTTTTCAACAGGTCTCAGAATTTTTAAGTAAGTGCCAAACATGTTTTGCATGCTCAGAATCTATTGACCAAAATCCTTTTTGAATTACAAATTATTTTCAGCTTGAAAGCCTGTTGTTAGGGAAATGCAGGCTGTGAATGCTAATTTGGATCTGCTTTAGCAATTAAGAACTGTAGTTTGAGCTAGACACATTTTCTTTGAACAATTCTTTATTATAAACGTGTGAATGCAACACCTATGAGCTATGCTGATGAAGTTACTATAGAGTGTAACAGACAAGGCCAGTAATTAGACACAATATTTTTGAAACTGATAAAAAGCTCTGGAAGACTGGTACAGTTGCAAGGCTGTGTAGAAATTAATGTATTCTGTTTTGTAGAAAAGCTTCAGGAGACAAGTTTTGCTGTAAAAACCTGTGCAATAATTTGGGTGCTCTTTCAAAGTGATAGACAAGAACTACTAGGACAGATTAATAAAATCACCACTTTATAAACATTTTTACAAGAAAGTGTAAACATTTGCATACAATGTTTATTGCTATAAAATTGCTGAAGTTCAGTAAACAAAAGTTTTAAATGTTTCATGTTTTGACATTGCACTGAAAATGTGCTCAGCTCTGGAAACAACAGTCTGCTAATTTTTCATTGATAAAATGAAAGGTGAGTTACACTGGAAGGAAACGGTAGGACAGAATTGCACCTTTTCTTCAAAAAGCAAGCTGCTTCACACCTTGAGTAAACGGAAATACATAAAGATGTTTGAACAATGTAAAACTTAGTTTAGAAGTTAATGGTGAAAAAAATATAAACTTGAATAAATAGTTAGGAAAAATGTATTCATTCAAACTACAGAGATGGTAAACAAGTCGGGAGAAAAGGCCTTTTGTGATTAACATTCTCAGTTTTCAGCTATCTATTATTTTAATGTACGTGATATGATCACAGGTTATCTTTCAAGACTCAATTAAAGCAATTATAGCCCTATTGAAAACCTGCTGAAATAAATGCAAAGATATCATTGATTTCAGTTTACTTTGATTTGAAGCCTTATTGGCTACTTGTGATTATTGTTTTCAGTTTTAAAAATCTTATTTCTTATGATAGAATTTTCAGAATGCAATTCCTTGCCCTTCCTTTGAGTATTTTTCATTATTATTAATTCGGCCAGTATTATATCTTCATTTCTTCCATTTTAAGCTTTTCAGGGTTTGATAAAGATCTGTTCATTTATATTTTCACTATCTACCAAAATATCAGTTTCAGGAAAGGTAAGAAATGTTTGTCTCTTTCCTCCAGCCTGGATTCTTCATATTGCTGAGAAGCACTTGAGAAGCCCCTGAGCTTTTTTAAGGAGAATTTCTCCAGAACAGGCACTGCAAAAAAGTTGCATGCACCCAAGACTCTGGTGAAGATCCAGAGCAAAGAATGTGTAGTTGGGATAGAAAGTGAGACATTTGAGAGTGGGGAAAGGCAAAGGCAGTTCACAGCTCTGCTGAGACCTGGGAACGCTTGCTGCAGGCAGCTGGGAAATTCTTCAACTCCCATAACCTGTTGCTTTAAGAGGGAGCATGTGAAATTAGAAAATAAAGTTTTACTCTTCTCCTTAACACCTGTGCCAGTTTGACAGTGAAGTATGGTCAGAATATATGATTGCAAATAGTACTGTCCAGCCTGAAAGCATATAAGATTTCTGCCTGAATTAGTAGCAAATTATCTCTATCAAAGATGATTTAATGACCAAATTTTAATTTCAGTGTGAGAATTTGGTCCCTGGACCAGTCATAGAGCAGCATGGTGTCATAACTATCTTCTCTGTGAGAGTGTTTTGTAATGCTCAGCTTGCTCAAATTTATGTCTCTCTATATGAGATCTTGAACAGAAATAGGGCAAATAAGGCTTTACTATTTTAGAATGCAATACTCCTTTCTTTGAGGATCATGGCAACAGTTCACATCTTCTAAATGCAGAAGTAGAAAAAAACATTATCACTTCATCTTTTTTTATTTGGTGGTCACTTTAAAAGCCCAAAGTTTTTTCAGCTTAGTAAAAGGGTTAGAAAAAGGAAATTTTCAGAACAATACATTTTGGGGTGGGCTGGCCATAAGGCTGTTTTATATATCGGTTGACATGGCAAGGGGCAGCCTTCCCTTCCCCCAGCTACTTGTTTGGTCCCACTACCTTATGTTGACTTTGCGGTGAGCAAGGTCAGCTCACATGCCTGCCCAAAAAACTTCTCAGGGTGGAGAAGATGAGCAAAGTGAGAGTTTTCAGCATTGCCAGCCTAAAAGTGTGCTCACTTTTTCAGTTGAAGTGCAAAAGAGCAAACACAGTGGGCAGCCCGGACAGAGCTGGAGCGCAGAACCAGGACATCTGCCCATAGTTGATTTAGCTTAGGCTGTTCTTGGAGCCTCACCTGCTCATGTCTGCAAAATGCTCGCTCACTCCTTATAACGGGCAATGGGACTTGAGTCTCCTCTCACTTGCGCTGCTTAACTCGATAGCTGTGGGGGAGGATGCCATTTCTCCACTACATCTTGGCTAATACTGGAAAACACTATTGTTCTGTTTTCATATCACTTGGTTTGTGCTTGGTTTGAACCTTCTTGCTCTACAAGAAGCAATGCACTGGAGGGTAAAGCCCACTACAGGTCTTGTCTTGTGTATAATCTGCATAAAGTTGAATAAAGGTTTTGTAAGGCGCTAGCATAACTCAGGGGGCTGGGGGTGGTGAAACAAAACAAAAAACACCCTAAAAAGCTTTAGGATATACAGACCCTCAAGATATTTATGTGTAGGGAGAGGATGGTGAGTATTTTGGGCTGATGAAGTGTTCCTTGTGTAAACTTGGGAAGTAGATGCCACTGCTTAGTCTACTTCTGCTTTCTTATGTTTTGAAGTCACTGTTTCAAACATCAAATGTCCCTGTCTTCTATACTGTATATTGTGTTATAGTAGTCAAAGCGATCATTTTAAAGCTATATTTCTACTTCTTTTTTATAGAAGCAAATCTGACCGTAAGATGGTATGTCATTTAGAAAAATTAGTAAAGTGGTTTCATGGAGGAAATAACTTCTGGAGACTCATAGCAAATGTTGTGATTGATTGTCCTTCTTGAGGGTAACTGGAGCAGTTTAGATTATTAATGTGGCAAATAACAAATGTCAGAGTATTCTCTCTTTCTTCTGAGATATTACATGGAGGTTTGCAGAGTACGTGAAATTTAGTCCTACTCCTGCAGTGGCAAATGGCAAAATGTGCCAAAACGATCCATGAAGCAAATAAAATAAAGCTCTTAAATGAAAGCTTTAGCTTATAGTATTTGCAGGGCAAGTCAGTTACTTGAGAACAGTTAGTGGCAATAAATTAGTTTAAAATGTGTTACAGATGGGGCCGGCATGTTTTTTCTCTTCCACTTCTTGGATTGGATTTGTGCCTGAAAAGATATGGTGACATTTTTCAAGAACTGAGTTATAATGATTTTTGGCTAGAAGTAGTATTCTATTTTAAAAAATACTTTAATTGTCTTAACACCAGACCTTTGTTATGCTGTTGTCAGATCCAGGAGAGGAGAAACGTACCAAACTATATCAGCTGCTACTTTAGCAGTATAGATTGGAATAGTAGAGCTTTTTGATACTCCTCTATCAAAATACTTGCAGGGATGCAATTATAGTGGCGATAAAAGGGCTTTTACAGGGACAGAATATTTCGACTTAACTGTGATAGGCTGTGTCTTTAAAAGCACATTATATGATACTGTAAGCTTCACCTAAATTAGAATGATTTTGTATCATAAGTCTTAGTAACCAAAGTAAAGCCTGAGATACTCTCAAGAAGTCTAGGTTTTCTAATATGGATGAAGTCCATCTATGCCTGGAGCGATCCACCTTTTCTGGAAAGGCTCTTGTATCTAAAGTATCTTGATATAGTCATCTCCGTTGGTCATCTTCAGGCCTGGAAAGGATTTCAGTAGTTACGCTGAACAAGAAAAGGGTGCATGAAAAGACTGAGGAAGAAGTCGGTATATCAACTATAATGGCCACAGTTTAGAAGAATATAATTTTCAAGCTACTTTTTAATGTCTGAAGGAAAATTGTATTCGTAGAAGAACAGAACTGAAAAAGAAATATTTTGAAATTAGTTTCTTAAAAATGCAGGTACAGATTAGTCTAAGAGGTTAAAATTAAAAAGAGAAAGATGTATTTGGACAACGAGCTGTGACAGCTGTTGTTGCTGTTGCCTTTTTTAAGAATAGGAATGGAAAGATTGTTTATATAAGTGACTTGGCCTATATGTTGTTCCAGAATTTGTGCCAAATACATAAATTATTCTTAAGACACTTTGGATCAAACTTTGTCTCCTTGATTGCCTGGGTGGCTCCTATTGATTTTAATGAACATTGCATATGTTAATTCAAGCACAAAATTGGCCTTATGATACTAAGTTACTGAGGTTAAACTATAAAACAGGTTGTTTCTATATGAATGTGTAAGCAAATTTTAGGATACTTGAAGAAAACATTTGTCAGATGCATGCAAACTTTTACGGCCGTTCCATTAGGCAATTGTAAAATGCAGGAGAGAGGTGTATTTCTTCACAGTCAGACATTATTAAAATGTTTTTAATAGTCAGATCCTGAAATACTCTTCATTCTGTTGCGTATTAAAAACATTATTCAAAAAAATTTGCACTGTTCCAAAAAAAGGGTAGTTTTTGTGATTTGATTTGTAGAAATTGGCATTTACAGTAAAGATCATATGTCTATTTTATGTTACAAGTAATAATTCCATAAACACTTTCAGTATACTAGCAATTTTGCTGCTGGGCACTGGCAATTTTACATGGTGGTAGAGAAATTTTATCTGTCTTGTGGAGGTTAGGGGACAATTGGTTTTTTATTATATGGCATCAATTGATGCATTTGTTCAGACAAATATAGGATGGTTACCCTAAGGTGCTTATGTATTGCTCTCTAGGCACTTGCCTAAAGAAATACTGTGGAAAATATAAAATGGCTAAGACTGAATAAGCAAAAAATAGTTCCTTGGTGGTTTTATACATAGACCTAAACATATTTGAAATGTTGCAGCAATTGAAAATTATATAAATTCAAATTGGGTTGAGGGACCAAAAATGAATAAAATCACGTAACAAATGTGACTGGCAGCGAAACAAACCAGATTATATCTTATGTCTTGTTCAGAAGTCTCTTCATGAGTACTTTTCTATCTACTGTTATGACTGAATGTTCTTACAAGATTATAAATGTCTGCCTAAAATACTTGTTACATAAGTATTCTATTTCCAGGAATACTCTGGAATATTACAGTGGTTGGGTAAGAAATGGTTATTCAATACGATAATCCCCCCATGCTAATCAAATTAACAATACTTTAACCAGTGGTGGGACTTAACTTGAGATTCAGACACCTGAATTATGGATTCTATACAATTTAGACGTGATGGAGGTATCCAGGCTCCCTCTGTTGTCAGTATGGATGAAGTTAGTACAGTCAGTAACTTCCAGAGAGCTACTTATCTCACCCTGTAGGAGACGTCTGTACTGGGTCCATTGAGTGGTTCTCCGCATGCCTTTGACTGTGTTGAGTAGATCTCCATCAGCTAGTGGGAACTGGAGTCCCCATCTCACATGTAGACGTGCCGCTTACATCTCTGAAGCTGAATCCCACAGAAGGGCCGTATTGTTCCTTTACACCTGAGCACCTAGTTCTGTTTGAGCTTCTGTGGAGTCCTGGAGGTGTCCGTGTGGGGCTGGCAGGTGTGACAGATACCTAAGAAAAAGGTGTTTGCCTTTCAGGAGTGGCACCTGGAGGCTAGTTGCCACACTGTGCGTTAGATTAGATATAGGTACCTGTGAATGGGCAACTGCCTCATATACTTCCTTTCCTGACATTTGGTTTCGAAAGGAGTTTAACTCTTAAAAGAAAATCCCTAAAATGTTTCATTAAAAGAGGTAGCTATATAGAAAACAGAAAACTTAGAAATATCCTGAATAAATGAAAAGCTGTAGTATTTGATTACACATTAATATACCCTCAGGGATGTACTGTGGTCCTTACAGATTGCTTCACATGGAAAGCTTTGCAGGACTGTTTTTTCCCCATACCGTTTTCTATTTCCCTCATCCAGTGCCGTTGTTTTCTTTCTTGCTTTTGCACGGAGTCCTCCAACCTGCCATCTTACCACTAGTGCCCAACCTAAGCCTGTTTGTATTGAGATGAGTGGTAAAAAATGACATCCAGTTAGAGCTGCTGCAACTCCAGAGCCCTCAGTGAAGATTTTTCAGGATTGTCAAGTTTTGCAGTTTACAACGACAGTGACTACAGAGCAGCTGACATGTACATGCTCTCTATCCAAAATCAAGCATGCTGGTACTCTTAACTAGACATGCATTACCATGAGATTTAGGATGCCTCTGAGAAATCCCAGGGAGTCTGTTCCTGAGATTGGTGGGCACCTGCAATCTGTGCTGATTTTATCTAGAATTCTGACTCCTGGTTGTGACCCTTTGGCTATACTTCATTTACTAGTATGCATTTCCTTGCATGTATTTGCACAGAAAGGCAAGCTATCCATTTCATCTGTCAGCATACAGAATGCTATGCAAAGAGCTGCTTTTCAGACAGTTGTTCTCTGGGGACTTAATACCAACATACTTCCATAATCTTACTCTCTGATTCCTCTGAGACCTTGCTCAGAGTCCCATTAAGATGAATGGCAGAAAACTAGATGAAGCGTTACATATCCCAAATTTCCACTTCACATTTTTTGCTGTGCTACAACATCACCTTTATCACAATTATATTCAATTTCATAAAATCATAGAATCATTTAGGTTGGAAAGGACGCTTAAGATCATTGAGTCCAACTGCTAAAGATCATTTCATCATCTTAACATCTGCACACTATCATAAGTCACTTTAGGATGACTAGAAGTATGGTACTATCACTCTTAATCAAAATACCCAGCTTCCAAGCTAAAGTTTTTTTAAAAAAAAGCAAGCTACATATTCAGCCACAATCCTAGAATTCTTCTAGGAATAATATCTGCCGGCTAAATTTCATATTTAAGAAGAATTTTGCTTGCCCAATTAACAATCTAAGTTTATACAGTGAAGTAATGCAGTGATGCCTGTTTGAGCTGCAGAGGTGAACTACCACATTTATGAACGCTGAAAGCAGAATGTGTTCCTGGGGCGCAGTCTGTGACAGTCTGGACAGCCAAATCACCTTCCCTTCTGTCCTGGAAGTAGAAATGGTCAGTGGCCTGCCTGGCCCAGACTATTGCCAGGGAAAATGTACCCAGCTCAATTCTTTCAGCACAAGGCTGAGGTTTGATTTAACAGTTTATTATGTTCTATGATAGTTTAATCAGAACTATTTATTTATTAACTCAGCTGCCAGTTTGTCCCGCTTACCTCTCAACACCATAATGTTAACCTTTATTACTCAGCCTTGGAGGGAAAATGAGATATTAGTTGTTTTTTAGACTGTGGTTTTATGACGGGCTTAAGCTGTTGTAAACGCAAGCTCTCAATTAAAGAGGTGTTTACAGACTCCTCTCTCCTTCCCTTTTGCGCACGTCCCAGACCAGACAGCTAGTTTTTATGAGGCTACTGAGTGAGGTGAATAGGGAAGTTTACTTGGCTAAAAACTGGTCAGTTTTTCATCTAGGGTGCATGTTTCATCACATTTACATGCAAAAGAATGCTGATCCCAGTTCAGGACTGCCCCTCTTTTGGTGGCATTATGGATTTCGATAGAATCACAGAATGGTTTGGGTTGGAAGGGACCTTAAGGATCATCTAGTTCCAACCCTACTGCCATGGGCAGAGACACCTTCCACTAGACCAGGTTGCTCAAAGCCCCATCCAACCTGGCCTTGAACACTGCCAGGGATGGGGCATCCACAGCTTCTCTGGGCAACCTGTTCCAGTGCCTCGCCACCCTCACAGTAAAGAGTTTCTTCCTAATATCTAATCTAATATACCCTCTTTTAGTTGAAAACCATTACCCCTACCCCTTGTCCTGTCACTACACTCCCTGATAGTCTCCCTCCAGCTTTCCTGTAGGCCCCCTTTAAGTACTGGAAGGCTGCTATGAGGTCTCCCCAGAGCCTTCTCTTCTCCAAGCTAAACAACCTCAACTCTCTCAGCCTGTCCTCATAGGGGAGGTGCTCCAGCCCCCTGATCATCTTCGTGGCCCTCCTCTGGACCCACTCGAGCGGGTCCATGTCTTTCTTACACTGGGGCCCCCAGAGCTGAACACAGTACTCCAGGTAGGATCTCAAGAGAGTGGAGTAGAGGGGCAGAATCACCTCCCTCAACCTGTTAGCCACACTTCTTTTGATGCAGCCTAGGATGTGATTGCTGGCTCGTACTCAGTTTTTCATCCACTAATACCCCCAAGTCCTTCTCCTCTGGGCTGCTCTCAATCCAGTCATCACCCAGCCTGTGTTTGTGCTTGGGGTTATCCTGACGCACGTGCAGGACCTTGCACTTGGCCTTGTTGAACTTCATGAGGTTCACCCAGGCCCACCTCTCAAGCTTGTCAAGGTTCCTCTGGATGGCATCCCTTCCCTCCAGCCTGTCAACCACACCACACAGCTTGGTGCCGTTGGCAAACTTGCTGAGGGTGCCCTCAATCCCACTGTCTGTGCCACTGACAAAGACGTTAAACAGTGCCGGTCCCAATACCGACCCCTGAGGAACACCACTCATCACTGCTCTCCACTCAGACATTGAGCCATTGACCGCAACACTTAGTGCGACCATCCAGCCAATTACTTATCCACCAAGTGGTCCATCCATCAAATCCATGTCTCTCCAATTCAGAGACGAGAATGTTGTGTGGGACAGTGTCAAACACTTAGCACAAGTCCAGGTAGATGATGTCAGTTGCTCTTCCCTTATCCACCACTGCTGTAACCCCATCGTAGAAGGCCACCAAATCTGTCAGGCATGATTTGCCCGTAGTGAAGCCATGTTGGCTGTCAACAGTCACCTCCTTACTTTTCATGTGCCTTAGCATAGTTTCCAGGAGGATCTGCTCCATGATCTTGCCAGGCAGAGGTGAGACTGACTGGCCTGTAGTTCACCGGGTCTTTCTTTTTTCTCTTTTTAAAAATGGGGGTTATGTTTCCCCTTTTCCAGTAAGTGGCAACTTCACTGGACTGCCACAGCTTCTCAGATATGATGGACAGTGGCTTAGCCACTTCATCCACTAGTTCCCTCAGGACCCGCGGATGCATCTTATCAGGTCACATGTACTTGTGCACCTTCAGGTTCTTAGATGGTCTTGAACCTGATCTTCTCCTACAGAGGGTGGTTCTTAATTCTCCCAGTCCCTGCCTTTGCCTTCTGCTTCTTGGGTGGTGTGGCTGGAGCTCTTGCCAGTGAAGACTAAGGCAAAAAAGTTGTTGAGTACCTCAGCCTTCTCCATGTCCCAGGTAACCAGGTCGCCATTTCCTTCTGGAGAAGGCCCACATTTTCCCTAGTCTTCCTTTTATCATCAATGTACCTATAGAAGCTTTTCTTGTTGCCCTTGATGTCCCTGGCCGGATTTAATTCCTTTAGCTCCTTTAGCTTTCCTAACCTGATCCCTGGCTGCTTGGACAATTTCTCTGTATTCCTCCCTGTCCTTGCTACCTGTCCTTGCTTCCACCCTCTGTAGGCTTCCTTTTTGTGTTTGAGTTTGTCCAGGAGCTCCTTGTTCATCCATGCAGGCCACCTGCTATTTTTGCCTGACTTCTTTCTTGGGATGCATCGCTCCTGAGCTTGGAGGAGGTGATCCTTGAATATTAACCAGCTTTCTTGAGCCCCTCTTCCCTCCAGGGCTTTATCCCATGGTACTCTACTAAGCAAATCCCTGAAGAGGTCAAAGTCTACTTTCCTGAAGTCCAGGGCAGTGAGCTTGCTGTGCACCCTCTTCACTGCCCTATAGATCTCGAACTCCACCATTTCATGGTCACTTCAGCCAAGGCTGCCCTTGAGCTTCACATTCCCCACCAGCGCCTCCTTGTTGGTGAGAACAAGGTCCTGCATAGTACCTGTTGTCGTTGGCTCCTCCATCACTTGGAGAAGGAAGTTGTCATCAACGCATTCCAGCAACCTCCTAGATTGCTGATGCCCTGTCGTGTTGTCCCTCCAACAGATATCAGGGTGGTTGAAGTCCCCCATGAGGACCAGGGCTTGTGAACATGAGGCTGCTCCCATCTGTCTGTAGAGGTCCTCATCCCCTCAGCCTGCCTGGTCGGGTGACCTGTAGCAGACCCCCACTATAGGGACACCCGTCCCTTCCCTCCCTTTAATCCTGACCCGTAGGCTCTCGGTTGGGTCCTCATCCATGCCCAGGCAGAGCTCCATGCACTCCAGCTGGTCTCTGACATAGAGGGAGACACCCCATCCTCGTCTCCCCTGCCTGTCCTTCCGAAAGAGCCTGTATCCTTCCAGTCCGACACTCCAGTCCTAGGAGCCGTCCCACCTCCCATGCCTCCGTGATGCCAATAAGATTATAGCCCTGCAAGTGCGCACACGCCTCTAACTCCTCTTGTTTATTCCCCATGCTACGTGCATTTGCTTATGCCCATCACATAACCATAACCTAAAAGGTATAACATTTAGAGATACTTATAAAGAAATTCAGCGTGTAAGTGTAGTCTTTCTTGCTCATGTATAGCATGCATTGAAAAATAATAGGAGGGAAGGCATTTACTTAATAACCTTTGAAAGAGTTCCTTTGAAACAACATAGCTATTTTAGGTTACTTTGTTTTAATTTTTTAAAGTATTCAGACACTTTATTATTTAAAACACGCTTTTTTAAAAGTTTTTTTTTTTCAAATAATATGTGAAACTATCTAACTTTTAAAGTATTACTCCGCAGTGTTTTTTCTATGAATTGTCATGAAAACTGATAGAATTTTACTCATTTTGGTGATCCGGTAGACTATGTTAAGATACATGAAGAGATTATTGTGAAAAGGAATCACATTATCTCTTTTTACAAAAGATTCAATGGATACAATAGGGTTTCTAAACATGGGACAGAAAAACATTCTTTGTGTAGTGGGAATATGTTTGGAAAAATCTAAGTGTAGAACACTTCACAGAGTTTCCTGTTACATTTTGGCTTTTTGTTCCCGTTGTACTTTGGATTAATGGAATTTTAACTTCTATTTTTATAGAATGAAGCAATATTTCTGTTACATATGATCCTGGTACTTTTTAGAAATACCATATTTCTTGTTTGTTATTGCTGATCCTCTTCACTGTTCTTTCGTGAATTTGTTTACTCTGAAGTTAATAAAAATGCAAATTTATTTTCTTCAGATCTATTTTTTTTCCTTCCTCTCACCTACACAAATGTGTATCATCAGTCTACTTTAGGTCAATAGATTTTCCATTAAAGCAACAAGCGTAACTCTGAGTACACTGAAAACTTTCTAGATTTACTATTATTAGATTGATTGGTCTATCAGTGAGGTGGACAACAGACAATATTTAAAAATATTTAGGCCAAGCGGCAGAATGTGAATTGCTCGCTTCAGAGCAGGGGATGAATATTTTTTTCAAGACAACCTCCTTTTCATTTTTCCGTTCTTTTTCCCCCTCCTTCGCCATAACCGCGTGAAGAGGCATGCACAGATGCCTGCTGCCAGAGTGTGATACTTAACCTGACCGTCAGACAGCCTCACAAAGGAAGGCTTTTCAGGTCCCCCAGTGAAACAACCACTGCATTTTATTATGGCGTGAAATTAGAAGTGAAAAGCCCTATGGCTCTTGCTGTTTAGTTATGCGGAATATGTCGTTTCTGATGGTGATGGTAGTGCTGGGAGGGGAATAGAAAGCCAGGGAAGAGAGACAAAGTAACGATTTAGACAAAGAGGACCCCCCTTTTTTGTCGTCGTCTCTGATTGTTAGGTGGTCTATAAAACCATGGTGCTGGGGTGGCTACAAGCGAAAAGAACATTTAGTGGCGGCTCTTTCGTTCAGAAATGTATGTGTGAATTTGCAGGGTGATGTGTAAGGATAGTCATCTGTTATCAGAAGAGTTCAGTAGTTTAACTCATTTATAAAACAGCAACAAAAACCTTGACTTTGCTTGGAGAGAGCAGCGCTGCTCTGACAGACACTTGAAGTTGCATAGCAAGATGGTGTTTATAACAAGACCGCGTGTGGTTATCTGAAGCTGCCTTGTAACAGATTGGGAGGGGAAAGTGCCAGCTTGAAGAGGCTTTCCCTTGTCTGTCTGAGATTAAAGGAATCATGTTTTCTCAATGAGAATTCTGTGCATATATAAAATGTCAAAATATTTATGCTCACTTTCACTTTAAAAGTATTATGCAATCACTAAAGCAAATATTCAACTATTAGGAGATGAAAAGACAGCTTATGAGAGAGACATTGTAGAGTGTAAGATGGGCTTCTTCTCGTAGAATCATTTAGGTTGGAAAAAACCTTTAAGATCATCGAGTCCCACCCTAAAGTTATCCATCAGCTGATCACTGTTGCTACTGCTGGAAACAAGTTGTGAAAGGCCATCTGCAGTTCTATTATCTGGAAGGGAAAATCTGTTACGTTTTGCAGACCCATATTGTTAGCAGTAAATATTACTGGTTTTTTTACTAGATTACCTTCTTTGGCCTTCTTTGGACCCTATCCGCATAGAAAGGGTGGCAGGGAACAGTGATCTAGAAACAGTAGGGATGTACAAGTGGAAAGTTTCTGCTGTGTTGCTTTACTCTCTAGGTTATAGATGCAATCTTGGAGAAGCTTTAAAAGCAGAAAGAAAGAGTTGGCATGACTGATCCATGATAGATTGGTGGAACAGATGCAAACATGACAAATCAGTTCATTGGTAAACTGCACTGTGGGACTACAGCCTGAAGGAAAAAAGTTCAGAGAGAGGCAAAACTGCTACTGTTTTTTAATTCAGGTAGTAAATTTCTTTATTCATTAATATGGTAGCTACGCTACCAAAGAATTCCATACATAAGCAATAGCACAGAAAGAAGCAGGAAGGCACTAAGCAATTAAAGCTATTATCACTATCAGAAAGAAGTTTATTAGAAAAGAGCTTCTTAACCTTTTTAGACTATATCACTCTTCATTTGATTTAAAATTATTTATGCACTTTGCCACAGTACATATCTTGTGTGCACACCAGTGCTCCAGGCTTGACTTGCTGCTTCATAGCATTTTGCCAATCCTATGCCTCATATCTTGACAGGTGAAACCTCAGAATGTGGAGATTCAGAATAAGGGCTAGGAAGAGTTTTGAAAAAAGAGACTAATTGGCACTTGATGCAGCACAGAAACCCAAGGCAATAGGATAGGAAAACAATCTTTGAGGCAACAGTTTGAATAGGGATAATTGTAACAACAATTATACGGCCAGTGTAGGTTGGTAGAAGAAACAAAGATGTGAAAAAAGGAGAATGTGGAAAAGAGTATTATCTCTGTAGCAAAGAAGTGGTGGTGGAATAGCTACTGCACTGAGACGTAACCAAAATATTTGTACCTATTATAAGCATTTCAAAAGAACTTCAGGAGGATCAGAAAGTGCTGCTAGGGCATGCCCCTTCAAGGTGAGAGGTTCACATTTAAGGCTCTTCTCTAGAGAAGAACTCATTGCTTATACAAGATGAAACAGCTTCAGCAGGAGAGAGAAAGCTCCATCAAATACTTTAAGTTTAGGGCATTCATCTTGAATGTAGGAGGTTTAAGTTCAATTCCATGTTTCAAAATCAGGCAAAATATGAACTCAAAGGTGTTTTTTGGTGACTGTGTTAAGCTCTAGGCTATGAGGCAGGAAAAGGGATGAAAATACATGTCCCAGTTTCATCTGCTGGTACAAAACCCTGTAAACAAACTTTGAAAAGGACTGGTCAGGAATGAACTAATGTTTAGGAGCCAATTTTCTGTTGACATCGATGGCCATGATTTTGATTTGGTAACAATAAAAACATAAAAAGCATCCTAGGATTGTTCTTCTGTCCTTTCAACCAAACACTTCTGCTGGCAAAGTTTGACATGCCAGACAACTAAGCCATACAGATAGTTATCAAGCTGTCAGTGTTGAAAGTTATTTTCACTCTAAAAGGATTAGAGTTGAAACTGCTGCATTTCTGCTACAGTGTGATGATATGACTTCTCTCCCCTCTCCCCCTCCTTTTTTAATAGTCATTTACTTTCCAAATATTTTATGTCAGAACAGTTCCTTCATTTTCAACACCTTCAGTGATTCTCACCATCAGTACATGTACAGCTTTTCTGGTAGCTTTCACTTGCTGTTTAATTCTGGGAATTTACAGCAAAGGCTACATGGACTTCCAGGAAATTTGACCTGAAGTTCTTGGCAATGGTCTTGGTCTTTCTGGTGCTCTAATGCAGGGTGTTGGAGCATATGGAGATTTGAAATGGTGGATTTTCAGAGATCAATGTGGTCAGAACAGCTTTTTTATCCAAATTGTTGAAGCAGAGCATCCATTTTAGGAGCAAAGCCTGTAATGCTACTTTGTATATGCAAAGGTCTGGACAGAGTTAACCGATATACTGACTAGCCCTTTCCCTATCTCTGTTCCAGGAAATACTGATCCTAAGTCATAAGGCTTCCTTTATTTGCTTAGGGTATTGAAGGCATTCAGTAACTCAGATTGCTAACACTTAAAATTGTGGTTATTGGCATCCCTGATGTTTGTCTACTGAAATGAACTGGACAATTAAGAAAAGGAAGTTATTTTTTCAAGTTCATGTTTTTGTTAGATATCCAACAATTGCACTTCTGAAAATTTCCTTTACTGTAAGTCCTGATTTGATATTAGCAAGTTTGCATAATTGTGGAGAGCAGTAGTACCTGTCCATATGTGTGCTTTTAGTCCCTCTACACCCAAGTAAAATAAATACACATCGAATGCAGCTGTTTGCTATAGGAGTTTAAACTATGCTGCTTGGCTTTGCAGCCAGTAAAGCTTCTGCTCTGAAATGACCATTCGAATGGCCAGACCACTCTCCAAAGTGCTGGTAACAGAAAACAGTTGCACCTAAAACTGCTGCAGTTTGCTTCAGTAACTGTATGTCTAAGCCTTGTAAAAGGCTGAGTAAACAGAGGTGAAATCAAGGCTTTGTCTACCTCCCTGCTCAAGTAGCAAAAGAGAGCTTCAAAGAAACATGTCAGTATGCTGTCCTTCTCTTACTTATTTGGATATTATGTTGGATAATAATATTTGTTTTCTGTGTCCTTCAGAATTCATAATTGGAAGATACTGTAGCTATGTTCTGCATGGTTTGGTGAAGTGAAGGTTTTAGTTGTCTATTGTGAGACACTAACAGTCCCATCTGCAGAAACAATTTACATTTATTGAGAGCACACTGCTCGGATGTGAAACCAGAAGTAACATCATTTAATGCTGGTTTTGAAATGTAATTTTTAAAAGTATTTCAGTATTAACGCCATTTTGAGGTGAATAAGGGTTGTTCATAACTTTCAAGACTTCAGTTCAAGGTGCCTGATAGGGAATGTCTCACTTCGTAGGTTTATATTTAGCATATAGTCGGAAGATGTAATTTACCATCTTTTTCTTAAAATATAAAAACAATGAGGAAAAATAGAAAGAATGCAATTCCTGGAAAATTCTCTAAAGCAAGTGATGTGTTGTAAATTCCATATTTCACATGCAGGTTGTATGCATCATCCTACTTAGATAAGAATTATTAAAAGTAAATCTCAGTTGCATACATAATGATATGTTTTGGATCTCTGTTATACAGCTTTTGCTAGTCTTTCCATAAGGGATATACCAAATTCTGCCAGGAAATATGGCTCTCATTCTTGTTGACAAAGACCACTGCTGGATGGCTTATATCCCTCTTACTTTCTGATGTTAGAACTCAACACAAAATGCTGTATTCTTGTAACTTAACCCTTAGTACTTTAATGCCAAATTGCTCTGGATGAGGTCACATGTGACGTAACCAGAAAAGTCTGTGTCGTGGTTTAAACCTAGCGGATAGCAAAGCACCACGCAGCCACTTGCTCGCTCCTCCACCCCGGCCAAGGTGGGATGAGGAGAAAATATAAAGAAACGCTCGTGGGTCGAGACAAGGACGGGGA
Source organism: Haliaeetus albicilla (assembly GCF_947461875.1). Classification (NCBI taxonomy): domain Eukaryota; kingdom Metazoa; phylum Chordata; class Aves; order Accipitriformes; family Accipitridae; genus Haliaeetus; species Haliaeetus albicilla. The sequence continues at coordinate 5,015,553 of NC_091507.1, forward strand.
GGGATCACTCCCCACTTATGGGCACGGGCTAAAGACAGGCTCAACTGGGGGAAGAAACAACATCAATTTAATTTACTATCAATCAAGCCAAGACAAGGATGCTGCAGGTAGACCCTTGGGTGATGCCATACAATACAATGTGATGGTGGCCATGTGGCTGCTGTTCCCTGTCCCTGTCTGTCCCTACTTGCTCCTGTTGGACCCTGGAGGTTTGTGCTGCACTTTGTTACCTTACAATTGAAGAGGACTCAGAATAGTTAAGGTAGCTGTAACTACATCTCCAATAGAGACACCATTCCCTTAGTTTCAGTGCCAGCCCCAGGTATTTGGTTGGTACTTTTTTCTGAGCAGTTAAATTCTGAAAAATACAAAGCGGTCATCTGTCCTAAAACATAAGGATGCACTGTCTGAATGTTGATTACAAATGAAGGATTTTTCTTTTTCTTTGTATATATATACTTTTATTAATTAGAATAAATTAGTACTTGCAGATGATAACAAATTCCATGTTAGTAACCTGTTCCTTGTCATCTGCCCCGTCACAGTACATGTCAGGATGTCATGAGTACAGAACAAGAAAAAATACATTTTGAGAAAGACTAAGAAGTGCTTCTTGAAGGGATTTTAAAGACCCAGATCACTCTAACCAAGCACATTCTTTAGTGACCATTTAAAATCTAAGACCTGGCTTTCATTCAAAACCAGCTCTACAATTAGCAATACTTTCAGACAGTATCAGCTGGGTTCCCAGTGTACATGATAATGTCACAGAATAAACCCAACTGTAACTAATTTAATTAAGACTTGATCCTGGAATACAAAATCACTCCTTTTCACCAAATCATGATGCTCACTGACCTACAGGAGAGAAAACAGGCAACACAGTCAGGGAACCTTTCTCTGTCATTTAACCCATTTGTTTGTTCAGTTACAAGGGAAATATATTACTAGTGTAATTCTCATGAGAATCTCTTTAACATGAACAGAGGAGTAACTCCAAGTAGCCACATGAAACTGCTATTTTACATAAAAGAATACGTTTCGCAGTTGTTTCTATTAGACTTTCAAAGTTTTGAAGATACTTAAACCTCTCCCAGTCTACATTAAATGAATTTTAGGAGCTGAAATGTCACACCGAGTTTCTAGAAAGTTGGTGATTAGTGCTCCGATGGTTCAGTCTGCTAATGGGGGAGGAGAGGCAAAAGAGGCAGAGAAGCAAGAGACTGACTCGGCTTAAAATGGATCCCACAAAATGCTCAGAGGCTTCTTGGGCAGCGTGTATCGATCTACAAGCTAATACGGCGGCTACTGATTCTGCAGTTGAACACTCCTGTCTGGGCTCGGGGATTTTTTTGGCCTGAGGAACCAGCTGATTCATTAGTGCATCTCCACCTCTAATGGTTTGTTTTAAACAAGACAGATGTGTACGGGGGGTGTGTGACCTGACAGGGTGTACGAGCACCCGAAATTTCTCATACCTGAAGTGCTGCAGTGCCTCGTCTTGGGCACTTGATCACTAGGAAAGGTGCCTGCAAGCTTGAGGGCAGTACCCTGATACCGAGAACCGCTCGCATGGAGAATTACTCACGTGAAGCCTCCGAATCAATCAAACTATTGAGCGTGGGTTTTGGAGAGCATCCAGAATAATCCAGCATGGGAATGAGAAAAGGTTTTTTTGCATCCCAATTCTGGATTCGCTTACCTGCCTCTGCAGGATTCCTCACTCGAAGTGCCTGAAATTCTCACGGCGTATAGTTCTGTTTACCTGAGCTTTTCATTTTGTAACATACATTATGAAACAGTCACACTTGTGTGTTCTGGGTGGGTAGACAGCCCATACCTTAGGGCTGGTCAAAGATTTAAACTGGAGATGAAAAAAAAATTGAACAGGGATCTTTAAAAGAGTGTGTCTAACTTCAATTTCATAACCAAACACCTCTTTCATTTTAATATGCAGAATTCAGGTAAGCTGCCTAGAATCTATGGAAGGAAAATATCCATCTTAAAGTTTATGAGGACATGCATTACCGCAGGAAGATGAGAGACAAATAAATAGACTTTTATAAAATGATTTGACAAAAATTATGTACATTCCTGAAGTGGGCAGCCAAAGTCCTTCAGATGGATTCATTGGTCTCATCCCAGGATGCTTTTCTTCTGTTTCATTGCAAATTGTCAAGGAGTTGTGATTCTTACCTACTTGTACGTGTAATTAATATTCTCCTATTCTGCTAAATTATTTCCTTGTAGGTATAGCTTTTAGAATTACACCGTGTTCTCCTAAGTGCAGAAGCACCAAATCAGACTCATGTGTCAATTTGGAGAATCTAATTTGGTCTTTGATTCAAACAGTAACATAAATACTGATATTTCTTTTTGGCATTAATAAATGAGATGTATCTTCTAGGAAGAGAACATCTGAGGATTGTTTTTGTGTGTATGGGTCTTTTGGGAAAATATAATCTGGAACTAATGGGAGATTTTTTTTAATTGACGTGTCAAAATTTTTTAAATTATAAATCTTCCTGATGCATCTCTTCACTTTTATCATGAGAAATAGTTTCAATAAACATATCCTGCATCTCATGACTCGTATAGTAAAGAAGAAAAGTAGTTGTTCAAACTGTTCAGAAGATAGTATGTTCTATGATGCAATACCGGTAATACCTAATATTGTCCTACCAAGTTAGCGTGCTATTAATTGATTTGGACTGGTAAATATTCAACTGTGCATTTACTGTTCTGAAACCAAAAAACTGTGTTCTTTGGACAACTCACAGTCCAATTTCTGAGACACAGAAAGTAACAATTTCTATTCCTGTGGATAAACAGCAGATGAAGATAAAAAAAATCTCAAAATTAGTTATTTCTCTCTTGCTGCCTGTTTCTGTTTACATTGTATTTACTGCCACTATGCTAAGATTTACAAATTGAAAATCACTTTTCTCATGGTTCCTTTGGGCGCAGTTGTATATTTAAGTGTACCCATCACAAAATGATTCTAAGAGTGATGAACACTATATTCTCCTTTGACTTTGGTTGATTTCCTGACCCCAAGAATGTTCTCTGCTCAGTGCCTGATAGTGAGTATATGTATTTTTCAGGTGCTTGTCTTCATGACATGGCAGGTTCTTAGGAGACTGTACACTGAAAGGTGGTTTTTTTCCTTTTTTAACCATCTAAGTTCATTTAATTAAATTCCTTAGGACAGCAAAACACTTATATATATATTGTAAACATAAATCATTAATTTCTGACCTTACTGTTGTGAGAAACCAGAATGGTGAATGATAATGAAAAGAATAATTATATTCCAGCTATAACACTTTGATTCCATTCTTTTTACAACAGTTTGCATATGACTTGGTTCCCCTTTGGTGAAGGAAGAAGCCTTATTAGACAAAAGTACTGTGGGTAGACTCTTCTACTCTGAAATAAATAATTGTTTGCTTTTTAAACAGTTATAAATATGTCATATCGACTATTTAATTTAAATATAATATTTGGATAAATATACAGTATTTGAATAAGTATTTATTTCAATACTTAAATGATGTTTTGCAATTCATTAGACTTTCAAAATTGCTGTGTTGGTGTAACTCTCTCCCATTCAAGTCAAAGGCAACATTTCCCAAGCAAAAGTGTTGGTGGACTATTTTGAAAATCCCTTTCCTAACTACTGTAAATGGTATGCATCATATGCTAATCTCATAGTTGCTTTATTTATAGTTTAAAAATCAGAACAAAAAAGACTTCTCTAACAGAAAAGAAATAAAAAAATACAAACCAAAATATTTTAAAGCGATAGTAATCCTTCTCCCTTGAATGAAACAGTACTTTGCCCTTGTTCCTAATTTTATACAGTCTAAGTATTAACAGAGCTATAGTAGTATCTGATATATTACACCTATGTGTGTGTGCATATGTACTCAAACACACAAATTTTGACGGACGACAAACGCTGCGGTGCTTTCTATTAGCCCTCCTTTTGGCTTTTGCTGCAGACGTGTAGTACGGAATAACAGCTCTGCAGCAGTCTGGGTGAAGAAAGCAAGCCGGCAGCTTCCAGGTTTATCCACAGGAGATGACAAAACCGGTGCTTTAGGAGGATTCCATTTAGCAAGGCCACTGTAATTAACACCCATCATCTTCTGAAGAGTGCCACCGGCCCGTAAGGACTGGTCCAGTGTTTCGTGCCTCTTCCCAGCCCCGCAGCGGAGCAGCCTTGACGGGATGCCGGAGCAGCGGCCAGTGGTGGCCGCAGGGGACCGGTGACATCTGGGACATCCCCGGCCGGCCGGGATGCTCCCCGCATCGCCGCCCTCCTGCCTGCTGGGGGTCTGCCGGCTCCACGCCTCAGCTTGGCTTCGGAGGGCGCGCGGGAATGTCTGCAAGGTGTTTTTTATTACAAAAAGTAGAGGCAAAACCAGCTTGCTGCTTGGCCTAGATCCCTTTTTATCCTGGATAGAGGATTTCAGTATCCTTTTAACAGGCTCGCACATTTACGCTAATCCGGAAAACCTGGATGTCTTCACCTGCTGGGTGGGAATAGTTTTCTCATGGGCGTTTTAGATATTTCCTTGGAGCTCTTCTGATCGGTGGGAAATGCTGTAGGCTTTCCTTTCAGACATCAAGGCTAAGCTAAACACCAGTGAAATAACCCCTGTTGGTCTGGGGGAGCTTTGGGTCAGGGCTTTGCTGGGTTGCACTGAAATTATTAGAAAAGTATTATTGAAATTTTAAATTTTAAGATGTATGCTCTTTTTTTGTATTCTCTGAAGACTTGGATTTAAGAAAACAGATGTTATTGCCACTAGTTCTGACTCAATTTTCTTGATTTTAACTTTTATTATGCACGGAACGATACCTGTCAGAAAACCTTCAGCTGCTCTCGATGTAAGGCCTGATTCTGCTTTTTCTTGAGAGCATTTTCAACTTGGTGCTTGCCTTGGCTGGGTGGACTAAAAATGGGGGAGATCCATAGCGGAGGGAAAAATGTTTTACTACATACTGTGCGGAGCACTGCAAAATGTGTGTTCTTCAGTAGACTCATCCTGAAGTACATTCATAGCAAAGCATGCCAAAGATGAGAAAAAACACACAACCCTTTCCAGATTAAAGATACGGCTCAGAGTGACACATGTAAATGGGATGAGAAAGTTTAACAGAACCAGGCGGGCTAAAGTTCATGGCGACAGAGAGTTTATTGGAAAGCTGAAATGTGTGGAAAAAGACAAAATTATGTGCACAATAGCCCTTCTTCAGAGCTAGCATGTACATAACACATTGGATCTGGAACACATTTCCCTCTCCATATAAAAAACATCAGGAGAGACTTCATGGGGATGAAAAGGTATCTCTGTACCTGAGATTATTGCAATTCAGAGGATAAAGCTCACCAGACAGTGGGGGGATCTTAAGATCTCAGCTGATTTACAGTTTAAGTTGAGGACTCAAAGGTGAGACCTGGATCTGAGCTTCCAGCTTTTCCAGCTTCCCAGTTTAGGGGAAGCTCATAACAGAGTAGCTAAGAGGGTAAATGCACAAACCCCAGTGTTTGTGAGGTGCTCTCACCTTTGTTGTTGCAAGCTTAATAACTACCTTTTTAGAAGGACGGTCCCAAACTCTTCTAGTGCAAAGTTATTGGCAACATTTCTGTCTGCTACCGGTTTTTTTCCAACCTCCAGAATGGTGCAGCTCCAGTAAAGCCAGGCAGTCGGCTTCTGCAGCAGCCCATGGTGCTAGGCTAAGCCCAGTGCTCTGAGGACTCTTCATACGGCAGGAGTAGGAAGATTTTTTTGGTTATGTGTAGGTAAGAGCACTCTAATCAGAGCCTATAAAGCTTATGATGGAGGTCTTATGGCTTGCTCCATCATCTGTGTCCCTTGGAGTATTCTGAGAGCAGGATACTGCTCAGCCCTGGTTCATTTTGTCCATCTTGCCTTTAACGTGTCTGAGTTGACATCATCATCTCTGCCTGCCCTGGTGGCAGGAGATGCTGGGGCTCAGCTAGAGTAGCCTGGGCTGTCCTGAGTGATAACTGAGGCAGAGAGTCAGCCAGTCAAGGCATCAAGTGCTGGAACCTACTTGCACTGCAGGTGAAGCCATCCTGGTACACGCGCCTTGAACAAACCCTCTGAAGCACACAGCATCTTGGTATTTCCTTCCAGGAGTACCAACTGTTTTGTTCTAGAGCCCGCAAGAGAGGAGGGCCGGTCAGCATGAACTTGGTCCTAGCTGTCACCTGAAGGTTGTGGACGCGCTGGTTTAGATACGCTCTGTGTGGCTGTGCAGCAGTGAAGCAAGAATTCAGAGAAGGCAAGGGTATGGAAATCCTGACAGCCTCCAGGATCACTGACAAAGTCCCAATGTGGTCAAAATGTTGCCCGTTTTGTCTTGACACCATTTATACCTCTGTAATTTGGGGCTAAATCCATCAGACAGGAGAGTTGTAAAATTGGCCTGACAGTGGAATTGGGCTCAAATGTGCGGTAACTATACTACAGAAGGAGCAATGCTCTGGAATGAATTAAACTTACTGACTTCAGTGACATTTTGTAGTGTATCCTTCTAATTACTCTGTCTACAGCACATTGTGAATTTTCAAGAGCTAGAAATTGAGTCTAAAAGACCAAAATATATATATATATATAGAAAATTTGAGTGGTATTTTTCATTCCTGAAATATATAACTTCTGTGACTAATGGTTTTATTATATTTTTCAGGTGTTGTTGCTAGTAAGAAAAATGGTTAACTTTTAAAACACTAATTTTTTTAGCACATTAATGGTACAGGTGGACAGCTGAGGTACAGCCTCTGAGTAGTCATGCTTGTTTTTGAATAGCATAAATATATAGGGATCCAATCTAATACTATGTATAAGAGAAGCAAATTATATAACTACTAAATTGCATGTCAAAGGCCTTTCTTTTTGGTGCAATAAGTATCTTTCCACTGTTACCAGAAGGAGTAGGTGTTATTAACTGCCAACAATGCCAGTATTTTCCAAGTTCATATGTCTAACAAAGGAAGAGAAGAGGTTTCTGGATGTGAGTCTGAATTTATGTTTCAGCTGCAGCAAATGCTCTTAATAGTTTATGCTGTGCTGTGAAGCTTGACACTGGTTTGCAGAGTTTGAATCTCAACTCTGTGTATAACCGTGGCAGTGGAGGTTGAAGGTGAAGAAATGGTAATATGGTACTTGAAGTAAAGTGGCTTTGCTAACAGACCAGTGCACATTGTCTATTTATACAGGAATAGTGGTTAAACCTCTGCTGAGTTTACCCCAAAGCTTGATAAAATAGTTTCTCGCTTGGGAAGCCATGTGCCCGTCTAATCTTTAGGCTGGTCAGTGAGGAGAAGATTTAACTTTCTGTAGTTTAGAGTAGTGCTTTTGACATTGTCTCTGTGATCCAGTGGCATGGTGTTAAATGGTATTAGGACCTAGATTCAATAACACAGAAAATAGGATGGCGTATAAACAAGTGAGGCAATTGCCTTGTACAGTAAGAAATACTGAAAATATTTCTTGTAATCTAACCGTGGCTTGGCATGACCTTGCTCTGACACTGTGACTCAATGACACAATCTTATCCTCAGGAGAAGTGGATTTTTAAAGCCTATTATTAACTTCCTATGGGTCAAACAAACAACTGGAGAAGAAATGGGGTCATTTGTGGTTGTTTATTTCTTTCTCTTCCTGACACTTCTCTGCCTCCTGATTCTTCCTAGTGCCTGGAGCCCTGCAAAGAGTCCTGGGACCTGAAGAAAAACCATTGCCAAAGCTTCTGTGAGGTAAGTCAGCCCAAGGGCACTCTTTCTCACTTTGTTCTAGCTGTCTCTTTCATTTAAATTATTAGCTTCAAGGAGACAGCTAACAAACATGGGCTTTTTACAGCATTTGCTTTCATTTGTATGGGTACACATATAACAATTTAGACTTTTTAAGTCTTAGTTTAAAAAAAATTTTTTTTTTTTTCCTGACCAAATGGTTTATCTCAACTTGAAGTTTTAAGACTTGATCCAGCCACTCTTACCTAACTTCTCTCAGAAGGTGCCGTTAAATCCCTCCTGCAAGATGCTATTTCTACCACATGCCCTTCTATCTTTTCTGGCCATGTGTAAGAAAGAGTATCTTTGTTGAAAAGATAAAATGTCATTGTGTGAAAATCCTTGTGCTGGGTAGCTAGAAAAGATGGCTTTCCTGTATGTGAAAGTCAATCTGATTTCTAAAAGAATATCTCTCCAGGACTGTGGACTCCTAGTTCAGAAGACTACTATCAAAATACATAATTATTCAGGAACAAGTCTTTGGAAAACTGTTTCTGAATCATGTTTCAGAATAACCTGGTGAATAAGCAAACCTAGATGAGTTAAACTAGTACAAAAAAGGAGATGGTCTTACTGGATTTAAAACATGGCTCTGCTCAGTTGGTGGAAATGTGGTTTTTAGTACAAAATGGAAATATCATCTCAATAGAAAGCTGCTTTATTAGAACTAAATCAATATAAAGATACAACTTTATTGAAGTCTATGAAAGTGTATGTTTATGAAGATTTTCAGCTTTTCCTATAAAAAAATAGAAATGACCTTAAGTGATGAATTGATCTCAGTGATATACTGATTTAACTCCTCCCTCATCGCTGTGGGCACTCTTTTTTCTGGTACAAGAGCATGTCTTATGTTTAAATGATTTTAGCATCATGAAGAAGAGCAGGAAAAGCTATAATTTCAACTAAAAAAATACTTAGATCCAACTATGTGTAAATAGGGTTTACTGGATTACTGATATATGTAGTTACATTAGAAGACAAAAGAAAAATTTCTCATGAAAACCAATCCTTGTAAGAGTTCTTTAACCCAGATTAATTGCTGCTTCCTCATATAAAGAACTCTAGGGTAGTGTAATAAACCAGTTTTAGTGGATCTAATTTATGTCATTCTCGTATATCACTTCTCACTCAGGCTGTATGTTTCCAGATATGGGTGAAAATACGTATAAAATTGGTTTAAAAGGAAAACATTTGTAGAACACTGTTCTATTGTAGTTAAAAACAGTGAGCATCCCTCTTTGATTAGTGTTTTGTGGTTGAAGCTAAATTTAGAACTTCAAAGGCCTGTAATGAAGAGCAGCACATTTAGCAGCTAACTGAAAAATGAGCTGTGAAATAGGGTGAGGAGGAGAAACCTCGAGGACGTATTATGCCTCAGGGAGCTATAAAGTTTTTAATTAAGTAGCTGCAAATTTGTGATGTTTTAGGATTTGAAATTAGCTTCACACACACACACACAAAAGTAGGGGACTACTTTCCTTTCTCTCAGACTCATGTACGCTCCATAGACATTGTTTGATTGAATTAAACAAGGCTGTTTTCCTTGGAGAGTGTTTTTAATCTTTTTGTGTTTTGTGAAAAATCGGGAGCTTTGTGATTCTCAAGGTCCCTGCTTCGTGTGTTACTTCTTATCTACGCAATGAGTGCACTAATGTTAAAGGAACCTTACATGTGAAGAAGAAAAGGAGAGAGTTTACCTGACTCCTTTTTTTCCATACATTCAGTTTCCTGCTGGTTTAGCTTCTTAACTGGCTAACCATGGGATCAGGTGCATTCCAATGGGGAGAACAGCAGGAGTGTGGTCCAAGGATCGCTGGGGTCAGTAGGAGGTGTAAGGACCGCTCATTTTGGCAGCCTTTAGGCTGGTTAAGCCGTAACACCTAAATGCATCCTTAAAAATCTGATTCAAAAATTCTGGACTGTTCTGTAGGACAAGATAGCAGAGGTAACGTAGTGGCACGTTCTTGGACCACAGTGACTTTGGAGAATAAACTGACATATAGTCTGTGAAACACTTGGGCCTCCATAATAGGGGAGTCTTTCCCATTTTACCAAAAACAGGAAAACAGTAAAAATAAGAAAGTAGAACGTTTGAATATGGAAGGAAGTTGCAGAAATTACATGACTAGTTGGATGGAGACTGGGTTATAATTTCTGGGTAGGCTTAGGAATGTGTAAATCAGATCTGTCAGAGCGGAAGGTTTTTGGTTGCTCTGAGGTAGAAAGACAGGCTACAGATAACCCCAGTTACATGGGTTGCCCATCTACAGTTCCACCAATCACTTGGAGGGAATCACTTTAGCTGTTTTTGCACCGAACTAAATAAAACACCAGATAAAAGAGGAGATGAAGTCCCCATGTCACACACAATGTTCTCCCCAGGGTGCTAGATGATATTTTTAATGGAGTTTTAAGTGAACCTTGTAAACTTCTGAGTAGTACACATGCTATAAAATGTCTATGCGTTGAAGCAACCTCTCATATATCTAGGACTTGATTTCTCAAAGAAGTAGCATCTACTTTGATCTTCAATCAGTATATTTAAGGCTTATTTTAATCTGTATTTTCTGCTGATAATTTTATCAGAAATTTAGTTCCAGTTCCATGAAGAGTTACACAATTACTAATATGCTGGCAAGAACATAAAGATGCTACAAAATCTCCTCTTCGCCAGCTCAGTTCAAACAGTATAACGAGACAAGATTTCAGTTATTTATCTAGAGTGGCATTACATCAGATATTGTGGGTAAAGTGTTATGAAGTACAAAGAGAGGAATGTGGGGTAGTCCAAAAAGAAGACTGTCTGACCATTGCTTCCCCTTTGTTTTGGGAATGTTTTTAATCTGTCATTGAGCAACTTTGTAGCCAGCCAATGTGAGGAAAACAAGGGGCAGCTGGCAGATATAAACAACTTTATTCCATTAAAGATGGTGGTCTTACTTGAGGGAATTCATCATTCTGTACTTGGAATGCTTTTTTAGAAGTGGCTTGAATATATAAATCTGCAGGGACAGTCTTGCAAAAGCTGAAAATCTGAATTTTCCTTTAGGAGGTCTTGGAAAATTTACAACATTTTTTCTTTTTTTATTTTCTTTTTTTTTTTTCCCCCCTGTTGAAAACTTTATACAATTCTTTTGTTTTCCCTTTAGCCTCTCTTCCCCAAGAAGAATTATGAATGCCTAACTAGCTGTGAATTCCTTAAGTACATCCTGTCTGTGAAGCAAGGGGACTGCCCAGCACCTGAGAAGGCCAGTGGTTTTGCAGCTGCCTGTGTTGAAAGCTGTGAAGCTGATAGTGAATGTTCTGGAGTGAAGAAATGCTGTTCCAATGGATGTGGTCATACATGCCAAGTTCCAAAAAATCTGTACAAAGGTAGAGATTATTAATATATACTCACCCTGGGCTAATAACCTCAGGCCATAATAAAGTCTCCTAGAAAATCAGGACTTTCTTTTCATAGGAGTTTGTATGGATGGGAAGAAAAAGGAGAGGTGCCTGTAGACATGTGGCTGGACACTGAAAGGGTGGAAAGTCAGAGAAAAATGTTGCTCAAGTTTCTGATTTTTTCCCCTTTTGAAGCCCATGTCTGGAAATCTGTGGAATGTAAACATGTGGCTATTATGAATCATCTTAAGAAGAACAAACTTGCCAATTTAGGTGAAATCTCACTTAATTTGATGCAGATGAGAGAGAATGCAGCAGGAAAATACTTAACAATAAATAGTTCAAGTCCAATTAATCACAAATAACATTTATGTTTATAAGCCAAGCAGGTAGGACTACCAAATAGGAAGCGTGAGGTAGTCTGGTAAAAGAACAAATCAATGCATTATATTTGACATTGATGTTCTTAATGTCTTATTAAAAAATGTTTAATTGTTTTGTGTCCTGAGATTCTGTGAAAAAAGGTTTCCCATGACATCCATAGACAAGAACATATAGCCTAGAAATTATTTGCTTAGACAAACTCCAGATTTTAATTTGTTGGCATTAAAAAAAGCTTTATACACGGAAATATTCTGAAAATGTACTCATAACACAGAACAATGAGCATTTATGAAAGGCATTTTTATGTTCCACAGAGCTGGAATGTTTTGTTTGAAATCCGTTCTCCTTACTTCAGTGATAAAAAACCAAATATTAATCAGTTATTCTTCTGATAGCATGGGCTCTCTGTGGAGAGCCTAATCAGCAGAACTCTGAACTAAGGTCCAGGCTTAGGTCTGAATCCAGACTTATTTCCATCTGTGGATGGAAAAATGGTAAAATATGTGAAGGAGATGGTGATTTTATTTTTAAGATTATTGCTTTAACTGATATGTTGATGCATCTTTTTGAATGTCCCTAGTGATGAGAATGTATGTCAGAAAGAACGTGCTTTGACTTTTGAATCCTGTCTTTGAGTGTACAGGATGGGCCATCAGGAAGCACTGTCTTAGTTACTGACATAAATGGAGAAAATTTGATCTAGAAGTCATAGAGGTTGAGTAAGCATAGAACTGATGAAGATAGTAGTCAAAGTATTTTGAAGAGCAGGCAGTACTGTCATCCAGCTTTCCAGTGCAGAAGGGAAATTCTCTTGCTTCCAAGATACTTCAAAGCAGCCCCTTTAAAACGATAAGGAATTAATATACTCTTATACACAGCACCTTTCAAAATGAAAATTAATAAAATGGATCCCTTAGTTATTTCTTTCGTCTTCTTGAGACAAATGACCAAAGTGATGAACTGGCATTCGCAGTGTATATGTCATGATTTACATGATCAGGCTCCATACCACAACTACAAAGCATTCCAGTAACTGTAGCAGCTGGAAAAGGTAAAAACAAAACAAGCAAAGAAACAAACAAATGAAACAAGATGACGTGCTTTTGGAGAGGACACAGGATATGACACATTGTATATCTGCACACTGGAAAGTCTACTACTGTTCAGCCTAATTATATAGGAACAGAACTAACCTTCTCTAACGTCTTATCACCTATCTGCAGGAGGTGCTTGCTTGTAAGAGCATCTATGTCTAGCAGAGGAAGGGCAAGCCCAATACCGTACGATGAATTCAGCTAATTAGCCTCTTCAACCTGTCTTTTTGCAACAAAGGACAAATAGAAGCGGAGCAGGCTTGCTATTCATTTCCTCCAGGGGTACATGACCTTCCTGTCACTAAGGAAGAGCAAACTCTGCAAGCATGACTGAGGTCTAGTGAATAAGTTTAGTACTTATCATTTTGACAGCACTCACAGCTAGAAAATGAACTCAGATTGAATCTAAGAGTCTAGAGAAGTTCCTGTTGATCAAGCTCTGGAGATTAGTTACAACAGCAGATATAAAATACCCATCTGATTTGCTGTATTTACAAACTGGATTTGCCCTCTAGTAGAGTGCTAAAGCCCAATCCTAAAAGAATATTAATGTAAGTACACTGCCACCAAAGTCATATGTTGCAAATGTGGTTCGATTAACGTAACAAGTCCAGTTACTTGTTATCCTAATTGTTTATTGGCTTGCATTTTCTATAATCTTCAAACTGTCTATTATCATTGTATTTTTTCATCTCTGTTGAGAGTGTTACTAATCAGTTACACAGTCTTCACATTTTTATTTCCCTTTACTGGAGATATCAAATGTTCTCTCCTACTCTTCTTTCATCTGCCTCATCCACCTCCTTTACGTTGTCTCAACTAGTGAAGGACTTCAGAAAGTGTCCCTTCTCTGTGGCTTATATCATTTTTTTTTCTATATGGAGATAATGATGTTATAAATAACAGTAAGTGCCTAAGGTAGATTTGGTATTTTAGAGTTGGGGGCGATATCTCTGTTTAGAAATAAAACAGTTTAAAAATGCAGAAGAAGACGGAAGGAAGAGAAAGGGACGGAAGAAGCGTGATCAGGTTCACTTTGTCTAATGTGCATGATGAATCCCCAAACAAGGACAAGGACATGTATCTTTTTCTACACTCAGCTGATGACAGCTGAAAAAATTACCTTTTCCCTGTTCAGAAGTTAGTGGTCTCTCAGATGTGATGATACACCTACTTGTGTGAACTTTCCAGGACCTCTTTTTAACAAAGATTTAGGGTTCATGCTGTCTAAACCAGCCTAACTAGTTTTGTCTGAAACGTGTAAGGGAGCAATCCATACAGCAGAACAAACTGCAGATCTGGGCAAGGTAAATTGTGAAGATTGTGACATTTAAAGGGTATGATGGTACCACAATATTATAATAGGATAGCTGGGGCCGGGTAGTCACCCACAGTTTAAAGACTCTTTCCATGCTTAAAGAAAAATAGTTTTGTATTAAAAAAATAGTGTGCAGTTTTAAAAGCGCACATCTCTGAGTCTTTGAACAACTGTGTTTACAGTTGTACTAATGGCCTGAATGTACCCTTTACTGTCTGAAACCCTGCCATGAAAACTTTCTGAACTCCTGGGGAACTGACATATAAGATACAGATTCTTATGATGGACCGGTGTGCATTTATTTTCCGTGGCACAGAGATGCATGTGCTGTTTGAAAGACACCTTTAGAAACATTTTTCCTGGGCTCTGCTATCGCACACATACAGCAATCAGTGATCTGAATTCTTCAGTTAAGCACTGCAGACATCAGAGGACTAATTTGTTCCAGCACGATGAAAGGGCTGACCATTTACATAATAAAAAGCACATTGAAGAGTAATTGGATCTACACATCTGGATATTAAATTGGTGGTGCTGGTTCTACAGAAGTATTTTAAAATGCACTTGTGCTGTGCCCTCGTTGTTTGTGCTGCTGCGCTCCATCTGCACGCAATTACGTAACGCCGGAGAGGCTGAGATCCTTGCAATCAAGTGAATCCAACTGCCCCTAATGCAAAGCAGATGGAAGTTTTCTTAACATGCAAATTGTAGGATTATTGTACATCATAATTAAAGACGGATTTTCAAACGTGGAAATCCGAACTGACATGTTCTGTGATGTTCGTTGTATTAGACTAAGACTGCAGGCTGTTGAAGGATATCCAGGGCTTAAACTGCTGTGATAACCAGATTTAAGAACTGAATTTTCCTCAGGTTGATTTTAGGTTTCTTCAAGGGCTACAAGATCAATTTTTATTTACTTATAGATAATTGTATGATCAGATTTAGGAGAACACCTCTTAAAATATAAAAGTGGTTTGTTCGCCTAAGGAAATTTTGCTACTCAGTCATCTGTGGCAGACTGAGTAGGAAACAATTTATCGAACCGACACACACAGCTCGACTTACGTGGACACCCACTGAAATGGCAAAATAACTAAAGTGCATTTGATAACTTGCTAAGAAGGTTTATATGTCAGCATAGAAATCTTATTTGTGACATATCATGAAGTGACAAAATGCCGCACACTCAAATATATGAGTTCCTAAAGTCTGTCTAGAGAAATGTATCTAACACTTGATTTAATCAAAAGATGCCAAATTTGAAGAGTTGTTTTCTTCCTCCAAGCTACTGCAGGTGTTTTCAAAAAGGTGATGTTACCAGCAGTAGAAACAACAGAAATAACCGTCCTTCAGTGTCACTGTGTAATGAGAAAGTGCTGTACAATTTTAGAAGGACATCTTTGTCTCTGAAATGTAACAATTGGACAATATATATTAGGTATATCTATTCCAAGATGCTTTGGAATTACCTTGCCTAGTTTTTTAGGGAAGAGTGGAGAGTGACACATCATACAATGCAGTTGCATGTGGGTCAGTAAGATCATGGTACCACAGAGAAGGCAAACAGCTTTAAGTATATCAGACTAATGTAAGACGCGTGAAACAATCCTGCTTCTCAAGTCAGTGCTGGTGAGAGCTTAGACACAGTCTGTGCCCAGTTTTAGGCCTGACGCTGGAGAAGGGCTGTGGGCCAACGTGAGAGTTTCCAGAGACGACTGCAAGAATGATCAGAGGTCTAGAAACACTGATTTAAAAGGAAGATGGGGTGCCCTGTGGTTCTTAGGCTGAAGAAGAAAACATTCAGAGGCATGATAACAGTCTTGCGGTTCATAGAAGGCTCCTCTGTAGATGAAAGAAAGAATCTGTTCTCCATGATCCATGAGCATCACGGACAAGTATCGAGTTTAAGATGCGGCAGAGGAGACTAAACAGGGTGGTGAGAAAGCTTTCTAATCGTAAGGATAGAGTAGTGGAATGGATTACTAAGTGTTGCTGTGGAAATTCTGTCATTAGATGTGTTTAAGGACAAATTAGGTGAAAAACTGAACAACAGGTATGGATGATTCTGCTTGGGATCAAAAGGATCTTTCTCCAGGTTGTCAAAGAATATTTGCAAAGTGTTTTCTGTGAGATCAGTTTTAGCTTACAACTTTCAGATCCTTTAGTTTTTAAATGAAATAAAGATATATTTTTGAAGTTTTTTTTAAAAACAAGTTTTATTGTTGGCAGATAGGTCAGCTATGAGCACTTCGAAACTCCCATGCTCATCAGCCTATCCATTCCCCCTTTTTAACTTCTGTCTGACCAACAATCTTATTTTTAGATTATTTTTTTTATATAGCTTCATCTATGTATGGTTTAATCACATCCTGTAAATTACTCATGTATTTTTGTCTGCGTGTTGCTATTACAGGTGTTCCACTGAAACCCCGGAAAGAATTAAAATTCATAGAACTTCAGTCTGGAGACCTGGAGGTGAAGTGGTCTTCAAAATTCAATATTTCTATTGAGCCTGTGATTTACGTTGTTCAGAGAAGGTGGAATCAAGGAATCCATCCAAGTGAGGATGATGCTACCAACTGGCAAACTGTGGCACAGGTCAGTTCTTTGTAAAGTGATATGGATCCTATACGATCCAGATGATGATCTAAAGGTCGTCTTCAGATCGGAGAAGAGTTAGATCATTTACAGGTGGGGAGGCTCGTGCAGAGGGATCCCTTTATAGGGTCTCTCTCCAGGTCATGACAGAGCTGCAAACAGAATCCAGATCTCCAAGGCCTTACTTCACTGCTCAACGAACCGTTTCCTAGATTTACTCAAGAGAAGTGAACTTCAGTATTTTCACTTCTAGTTTTTCAGTTATAGAAACATCAAATGCTTTTGGTATGTATTGAAAATTATTTTGTAAAAAAATATACCAGTAAAGAAGTAAATAATGGTTTCCTTGTCCCTAAAAGAAAAAATACTCAGAGGTCTATGTTTTCCAAATGAGTTTATTTTGTGGGTTTGCTCTCTATAGATACAAATCTATAGAACTAGCTGGAGGCTTGATTTTCATAAGGCTGGTGAGTGGCACTTTCTTGTAAGCACATACTTATGGTCTATTCAGATGGGAATTCCAAATTCTCTGAAAGCTACAAGTCTCTTGAAAAATGTAGAATTAGATACCAAAATCCACTGAAGGAAGCACATAAGAGACATAGTTCTTTTGAGGTCAGTGAGACTCAGTGCACAGTCTCTAAGGCATGGCTTGGATCTTATCAAAATGCTAAGAAATACAATTGGTGAAAAGGCTATTTAATTTTCTAAAATAAAACAAAGAGTGAAAAAAACCCTAAAACTTTTTTCTTTGTAAAGTTGTTTTTTTCAGAGGTTACCCTCCCAATTCGGAAAAGCCTATGATGTCATGCTCTTATCACTCAGTGCAATCCAGACTGAAAATGTAAGATTCATGAGCAAATGTTTCTTAATGAGAAGCAGCCAACAGAGCATAAATTTTCACTTAGTTTCTTCCCAGTTTCAATCTGTTTTTTAACATGCTGACAGTCCACCTGGATGGCAGAGTTCCAATCGTTTATCTTAACTGCTTCGCCCTCATCCCTGCTGACAAGAAAACTAAAATGCTGATTTTGAAAAGACCTGCAAAATGTCATTATAGCCAGGAGAAAAAAAGGGAAAGAGAGAATAAATAGAACCATCCACAAAATAAAGTAAGGACTTTAAGTTCTGTGACAATCTGTGTTCATTCTCAATTCAGATTGTGTAGGGAAAAGCTATCTTAAAATAATGTCAAGTTTGTGAAACTGAACACTCAGAAGTGAAGTTCTTAGCTTCAATGTGGTGCTACAGGGGACTGTCACTTTGTTAGAGTCTTGCTCAGAAAAAGTCACCTGCAGTAGAGCCTGGCACGAAACTCAGCTTGTGCAAGCCAAGGGAACGTGCACACCTCCAAACCTGATAAAGTTGCAGTGACTTACTTACTTATTATCTCTCAGGTGAGGTTCAGGTCTGTATTGGTTTTATGTGGCAAGGTTTTGGTAGCGGGGGGGGTTACAGGGGTGGCTCCTGTAAGAAGCTGCTGGAAGCTTCCCCTGTGTTCGAGAGAGAGCGAGCCTATACCAGTTGGCTCTAAGACGGACCTGCCGCCGGCCAAGGCCGAGCCAATCAGTGATAGTGGTAACGCCTCTGTGATAACATTTTTAAGAAGGAAAAAAAAGTTGGGACGGGGAAAACAGCCACCGGAGAGAGGAGTGAGAACATGTAAGAGAAACAAGCCTGCGGACACCAAGGTCAGTGCAGAAGGAGGGGGAGGAGATGCTCCAGGCGCCGGAGCGAAGATTCCCCTGCAGCCCGTGGTGAAGACCCTGGTGAGGCAGGCTGTCCCCCTGCAGTCCAGGGAGGTCCATGGTGGGGCAGATATCCACCTGCAGCCCGTGGAGGACCCCACGCCGGAGCAGGTGGGTTCCTGAAGGAGGCTGTGACCCCGTGGGAACCCTGCGCTGGAGCAGGTTCCTGGCAGGACCTGCGGATCTGTGGAGAGAGGAGCCCACGGAGCAGGTTTTCTGGCAGGACTTGTGACCCCGTGGGGGACCCACGCTGGAGCAGTCTGTGCCTGAAGGACTGCACACCGTGGAAAGGACCCACGCTGGAGCAGTTCGTGAAGAACTGCAGCCCGTGGGAATGGCCCACGTTGGAGAAAGTTCGTGGAGGACTGTCTCCCGTGGGTGGGACCCCACGTTGGAGCAGGGGAAGAGTGTGATGAGCCCTCGCCCTGAGGAGGTGAAGCGGCAGAAAATAACATGTGATGACCGTAAACCCCATCCCTGTCCCCCTTGTGCCGCTGGGGGGGCTTGGTGGAGAAATCCGGGAGTGAAGTTGTGCCCGGGAAGAAGGGAGGGGTGGAGGGAAGGTGTTCTGAGATTTCGTGTTATTTCTCATTTACCTTACTCTGGCTGATTTGTAATAAAAAGTGAGCTAATTTTCCCTAAGCTGAGTCTGTTTTGCCCGTGATGGTAATTAGTGAATGATCTCTCCTGTCCTTATCTCGACCCGCAAGCTTTTTGTTATATTTTTCTCTCCCCTGTCCAGCTGAGGATGCGGGAGTGATAGAACGGCTTTGGTGGGCACCTGGCGTCCAGCCAGGGTCAACCCATCACAAGGTCCTCAGTTTGCATTCTCCCTATTCAGCAAACAACCTCTTACCTTTGCTACCAGGAAAATACCATGCAGCAAAAATGAGCCAGATGTGGATTACTCCTCACTGTTACCTTGCAGTGTATACGTGCTAGACTGTAGAAGCCCAGCTCTTCGGGCTGGTGGATCCAGACTGCAAAGGTAGCACGCTGCTGTGCTTTTTCTCATCCCAGAAACAGACCTCATGCACATTTCTGGAAGCATGCACTACATATGCTCCGCGGCAGCGGAGCATATACGAACCTCCGCCTTCTTGCAGCGGGTGTACAGCAGAGAGTGGTTCAGAGACGTGTTCTTGTGCAAGAGCGATAAGAACCCTGGCAGCTGCCTTTCCTGGGGGTCTGTTACAGGCAGGCAGAAGGGGCTGAGTTAATCACTGTGGCAGGAGAAGCCTCCTCCGACTGACATCTTTCCGAGACCTTCACTGTCCCTTCTGCATCACGAGAGACGCATGTTTGGTTGTGTGATGGACCCCACCAGCCATGTCAGGTCAGAGCAAGCTTTGGGATGTCTGACGGGCTTCGTGAACTGTGTATGTCTTATGGGACATACAGGCTGGGCACCCTTGAGGGGGGCTAGTAATCGGAATCTCTGTCTCTATAGAGTAATGTACCTCCATCACGTTTGTAGTTTTAGACATCCCACCAGGCAGTCAAATTTGTTAAGTGTGGCTGCCCGCAATAGAATTTATTTTGCAATGTCGGCAACAAGGATGGATATCCAGTTTGACTAAAGTGACTGTGTGCATGGCCTCCGGGCTTTTCTTGTCTATATAACTGAGATTTTTTCTTGTATGATTCCAAAACATTGGGGTATGAGACCTTAATTGCAGGCAAAGGCGGTGAAGAGCTCAGCCATTCGGCTGAGAGCTCCTGGGCATCTCAGTCCAGGGGAGACAATGCTGGCTCTTTCATTACTCTGCAACTTAAGCTAGAGAGCATGTAAAAAACAGCCAAAGATCAAAAAGGCTGTGGGTGAGGATCTGAATTTCTCTGTGCTTATGCCGATATGTAGAGTAATTATACAAAGTTATTCTTTGCATCTTCTTATAAGAAATTTCATAATATTTAATCAGAGTTCCTGATCCAATATTCTATTTTTATTATCTGTCCAAGAAGAAATGGGGTTATAATGTTCAATAACTTTATTTTAAGGTGTTTACTTTTAAAAAAAAACTTGCTGTTTTCTATTGCCTTTACATGAGCTGATTTGCAAGTAATTTTTCGTGCCTCATATATTTCTACTGGATATTGAAAAAATAATTTTGAAAAAGATTGTTTCCTTTGTACTGTATTGTGTCATCAGTTCTTTTTTGATGTTTTTTTTTTTTTTAAGGAGGAAGGCTCAATCTATTAAAATGTTATTTATTTAACTCTCCAAGTATACAAAAAAAGCAAACACATTGAAAACAATTTTAGTTATTTTTCACTTCAGGAAGAAGGGATTTTGCTAACTTTAGTTTTTTACTGCACATTTTTGGGAAAACTTGACATAACTAACCATTTGACTAATTTCCATTGATTAATATAAAAACTACGGGAACTAAGATACTAGTTAGCCTAATTAGCTATG
Organism: Haliaeetus albicilla; assembly: GCF_947461875.1. NCBI lineage: Eukaryota > Metazoa > Chordata > Aves > Accipitriformes > Accipitridae > Haliaeetus > Haliaeetus albicilla. Next base: position 5,036,335 of record NC_091507.1, read on the forward strand.
ATGTACAGTGTCCTAAGTGGTTATGCCAAGTTTCTTACGCTACTGTTTTTAAGGTTTAACCAGCTGAGCAGGACCTGCTGCAGTATCCTATGAGAATACATCTTGTGAACAAACTTACTGTTCTGTTTGGTGCTAATGCTTTCCAAAAATAATAGTATTACTGTTTACATTGGAAACTTAGATATTTAATTGTATTAAGCTAATTAATGAATTTAATTCAAATATGCCAGGTCAGTTATTTTCAGACAGAACAAGCGTGTGTTGTGTGAATGGATGTCAAGTATGTGTGTGTGTGTGTGTGTGTGTGTACACACACATATATGTATACGTATGGGCAGACAATAATGAAGTTTACTTATTAGTTTATTCCTTTATTAAAAGAAATAAGGGGCAGTATTTACTGCTAGCTTGATTGTGACAGACCTTAGTGTTTCACCTTGGAATTGTCTAAACTATGTGGACAGCTAATCTTTTTTAAAACTTAAAGTTTCTGAGACACCTGAAGTTCTGGTTCTGAGGATCACAAAAGGTTTCTCAGCCCCCGACAGTGAGAAATCCCAGCTGGAGCTGACCCCCAGTCTTGTACATGAAAGGTTTCTCTCTCCATCTTGCAGGAGGGGCTTGCTTTGGTGAGTGTTCTTAGAAAGTGCCCACCTTGTGTGGGATTGCATTCCCATGAAATAGGGGGGTTCTGCTGTCCTTTGATAGAGTAGTAGATGCAGCACCGTCAGGTTTCTTCTGTGTCAGAGGAAACATAAGCTCAGCTCTTCTGATACCCTGGATGGTATCCCTTCATTCTCTGAACTGCAAATTCTGTTACCACTGTGCGTTCTTTCAAGAGAAGGTGTAGAGCTATGAACTCAGGAGGGGAAGGCTGTCCTCTCCTATCTCCATTAAACCTTTGCACTACAGAAAGGAATCCAGGATCGACAGTGTGAAAGATAGGGAATGAACACAATGAAACAGTGCGTTGATTACTGTAATCCTTGGTGAGGGGACAATCCTCCGTACCAGTCTTTGCTGTGAAGACCTTCTTACACCAATTTTTACAAATATACAAATAAGACAGAAAAAAATCCTTGGAGTGGTGATGTAAGAATCCCATCTGATGGCCTAACTGCTATGCTGCCGGGTCATACATTCTCCTTCTTCTCCCTCCTCATCCTAACTAATCCCACCTTCCCTTACAAGAAGTTGTAACTTTCAGCCTTCCTTTCTCCAAGGAACAGTTTGCCCATGAATGTAGAACATGTTCTAATTCAAAATAGCATGCAACATCCAAGATGCTAGGGAATATTTTCTCCCAACCTCTCAGACAAAGGATGGGATTGAAGATAGGTCATCCACGCTCTGGGTAAGTACTTTAGTCATTAGTCAGTTATCTGAGCTGGGATCTGGGGAGATTTCTGTAGGCATTTTGAAGAGAATAGCAGATAACCCATTTTGAAAGACAGGATGAGGGGACTGCTTTCAGGAGACACCTCAGGGCTTGAACAGTTAAGGGCTGCTGGGAGAAGAGTAGAACTGTCCGTGCTTCCTAAATGGGACAGCTCTGGGCAAATCTCATCCAAAATCCCACCTGAAAGCCCAACCACTTTCTTCTTTCTGGCCATCGGAGGTGGCCTGTTGTCCCTTGGACCTGAAATGCACTCTTGAGAAGGAGCGTCAAGCTATTCTCCGTATTCTCCAGGTTATGTCATTGCAATTACGTGCTGCTCTTCTATAAAGTTGTATCCTAATGTAATTAATGGGGATTTTCCCTTGTCTTCATTGAATTTTGGACGGTGCTGAAGGTGGACATGTTGGCCAATGATTTTGTCTGAGGACTCATTTGTTATTTTAATCCAAATGAAACGCCTATTAGGATTGGAGGTTAGCTTCAGAACATTCCTCTTCTAAGTAAATGGGTAATGCATAGCCAAAATAAGTAGTAATTATGACCCCGTAATGATTTGAGGGGTGGTCTTTTTGTTTTGTCTTTTATTTATGACTCTTAAACAAAATATACTAGCATTCTAAGAAATTAGAATCAGTAAAATTGTTGTTTAATTTCTCTCATATTCAGGTAGAATTTTAGGTGTGTGATGAAATTCACCCATTAGTTATTTAATACCACTCAGCGTACCATTTAGTGGGCTTACATTAATATAAGACAGATATTGAAAGGACTCTGAATATTATGATCTCAGCTCCAAACATACTTAAGTAGTGAGAACTAACTAGATTAAAGCAATTAAACAAAAAATTCAGTTTACCATTAAGATAGTATAAGATATTTCAGTAGTATTTAGCTCTTTCTTGAAATCTATTAAATCTATGTAAAGGTTCCTTAGAGGTGCCAGAGTAGTTTATACTCTATAGTGCAAGAGTTACAGATACATCTCCTGCATGCCATTGAGTTTAACAGGAGCTTTGCCAACAAAAGGAACGATTAAAGTAATAGGCCCAAGGTACGTCAATAAATTAAAATAATTTTGGTGATACAGACTGACAGATTATTTGATTTTACAGTATTTCACGGTTGCCATGAAGACTGACACAACTGAAATCTTTTCTTTTAATCAGTCCTAGCAGAATAGCTAAGCCGATGCAAATGACAAGATTCCTTAGCTGAGGAATTTGGGGTCAATTCTATTCAGATTATGCTTGCCTTGTAACTAAATTCAGCAAATCTGTTCTTAAAAACCCACAGTGTTGTAACTAGTTAGTTACAGTTAGATATTGGTCCTGACCCTGATTTCAGTTGCAGCAGTAGCCTGAATATGTCCTTGGGTTTTTTTCTGTTAGTATAGTGATAGTTTATATTACTCTAGTTCACTGTCTAGTCTCACCTGCAAGTTCTTGAGTATGTGGGCCTGCATACTGGAAAAAACTAGCACATTTGAGTGTCCATAAAATGAAAATAATAGTAAAAATTGGTTCAGGTAGGCTTTTTTTCTTCCCTAGGGGAACCCCTTCACTGGATGAGATAATTCACTCTACAGGTAACATAAAAGCTAAAAAAAGGAAAGATGAGGCAGGCAAGGAAAACATCAGGACTGTTACCCCTGCTTGGGCTAAAAAGACAAATACAGCAGTCTGAATAGAGAAGGACTCTAAATAGCAGCAATATGTGAGGGGCTCAAAGTCTGCAACACTTACCAGTCTGAGAGCAGTTAATAGTGCAGTTTAGAAAGGCTCTCTTTCCTTTACATGCACACACAAATGAGATACCTGTTTCTGTAAATTTTGCTTGTCACCAAATGAAGAGATTAAATGCAGGATAACACCTACAAATTTTATTTGTCAGGGCTCTAAAAATACCTTTGCTGGAGAGCTGAAGCAACTTCCTCAAGCTCTGGCTGAGTTATACCAGCAGCTGCTACTTTCTTACACAGACTGGAAGGGGAGCAAAAAGCAGAAATTACGCTGTGCCTTTTTTGGGAACTACTTGGCATCATTGCAAGTAACATTGAATGCTATACAGGGAAGGTGGGTTTTTGAAGTTACAGAAAACAGAGCTTGTAAAAATAAATTGATGTCACTACATTTTCAATGAGCTTGCATGTTTGGTCAGTAATGGTAATCAGTAATGATTGTATAGTATATTTAGACATATACAGGGCATTTGCTTCAGGTTCATGTGTTATTTTGATTAAAGAATTAAAACGCAATAAACACGACATCCTAAAATAAATTGAAAACTCGATGATTGAGAGGTAATAGCGAAAGTAAAATCTGCAACAAGTGGATGAATTTCTGATGAGTTCTACAAAAATGCTACGTCTTCTGCACTTGGCAGTGATTCAGCAGTTACCAGGAGGCTGTGTTCAGTTCTGGTGTTTGTTCCTTAGGAGGAGTAAGAAACAGTGCAGAAGATAGCTGTTTAAAGGGGAAAAAGAAAAGATAGAGGAAAGCGGGGCTCAGAATAAGAGCATGTAAAGCACCTCCTACTGAACAGGTTCAGCGTGCATCTATGCTTATGCCATATTTCAGCAGTTAAGGTACTCCCCCCAGAAGCTGGAGATTGAACTCGTGACACTAGCAGTCGCAGTGGGTGTTGTTGGAGAAAAGGTCATCTCCTATGACCTGAGAAAAGTCTGCAGGGAAGAGTTAAGGCCGTGAGTGTCTTTTTGACATAAGTGCCAAAGATCTGAAGAAGGCTTACATTCATTACCTGAGGGTTTTGTGTTTCCTGTGAACCAGAAAAGGCGGCTTCTCACAGCGCTAGATTATGTGAAGCCATTTTGGACCCCTAATTCTCTGAGAATTGGGAACTGGAGAAACCATTTCTGTGACCTGGGGCAATGAGTTCCCTGAAACGTCAACACCTGAGCAGCTAGGCCCTATGCACTGGTATATATCACTGGCTGTGATAACTGGGAAACTAATTTGGGGAATTTAACACTTCGGTTTTCTAAAGGTTGCTTTTTCCAGAAGAGACCTGCAACGCACTGTAAAATTGGGTGGTTATATGATTTTTTTCCCAGCTGTAAATGCTTCGCAGTGCAGAATGATGCTCGGAGTCGGGTGAGGTGGTTGCTGACGCTGCTGCGGATTCAGTCTGGCTAACCGGTGTCGCGTGGGAGATGATAGCGCAATTAGCCCTGTCAGAACAACGAGTGTAAGTGTGACATTTTCCCCACCAGACTACAGACGAGCGGGTTCGGCTGCCGGACATCCGAGCGAGCAGGTGGTACCAGTTCCGTGTGGCAGCGGTGAACGTGCACGGGACGAGAGGCTTCACGGCACCCAGCAAGCACTTTCGATCCTCGAAAGGTTAGTTTTCTTCTGCCATGTCTGATGCTCACCTTCCACTCACTCACATGTGGAACACAACCTGGTCTGGCTACTTTTGTGGCAGAAGGTATTCAACAGGTGGGGTTTTGGGGTAGTTTTGCCACCGGCTTTAGAAATGGTGTGAGATTTGTTTGAAGTCAGCAAAGGAATTAAAGGTTAAAGATGTCATTATTCTTTTATCAGTCAGGGGTCTCAACGAACAAACCTCCTTTTAAACATTTTCCGCACGGTTGGTATCAAACAACATGACCCTGACCATGAAACATGAAGGAACTGTCGTTTCAGTGTGTTATTCCGAGAGGTTTCTCTTATTTTTCTTTTTAGTTATGAGAAATACGTTGCTGCCATATGTTTAGCAGAGTATTAAAATATTTTGTTGCCTGTATCTGAATACTTGTAGCAGCATTGTTTTGATGGAACTGCGGCCTCTCTTAATATAACTTTCCCCTTGCTGGCAGTAATTGTAAGGACTTAAGAATAAAAAGGGTATAAATGCTAAATAGCATGTTTCTGTTCATTAGAAAGGCATGCTGGACAATCCACAAAGTACTGTAGGAATTTTTGTTGCCATTTCTGGTTTTGCAAGGGTTTGGGTAATAAAATAACTTTGAAAATTATCTCTGTACCAGTAAATGGTCCTTGGGGGATAAGGGAGATAGAAACTGATCTCCTATCCTGTGAAGTTGGTGGCATTGTCCCTGCTGTGCCTTTGACCCACGCGAAGGAAAATTTTTCCTGGATGACTCTCAGGCATAGTATAGGAGTTAGCAGAGGCCAGAAACTATTCCTGACAGACAGATGGTCTGGATGTGGTCACCCTCTCTTAAAGACAGTCGATAACGCGGGCATAGCCAGACTGTGCTAGTTGACTTTAGTGCCAAAGAATGAGATCTAGCACTCTTCACTCTACTAATAGAGGTAGTTTCTAACAGAAAGACTTGTCTTAGTTTTAGTAGTGACAGAATCTTTACACTGGCATAACACATACTTCAAGGAATGCGTTTCCTCCTCTTTCTGCAGACAGAATTATCTTGCAATACAGGCAGTTGCCATCTATGGGTTCCTGTGCTAGCTTTTAGCTTGCTGTTTGGCCATAGTCAGTCCTAGAAAAAAATGTTATTGTAGGTGCAGTTGTAGACGCATGCAAGTGCTTTTGCTGGTATGGATGGTTTAATTACTTACTGAATAAGTATACATTAGACTTAATAAGTTTTTGGTGCTATAACCACATTTGTGGTAGGAAGGTTGGCTGGCATAGCTATCCCATTACTGCTGTGACCACAAGCCTTTTCAAGTATAAAAGTATTATTTTAAGATTTTTTTATACTTAGTAGCATACATTTCAGTCACATCAAAAATACAGTTCCTTCAAGCTGTGTTGAGCTTACTGCAAGGACTCAGCAGCAGCAGTAGCTTTCTCTTTGCTTTTTTCAGGAGCAGCACTTCAGCAGATACAGCACTTTGTTGCTGGATCTGGAACCAACTTTCTTTTAAACTGAGGTAGTTGTCAGTTGCTTTACTGAGTTTTTAAAGATTTTCCAACTATTCTGCTTGGAACCACTATAATTGCAATTACATAAAGGTATATCATGATAACACTGAGGTTTTGGCTTGAGCGTGACATTTTCAGGCAGGATTTGTATTACTTTCCAAAAAATTCGTCCCCTACTGAGTGTGCTAGCCACAGGAGTATATTGTTCAAAAAACCTACGTTGGTAATGAATAGAAGAACATCCATGGTAAGTCATACTGAAGGTCTCTTTAGCCCAGTATCTGACCCCAGCCAAAAATGGGGTTTTGGAGAACAGCGTAAGAAGGACGTAAGCACGTAGGGATACTTCTTCAGAGTAGCCTCCCAGCTGGCAGTGATTTGTGTTTCAGGAGCCCGTGGGTTTGAAATGATTCCAGGTTGGGTACCGGAGTCCTCTTTTTCTGTGGTCTCTGCAGCTACCCCTGGAGCACTTGCTCTCCTCGAGCGCTGCTCAGGGCTGTCTGGTGGAGGTGGGGAGCGCTTTTAGGACTTCGTGACAAGGACAGCAGGAGCCAGTAGTGCCTCTGCGTGCTTTTACCCAATAAACCAAATGAGAGGATCTTGATAATGGCAGAAAGTATGTAGCCAGGATTGTTCAAAAGGCTTCTATAACCCTCAAAATAACAATTTTCAGCTCTAAACTCCAGCCCTTGGCAGAGACTTGCAAATTGCCAGACAAACAGCAAGGAGTTCAGTTAGCTCTGTAGCCAAAATCGTCCTACTCTGGCAGCTCACTTGACTATTTCAGAGGCTTTGGTATTGTCAGTGGTTATTATAAAGATACCATCTTCTCCGGATGAAGCGTGTAGAAGCACTAGGTGACACGGATGAAGACGCTGCTAGCTGATGACTGTCGGCAGTGACACTGGGATGCTTCAGTCGCTGTCTCAGCCTCCACGTCCCCGAGTAGGTGCTCATAGCGGTAACGGTTATAGTGTCATATAGACATTTAATTACTACTTTGGAGCTCAGTGGGAAGTGGCAGCCCCTGCCTGGCAGAGAGGCAAGAAACTGCTGCTCAGATGTGCCTAGTTTTTTAAGTGCCAGTGTCTGCTGGCCCCTGCTGAGCTCCTACAGGCACATTTAACCTCCAGTTTGGAAAAGGAAAGCGGACTTTGGCACATCACCTTTAGAAGGTTGCTGACTGTCTGTGCCACATTTATCTGAAGTGTGGACAGAAATTCACATTAGTTCTTTGCTGTTTCAGTTCACCCTGTTGTGCCAAGACCAAGGGAAGATTATTATCTTCTTCAGACCTAACAGAAGTTTTCTTCAAAAAGAATCCCTTTGATCAGGAAACATGACAGCAATTCCTGAGACAGTTTCTCACACAAGATGCTGAACTTTTACCAATTGCTCATAAGTTATAATGAATAGCAAATTACTTGGGTTTGTTTTTTCTTTAAAGGAGGACAAACATGATATATAACCTGAATCTAGGGAGGACTATGGCACCACAAAGTCTCTGTCACTAAATATTTTAAGCTGTTAAAAAGAACATTCAAAAACATTGGTGCTGTAATTACTTGGAGAGAGACTTTTTGTCTCATTACCACCATACTGTTGTATACTACTTTGTGTTTTTTGCAAATGCAAAATATATGATCTCTAAGTAGGCACAGCGAAGTACCGTTTTGTTTTACTCAAAATAAAGTTATGTCTTCTGAGGTATGTAATTTGCATTAACTTTTCTGTGACTAAACAAAGCTTCTTATTATCCAAATTAGTTTAACTTCCCAGTTATGAAAAAGACAAAACCAGGAAGAGTATTTTATTAAGCATTCCAGCTTACCATTCTTCATCTAGCTGTGTTTTGAGGGTTTATCTACTGCAGCTTTTGATGCTCTTATAGTGTAAACATTTGAGGTGAAGGCTTATTAGCTGTTTTACACTGCCTCATGTGTTCATTTATGGCATTAATCTGTAAATAATCAAAGTGACACAGCTGAGATAATTCATGAAATATTCAGAGCTTAAGCAAAGAGAATTTTTTTATGCTGTTTATTTCTTTTTTATAAAGGAAATGAAGGATTTGCACGTGCTTCTCTGGCATGGCCCTTCACAGGGAATGAAGTGATGCTTCATTTTGCCAAAATTAGAAGAAACACAGATCAGACTATACCTATCTGTTTGGAGCAGAGTGTCTAGAAGAATACTGCACCTAGGAGAGTGGGTTCTTTCCTAGAACTAGAACTCTGCACATGGCTTTTCAGATTGATACTGTCAGCTAAAACTGATCAAAACTTTCTGCTCTTTTGACAGTGGTTTCCACTTCACTTTTCAGGGTTTTTAAATTGTGTGTGCTTGCCTTTTGATCTTCAGCTGAGTGGCAACAATTTGCAATAACAGCAATAAATAAAGGTAACGAATGCCTGGCAGAACTTTTTTGATCCCCAAAGGTACAAATATATTTCTTTTCATATTTTGACTGGCTCTCTCCAAGCTGCTTCATTCTCTCAGGAAGCAGGAGAGGACTGTTCTTCCAACCCATAAATGAGTCTCCTTGGATGAAAAGCTGCCCATGGGTTTCTCCCATTAAGCGAGCACCAAATAGCCTAACCCAACTGGTCAGAAGCTGCTCGGCACTAGTAATAAAACTTTTAATTTGTTGCATTTGGGTAAGAGTTTTTAGGCTCATTTTTTCTAGCTTTTCATGATTTATGATGAGAAGGAACTCTTAGTAACGGAGACCACAGTTAACTAGAGGGATCAGTGTTAGGCATTTCCATATATTATCTTGCTGGTCTGTAGTTAGGTACTGTGCCATTTCCCAAGACAAGAAGAGGCTATAAGATGAACACAATGAGCCCAAACCATCTGATCCTTCTACCTCTGCTGAAGTTTTTTATCTTCAACATGAAGGCAGTTGCTAGCACACACAGGATAAATTGTCAAGCAAAAGGAAGCAGACAACATTGTTTTCACAGCACGTAAGTACCATGCTGGATGTGATTTCATGCATACATTACTGAGTGTTAGTAAAACCAGAACAGACACCCACTCCCGGCAATAAAATTCTTTCTGTTGCTCCTTTGGGACCAATGATTTTTTTATACTGTTGCACAGCTGGTTTATGTGTGCCATTTCCATTGGGCAAAGTCAGTTGCCCCGCTTATGCCTTGGAATTGTTTAATGGTTGGAAACTTGTCTGTAGAGCAGCTTCAGCAGATTTTTAGAGTTGGAATGTCTAATGTTTAAAAGATAGCAATGGGAGATCCATTTTAAGTCAGAAAAAAAAGCTCTATAAAAAAGGGTTTAAATTAGAGTCAAACTTGCTATCACTTTTACAGCTCAGAATGAGAATTCTGGTTCCAATGTCATTATTTTCTTCTCTGACATATATTCCAAATCATTTACTGTTTTCATTATGGTTGCCACATTTAAAGCCAAAGTGGATGCACTGCAGCAGTGTATGATGCGATTCTTGTGTATAGCTTGCCCATACTATTTTGTTAAGGTTGCAAAGTGCTTCCAGATCCTATTGATTGAAAGAACTCCGTAAAATATAAATTGTGTATCACCATGTTACAAATACGAGCGTGGGAAGATGTGCATTTTGAAATGGTGATGATGTGAGGGTTTTCTTTTTTTCTTTTATTTGCAGCAAGGAAACCTCCCTTTTGGGGACTGGAGACAGAGTTTTGCTTGTGATGGCTAAGTAGCCAGCAAGACAAGAATTTAAGTCCTTTGGGTATACTCAAGCCAGATACAATCCAGACAAATGCGGTACTTACTCCATGTGCTGGAACAGCAGCTTCAGCCTTGACCTAATGAAGCTATCATTTCTAGCAGCAAGAAGTGATTTACTTGTCAGACTGCTGAGACCAGAATTTTTTTGGATTTGAGGACAGCTGTCTGTGCCAAATTCTAGTATATATATAATGACTTTTATTTTATTTGAGTTGTAGTATAAACTGCAAAGGAAAAGCTGCAACTAGCATCACTCTTTCTGCAAACCAAAGAATTTGATTTAACACTCAGATAAATTTGTGTATATAAAATTTCAGAACTTTACATTTGAAAAACTGGCAGTAGTTTCCATTCCAGTAATTTAGTGTTCATGTATCTGAATTATACATGTGGGCAGTCAGTCAAAGGGATCACAGATATATGAAGACTAACAGTAGAACGGCTTTTAGCTTTATAGTCAGCAGAATGCCAGTTTAGCTTCATTGTCAGGGTAACAAACACCTTATGTATAAAAGCTTTATAACCCAGTACCAGCTATTTGACCTTGAAGTATTTCAGCATGAGTTGTACCCTGCTTTTAATGTCTGCACAGTCATACGCATAATAGAGCACCTTGTAGAAGCATGACTTTTCCATTCAATAATGCAATAGTGAAGGCTTAAAAAAATCAGAAAAAAATAACTAATCTGTTATCTGGTACCTGGCAGGCATACATTATGGAGGAGCATGCTCTTATCTTTAAGTGTTTTGGTTTGGGGGTTTTTAAGGGGTTTTGTTTTGGGGAGGGGGCTTTGGAGAGGTCTGGTTTGCTTTTTTTGTTGTTTTTTTTGTTTTGTTTTTTGAGGGTGGGGTTTGGGTCATTTGGGTTTTTCTCCTGTTAATAACAGATCATGGTATCTTGCCTTGCTGCTATTCCTTCTCACCTGTTTGTCTTGCTGGTAAAAATCCTTTGGAATGAAAGAAAATATTAATATTGTTGTTTCTTTGGCTTACAAAATGATAGATCTGAAAGTTGTAATAGTGATGAGTGTCAGAAATATATAGAAATAAATAAATAAATTACATAGTTGTATTAAAATATTTCCTATGGTATGGATCCTCAGGTGGTATGAAATGCTCACTAAGTGGCTTCATATTTCAGGTAATACACCCCAAATCCAAGAAATATTTTACTGTTGTGTCTCTACAATCAGACAGGGTTTTTTCAGATGATTAAATGCAAAACCGCAATAAATTAAGTTTTGCTCATCCTTGACATCTTACATCCTTCTAGTTTATTATTTTCTCCAGCTAAGTCTACTAGATTTAAAAAAGCTCTTCTAGAAGATGTGGCACTTTCAAATGTCTTGCCTTTTGATGTCTGTCAGCTGCAGATCTTCTTCCTTTCTGTCTTCTGCCGCTACCACCATGACTCTCCTGTTCAAAGGCATTTTTGTGGATGACATTTGCGAGGCTTGCAAAAGACAGACTTTGAAGAAAGGGGGCACTCAGGAAAATGTTTCTGCCATTGCTGTATTATTTCACATGTATATTCCCTTTAAGAGGATGTTCTTTCTTTCCTTAACTGTAGCACACAATGATTTTTAATACAACGTTTACATTCTCCCATAAGAAAGGAGAAACACTACTGGGTTTTCTTTTAAATATGGATCAGCATTTTGTCTGCTGCCTGGACTGTTTCTAGTGAACACAGAAGAAATGCTAATGATAAAGTAATGTTTTCAATAAACTGTGCAATTATAAAAAGTATGGGGTGAAGTGCTAGTGCTGTAGAAGTCAGAAGAAATGACCTATTGGTTTCAGTATGCACATAGTTCTTCCTTACTGTTCTCTTTTTCTGCTTATGTTACTGGAAAAACGGGGATGTTTGAAGTTACCTTAAAAAACCCCAAATTCCTATGATTCTGAGACATATAAAAGCTCCGTTCTTGTCAATCGCTAACTTTATACAAAGAAAATGACCCACTATCTTGCATTCTGATGGGAACAGAAACATTTGAAAAGGAAGAATGTAAATTTGGTCATTTGCTTTTAGACCTATGAAAAATTGGTGAATGGAACTTTAAAATATTTTTGATTATATAGTACACTTTGTCCAGAAGAGCTATTTCATTTAACTTTTAATTTTTTTTAATGACTCTCAGAGCCTTTTATAGATGCATAATGAAGACAAACATGTTTTATGGTTAGAATTATTTTTGCTTATATCTGAATATTTGTGAAGACATTCTCTGAAACATTTTAATTCTATCCAATATGTTAAGTATACATAATACATGATGCATCTTACTTCTGGGAGATAACCTGAATAATTCACCTACGGTAATATGATCATGTTGCGCTTCAGGTTATAAATGTTTTATTGCCGTAGTACATTGTCATATAACATAAAAACCCCCTAACATTTTAAATCAGTGAAGATGAAAGAATTTGGATCTATGAATCATGATTTTGTTTATATTTATTGTACCTAAATTTCATTTTATATGTGCTTATTTTATTAAACTATAGAAGTAAATGAAAAGTTGTGTTAGAGAACAGTACAAACCATTTAACTAAATTAACCTCTTAAATTTATCCCCTCCAGTATAAATAGCTTTGTATACTTTAAGATGGAGTTGTTGGCTACTTCACAGGTAAGCAAATAAGTGTAAGGACAGTGCTTCTCCAAAGCCAGAAAAAAATAAAGGGAACTGGCTTGCCAGCTAATTAAAAAACAAGTGAGAAAAAATAAGGAGTTCTCATTATTTTGAAAATTAAGTTAAATTTGCAATATTCTTAAACTCAAGCATGCTTTGTAACTTTTATAGCCAAAAGTGAGGTTGAATTATATGTGTGAGGAAACAGGGGAATCCATTACCATTTAACCAAGAGTCCTGTTAAATAACAGGAATAAGCCATTATTTCACATATGCTGATCTTTAAAAAGGAAATGCTGTCTTTATTAATTCTGAATGTGTCAGTTTGCATGACCTAAATGATGGTATTTTTCAGTGAGACCATTTGTCATAGGGATTATCTGATGAACTTAGTATGCCTGGAAAGTTTGTTTAACAGCTCATTTACCATTATAAAAAGATGCAGGTGAACCATGCTGTAAATGAATGTCTCCTCTGCACACCTCCAGTTTTATTTCTGGCAAATAAGTGGTGGCTCATTTGGCTAAAAAAGTTATATGAAATTTTTTTTTCAATCAGATGATTGTTTTTTCTTGGCTACAGGTTCATAACATGCCTTAATTACCATGAATTTCCTTTATTCTGCCTGATATACTTTTAATTTTTTTTGAGTCACATTGTTTACTTTTACTTAAATTTTGGTTTTGCAGTTTTTTTATATTTTCTTACCAATGTTTGGCTACCACAGGCATTTAAAAAAAAGTAAGATTAAAAAGTAGGAGTTAGTAAATAGCAAAGCGTGCTTTCAGAAGCCCAGTTGCAAAATTTCCGTTGATTCACATTACTCAGGGCCAGAATATTATATACTAGGTCCACAAGGAGGACTTAACATCCAGTATTGGAAAAGGTTCAATATTGGAACCTCTGACTGTCATGTGTCCTTCTTGACTCTGGGGTCAGCACAGAGACAACTAAAGGAATAATATTTTAGTTGATATTGACCAGAAATTAAACCAGAATAGGGAAATAAATCACAGGGGTAGCTAATTACTTTTTGTTGTTCTAAAAAAAACCTTGTAGACTTCTATGACACCATAATATATCATTACATCTTAATTACATTTATTCTAAGGAAGTGTTTATGTCCTATGGTGGAATGTATCTATACTAGAATTTTGAAGAAAGATTCAACATGTAGAAACATATTTTATCATCTGAGAATTGTCTGGCAACACCGAAAAAATACTCAGTTTTCGCCATACAATTCTGTGATGACTATACAAGGCCGCTTGTAGAACACAAATGTTTTAGACTCGCTATATATGTAAAGTAGTGAATGACAGAAGTGAAACTGATAGTCTAGTACATTTTGATAAAGCTTTGTGGTATTTGTGAACTATCAACAACACAGAATAATGACAAAACTAGATGCTAACCCCTAATTCTTATTTCAGTAGAGCTTGAATTTCTACAATTTACAAGAAGCCATATCAGTTATGGGAAATTTTTGCCTGAATTTTCTTCAGTGTATTGAGAGTGTTTAATCCAGTTTGTGTATACCTGGTAAATATATAAGGTGAAGATGATCTTTACCTTATTGAAGATGATCTTTAGTTTAGAATCTTTTTGTTTGTTTTAAATTCCAGATCCATCTGCTCCACCAGCTCCATCTAATATCAGAATTGCCAATATCAGTGCAAACAATGACGGGAGTGTAGATGTAATGATTACTTGGGATCTTCCAGAAGAGCCTGATATCCCAGTGCACCACTACAAAGTCTTCTGGAGCTGGACATATAGCAAATATGTAATCCCAGCTAAAAAGAAGAGAAGGAAGATTACTGATGGGGTAAGAAAGAAATATAGTAAATGAGACAGAAATATGGCTTATTTCTGGCAGAAAGTAGAGTGTAAGTATAAAATATGTGATCAATTGCAATGATTTCAGCAGCTGGTAAAGTAGAGGTCTTAATTTTTTCTATCACCAACCCCATAGACAATTTTGATCTCTTAAGCTCTGTCTTTGAACTCAGGGAGAGAAGTAGACATCTGCCTTAAAATGCAGGTAAATACTATAAGATATTGCAGGGGAGATGAATAGAAAGTTAAATGCTATTTGTCCTGTAAATTCAGGCTTATTTTATTAGTGCTTCTTAAAGATAAAGTGCTTGTTTTATTTAAGAAGGCTAACATTATCTGTCAGATTGTTCTTTCAGTATGCAAATAAAACTTGTGACACTATCATATAGAATAACCATTAAATAGTATATGTCCAAGCAAAAAACAAACTCAAAACTCTTCAGCTAAGCTGCTGTACCAAAGATGTGATATTTTTCCGTAGCAGCAAGTTCCTCTGAGTTTCTTGAATGATGTATCAAATATTGCTTTACTGGAAAACTATCTGTTGTGATATCCTTAAGCATATTGCATATTATTTTAAAGTAGTTAATAGAAATAGAAATCAATTACACATAACAGGCTGAACTCAATTCTCAGTGCTGTTAATAAATACATTGTGAGAATTTGGTCGCACGTCTGTGTTAACACGGCATTTTGGCTCCGTCTGGCGGCCCACTTGCCCTGTGATGAATGACAGCCGGAGCGTTATAGTTCCCTCTCTGTCCTTCAGTCACCAACACTGAGAAAATAAAGGCAACGAAGGCTGTGTGCTGAGTTCATCTACGACAGATCGGCCACAGCAGAGGGACCACCGTGGGAACGTGCTGGACCCACACCTTCTCATGGGAACTGATGGGTGGTCAGGGTCTGGAGGCTGCAGAACCACCACCACCAGCTCTGTGCTGGGCAGGCAAGAAAAGGAAATTTCCCTGCAAATGTTGACAACGTGGAGTAATTTCAGGGGCTGAGATAACTTGGGTCTTTGTTTCTACTTCCGTTAAATACTTAAAAAACCCCAAAAAGTAAATATGCATCGGAAAGAAAGATAGTTCTTGTAATTTTAGAAAATTACTTTGCCAAGATAGGAGCAGGGTTGGACTGTGCTAGGTAGAAAAGTTTGTGTTTCTCAGGAAAGCTGCCGTTGGCTGGAGATTTTCATGGCAGAGGCTACAGCCTGAAGATACAGGGGAGCTTTCTCTCTACAAGCTGGTCCTTAAGTCACAAACCCCAGAGAATTTTAAAATTGAGCTGGGTCCTTAATGTTGTGTTAGCACTTTGCGTAGGGTACATCCTACGTATAAATATGTTAAAACAGATCCAATATACAACTTTATAGTAATTGGGACCAAGTTCTGACCTTGAATATAGGGAAATCCAGCAGAGCCAAGGCATATTGGAGAGAAAAAGCAGTCTCTTAGAATATCTTTCATATTACTTCTGGCTCATTGTACTTTTTCCTCTGCAGCATGTCATGAAACTGTACGGCAATGCCAGTGAGATTCAAACTTCCCCCACAGGACGCTCCTGAGGCTATTGCTAATCAATAGTCCTTTGAATTACAACTTATAGTAGCAACTCTTCTGTCTAAAAATTGAAACTGCAGAAAACTTAAAAAAAAATAAATTAAAGGTGGAAAAGTCTTATTTTTTAAAGATCATTGAAAATTTTTTTTACCCAGTTTTTACCTTTAAATGTAGTCTAGTCCAGATAGTTTTATAATGATTGCCATATGAAATCATTCCAGGTAGACATTCAAATAATTTGACTACAATATTAACACTGTTAATTGAGCGTTACAGTCAATATTATAAACATCTCAGCACAAAACAAGTAAAGGTAATTGATATGACATGCTTTTGACAATCCAAGTGTTAAATATGGCAGTACATGGTTATCTTTTCCACCCTGGCTTGACTGTCAAACTTCAGAGGCACAGAGTACTCTAATGAAAACATGGAGTAATGTCTTCTGTCTGACATACGGGCTAGAAGGGCATTTTTATAAATACATTTTAAAACATTTAGAAATCTAAGAATACTGAGAAGCCTTGGCCCTTCTTTGCAATATCATGGGACTTGCTTTAATTTATGGATTTTTGACTGGAGAATGATAATCCTACTCTGATGTTTCTCCGTTTAAGACACCTCCATGACAATGGAAACTGTTTTTTTTCTTTTCTGTTTTCCATTCTATAGCAGAAAAGTGTATTTTTGGTTGTGGGTTTGGGGTTTTTTTAATTTATTTTTGTTTTCAACAGTTGAAACAAATAGGAAACATTGACAAATGTTCTGAATGTTGGATTTTAGCTGTCCTCAGACTGACTGTCTCTAGAAAAAGATTTCAATTGCTTTGCTAACACAGAAATTGGGGAATAAAAAGTTTAAATTTCTTTGGCTAAAATAATTTTGGCATAAGAAAAAAACTTGCTATATGTAAAAAAAAAATCCTTTAGTTTTGACCTAAACAAGAGGTGTCTGTATTTGCCAAGTAATTGCCAAAATTATGTAAACATCAGGAAGGTTAGTATTTTAAAAATGACACAGAAAAAAAGAGTCCAATAAAATACATTTTTTTAAAAAAGGAAATTTTGCTCTGTTGAAATTTATACATGAGTTTTCTTTTCTAATTTTAAAAGAGTAGTGTGCCTAAGATAACAGGCCTGCTTTTAATAAGGGCCTGTGTTTCAGTAATACTATAACTACTTTGTATATTTATTCTTCTCTATTATAGGCCCAAAATTATGTGGTCCTGGAGGGACTCCAACCCAACAGCAACTACAATGTAGAACTGCAGGCAGTAACACGCTGGGGTCAGATACGCCTAAAAAGTGCTAAGGTTTCTCTCCATTTTAGCACAACTCAGGACACCAGGAATAATAGTGAGTAATTGTATTCAAACACCTGAATGCTTTATCTCTTCTTTATCTGGAATTTGAATGTTTTATATAATGATTTTTCAAATAAAAAAAAAAAATGCTTGAAGCTTTCTGTTTCATATCATAGCGATCCTGTCTCGGTGAAGCTGAGTAACCTTTTAATGTTAAATTTCTTATCTAAAAATTGGTGACAGTTTTTGCCTAATTCTTTATCTTAGATCCTATTCACCTGAAATATACAAATGCAATGAAAATGGAAGCGTTTGCATGACTGTGGTGTTAATACGTTTTAAATGCAGTACAGGTATAAATACTTACATTATTTGTCAGTGGCTCCAATAAAACCATTTCTGTGTCTTTGTCTTAACTGGACAGTTTTAGCTTGCAATGCTTTTCAAAATCCTGACTATTTTGAGTAGCCCATTAATTCAGATTCTTGGACCACACAAATATGTATCTACTATGAACTGATATAAAACAATAACTCTTCTAGTAGGGAATCTAAAATGTTCGATGCCTAACAAGCAATGAATTCTGAAGAAATTATTGCACACAGAAGACCCACATTCAACTTAGAATCTTGAGATCTTAAGATGTCAGCTTATCTCTTGTTAAGATCTTCTTTAAAACCTCCCATGCTAAATAATGTAACTGAAAAGCATATCTGAATCTGAAAGTAAACCATGATCCTTAGTCTTAGTTAAATGCTCTTTTGTATAATTACAATACCAAGTTACTGCCCCAACTGCTGATATATCTCTGATTAACCAATACAGCAAAATTCTGAAAATAAGATGTTAAAGAACATAATTTTAAATATCCTGTCCTGACTCAATTTCATTTTTCATCCATTTACATTCTTTATTTAAAGTACACTCAAAGTTTAAACTTTACTGAGTTTACTTTACAGGAGAAGGCTGGTGCCTGGATTTCACCTGAGGCTGAGCTGTGTCCTGGTAACTGGGACAAAATTCTAGGTGCCATTATACACACCTAGCCAAAGTGACATTGGGCAAGCTGTTGAATTTCTTTCTCTCATTTTACTATGAGAATAACTTTATAAACTTTCCTCTCTTGGGAGCAAGGATAATTAATCAACTGATGTTTGTCAGGCTTCATTGCTAGTCCTGACATTAGGTGAGATCATCACAGTCTTCAAGCATGATAGTAAATAAAAACTTTCTATATTACAAAAACCCTCTAAGCTGAAGCTGAGTGATTGAGATTGGACTGTGTCATTTTTGGTACCATTCTACTGTGAGAAACCCTTTCACTGGATTTATTACAAATCCTCTACCAAATGGAGTTCATTTACCTTATACCTCATGTCTGACTTTGGTGGTTTCATCACTTTCTGTCCACTCCAGTGGCATCTATTTCCCATCATCATCACAGCTACATTTAAATTCCTTCCACAATTTTGCTTGGATAATCTGCCCTCTCCTTGATTGTTTTACTTCAGAAACCAGTCCATCAGTAGTTCCTGTGAAAGTCTGCTATCTACTAATTTCTAATTGGTATAGGCTTTCTAATGCCTTGTGCTTTATTTCACTTCACTGTGGAGACATTTTTGGACTAAAAAGTTCATTAATTGTTGTATTATTTTTTAAACCACAGTAATACTATACTAAGAGCAATATTTTTGTTTTGTCATATACTTCAAGTATTTGACTGTTATGTTCAAGTTATGAACATCCATTTAGTTAATGAGCAGTATTTTCTTTTTAACTGCAAATCAGTGCCTGCGACAACTAAAACACATATTTGTTTTACAGTGGAGTACTTCAATAATAAGTTTATAGACAAATCTGAACATCCTTTCTGTTAAAGCCATGAAGTAAAAGATTGAAGATTCTTTGAGCCTAAACCACTGATATCACACATTTTAGTGGATAGAGCACTCTGCTGAGAAGTGTATTTGGACCTTTCTGGGCATTTTTAAAAAAATAGCTAAATTATAGCTTACATAGAAAAGCAAATAAAACCTACTCCAGGAGGAGATGCAAATTCATCTTCTGAATCTCACTGAAGTTTGTTAGGTACAGAGCCAGTCCTGCTTGAAGTACTTCTGAGAATACTCAGAAGCAGATGGAGATATATGAAAAAGAAAAAATACAAAAAAATTGCCTGAAATAGTATCTAGGACATGGCATTCACGCCCCCTCTTTATTTGGGGACTTCCATGGCCTTTGGGAAGTAGTTCCAGAAGCAACATGCCAATTTTGCTGAAGTCCCACTGTCAATTGCTCCGCTCTCTGTGGAATTGAGCTCTGGGTTTTTAGGTGTCTGTTCCTATTGTCAGAATAGAGAATAGTCCATAACCCGCTGAAGTAATTTAGTCCTACAGACCTCTGTGAGCTTTGACCTTGGCCCTCTGGCGCTATATTTCCCCACACTCAGAAATACATTGCCTCACTATATTTGTATGCCTCACTTCTGGGAAATGCAGCAAGACTCTCTCTCTTGATCTTTATATAGAAATATTCTAAATTGGTGTCCTGGTTTTTCTGGAAGTGGAGCAAACAGAGAACAGCAAAGCAGGGATTTAGTAAAATTAAAGTACTTTAAGCTGAGGTATACCTAATAGGTTTAGGTTTGTACTTCTCTCTATCACTTTTTGATTTCCTTTTAGGTAGCATAAACGTTATGGTTACCTTGAAAAAGAATTTGCTTAAGTTTGGTAGTTTTACTTTAATTTAAAACCGGCAAAGAAAATGTAAAATTGTATCAGATTAAGCAAAGGATTGACAAAGTAAAATTTGGCCAAAAAGCAAGTGGGTTTCCGCTGAAGCTACAGGTAGGGCACAATGTTCAAGTTTACATGTTA
Source organism: Haliaeetus albicilla (assembly GCF_947461875.1). NCBI lineage: Eukaryota > Metazoa > Chordata > Aves > Accipitriformes > Accipitridae > Haliaeetus > Haliaeetus albicilla. The sequence goes on from NC_091507.1 coordinate 5,056,554, forward strand.
CTCATGGTAATTAGTGAAACCTGAGTCTTTCCCTCTTTCTCTCAAGTATGTAGTTAATAATTTGCCACTTCCTAATTATTAGAAACTTTACTTTTCATTTAGATGTATTATTGAATTAAATACAGCTTTTTTTGTTAATCTGATGCATACACTGTCCTCTTAATCAGAACTGATATATTTGCGAGTATGCAATGAAAATGCTGTTTGAATCGGCATTGCTGCCTTTTCAACTGAAAATATCTAGAAATACTGTCAGCCTCGCTAAATGCTGATGAACTGTTGACAAACAAAATGCTTGATGAGGGACATCCCGTTACCGTTGCTTGTTGGAAGCTGGGCACATAACACCAAGGGAATTGCTCAGAGTTAATTCTGCTCTTACGATGTTTTCCTAAGCATTCACTGTTGGAAACAAGAAAGCGGGCAAGAAAGATCTTTAATCTGACCAGAGTGTTCTTACATAGCGTACCAAAGGACTATATTTACTTTGATGTAATAACCACATGTGGCCCTCTGTGGGTTACACTCAATGCCATCCTTGGGTTTTGTGTATATTCAAATGCTGCACAAATATAAAGACCATGAATGATTATGCAGAACTACTGCTAGATACTCTGCCTGTTTAAAAAGTCAATGTGTTAAAGTTTCTTGTTCTTGGGGACATACACTCCCTCCTTATTATTCTTTTGAAAATTTACAGAGCATTTGCATATTAAAATATATTTATTTTCTCTCTCTTTGTCCAAAATATTTTGTTTTGACTGAATTTCAAACAAATGATATGCTTTTCAACCATTATGGACAGTTTGTTCTTTACATTAATTTCATTCAGGTAAGATACTGAAATAAGGTAATTTGGATTAAAGATAGTATTATTTTCTGAATTTCAGCACTGTTAACATAGTCATTATATGGCACTGTACTTAAATAAATAATTGCTGATTGTTCTGTGTATTGCAGAGGAACAGACATCTGCTGCTGGGAAACCCCAAAAAGGACTGGTAGATTCTTACCCCACGTTTCAAAGAAGAAAAACCACTCGTTTTCTTAAAATTGGAACTCCTTTCTATCAGGACAATCAGCTCCAGGTCAAAGTTTACTGGAAGAAGACAGGTTTGTCGAATTTTTATTTTACTACTATTTTTTCTAAGCAGGAACTCTCATCAACTGCCTTAGAGTTATAAAACACTGATAGAATATAATGAACCTTGTACAATCATTCAAAGTTAAATCCTACACCCATCCTTCCTTTGCTTCACCTGCACCTTAGAGTGAAATATTGCCTCTCTTTTTTGTGTTATCGATATGTAAATGTCTGGCAGAGGGAAATGATGTGAATCAGCTATCCAAAAATTACAGTCAGTCATGTTGGGACACTGAATCTTCCCAGAGCTGAGATAAATTTTAGTTTGGTGGAAATTGCTTCTGTAAAGTTTTAAATAGGCTAAACAGAATTTGGTCTTATGTTCAACAGAGCTTTTGTGACTATGAGTGTGGTTGGAGCGTCTCAAGCACATACAATTCCCGGGTGGATTTTCTGCTGATGCCACTGCAGTATTACTTGTTGGGCTTTGTCAGTTGAGAAATGAGTCGGGAAATGAATGTATATGGAAATCATGCAGTCGTGTCACAAAAACTAAACTGTAGTTTGAACCACAAAATTTAGAGTTATACTGGCTCATGTTAAGGCCACAATAGGCTTTATGCCAAACTTTATCAGCCACCTTGAATTAGAACAAGACGAATAATTGGCTACAACCAATGGAAAAACCTTTAAGTTGGTTTTCTGCTAGGCTGCAGGCACCTTCTGTTTTTCAGAAAAATCTAACAAAAACTTTATGTTTAAATCTTCCAGTCTAAAGGAAAATGCCATAAACTTTTGAGTATCTAATCAGATTCAGAAATCAAAAAAGGGATTTTCCTTTCTTGCCCTCTAGGAGCATATAGGTTGTTACACATTGCTCCAGCTTAGCTGTAACAGGTTCATACGCTCTTCTTTGAAAATGTGCTAACGCTGTTAGTGTTTTAACTTGGAGCCATCTACGCGTGTAGCAGTAGCACATGCATAAAATCCATTCAATTTCTATGTTCGAAATGAAGGGCTACAGAATGGATAATCACCTTTTCTTCTGGCATTTTTCAAAGAATTTTAGAAATATTTAAGTTCTTTTGAGTTTAGGCGTATGCAGCGCCACCCTGAACAAGGAAGGGCTATATAACCATTCAATTATGCTACGTAACATAAGAATATGTCACACTGGATGGTGTAGATTGTGAGAGGTATCTTTTACTTCTTAAAAAATGCCTGCCTGTTCGAATGGTTACCTTTCTAGCCCTGCTGTATCAAATACTTTCAAATCAAATGCTTATTCCTCCACAAAATCTGCAAGCTTTGGCTCAGCCTGACTACATACACATTTTAAATATTTGTCCAAATCTTGGCTATGCTAGTTTTCTTTTTTCTAGCTTTCCCCATTATAATTCATTTTTTGCCTAACTTCATGGAAAGCTGGAATAATTTAAAATTTAAATAAAAGGTAAGGCATTTTTAATTGTGAATACTCGGTTTACCTAACAATATGCTTTTGGTTATTCAAAGTGAGATTTATATATTCTGAGCCTGGGACTGATCACCTCAAGCTTTAGCCTTCTGAAAGTGAGATGTCGACTCATTGTCCAAGCTCCTTCTGTAGTCAAAAAAGAAAAGCAGGTGACTTCTGAAGCAATTCATCCCACGCAGCAGCTGAATCATTCCCCGGAGATGCCTTTCTTCCTTACTGAGTACAGAAGGGAGCCTGGACAACTCATTTGTAGAAGGCTTAGAGATGCCTAACATCTCTCTGTGAGCTGAGGTTCAGTTCTGAGCAGTTTGAACTGAAAAAAATTGAGGGACAAGGTTCAAAGATGAGGAGACCCTGATGTCTCCCACAGGTGTAAGGCTGGGTTGTGCAACTCCCAGTCTGCAGGCAGGATTCAGCCCGGTGGAGCAATCGATCCAGCTTCAGCCCTTTTCCTGCCAGCCTGTTTCCAGAACAAAGATTATGTGTCCTATGGCCAAAATGCCAGCCCCCCTAGTGAAATGCACTTTACAAGTAGTTTTCCAAACTCACTGCTACAGTTAATGGAGGAAAAATCATGACCTGTACAGCAATATTCATCTCGTTCCAGAGTGGATAGCTTGAACTAGGTGTCCACTAATTATAATGGTAACTTGGTTATCAAGTAGAAGTTACACAGCAGTTACTTGAATCTGGAGCTGATTACGTATCTGTTACATACCTGGAAGTAATATTTGTAGTAAAAGTTATAAATGCCTATAAAAAGAAATCAGGTAGTCAGCGTTCTCATAGTGGCCGAGAAAAGAGGTAATTAAGATTAAATGAAGTCAGGGAATATTTTATAGCTTGGAAATAACAGTGTTTGGAAGTGGCGTAATCTCCACAACTGGAGATCTTCAAAGGCAGATATGGACCAGATCCGTTAGAAGTGACATGGATTTACGTCCCGTCACCTTGTGCCGGGGGTGGACGGGTTTTGTTCCCGCATTGCTGACTGTACAGCTGACCCATCTCGTACAAATCTGCGTACCTCCCGTCGAATAAGGGGGACGCCCAGAGGTCCCCGTGGGTCGCGTGGTGGGAGCGAGCTGTCACAGGCACCGGGGCGCTTCGGTACGTGCCCCGGCCATGCAGTGGAAATTGCCTTCGTTTCCCTCACATAACCAACAGTGATAGCGAAGGTGTGTGAAGAGGGGCAGAATATGGCAGTTTGTCACGCTTACTTTTTTTTCTTTTCTGTTTTAAAAAGAAAATAGCTGTGTTCTGAGTAACAGCATGTGCAGTAACTCAGCAGGAGCCATTGCCTCATGTGGAACTGAAATATAGCAGCTACCTGCTCCTGGGAACCTAGCAGCTTCTATAAGCTCTTACAGGAGTCTGAGGTTATGTAGTCTATGGATGAGGTACTGACTATAAATTTACTAGTGACAATTTACTGCAGAGCGAGTCTTTTTTGCCGCGCAAGGAGCACAGCAGGAGAAGCATATTGGCTGCGTCTTGTCCGTATGAAAGACAGCAGTTACCGGAGCCAGCTGCGTCGGGAGCTGTACCCACACGTCTTTCTCCTTTATGAGCTGCGCCGTCTCAAGTCGTGTTTAGGGAGCTGTAGGAGGTATAAGAGTGCAGCAACTGAAATGGGAAATACTGAGAGAGAACTTACCTCAGCCTACTCTATGGCCTAGCGTCTGGGCTATTTTCATTGCAGATGGGCAATCAGAGTTCAAATCCTTCCTGACAAGGAATTGACCTCTTTGTCTTCTGTGTGGTGGGTGAAAACAGGAGTCCCTGTTGATTGCTCTCATATTCTCATTATTTTGTAGTTTTCTATTAAAAACATTTTTAATACATTAAAACATTGAAAAAAATTTTTTGGTACAGGAACACAGCCATTCTATAGTCCTAAATTAGGATGTGTGACTTTAAAACAAATAGAAATTAAGAAAATATCATGAAACCATGTGAAATAAATTGATAATGGTAAGAGTTCCCATGACATAAAAAATAGTTTAAGAAATACGAGTGTCAAGCCTGAATATGTTGGACATCTCTAAATCAAGCAAAATTTCAATTGGTTGTAGCAATCTTTGCTTTGTCTGGTTTGATTTTTAAGTTTTTCTGTACTTTCTGTGATGGACTTCATAGTCCTAACAAGAGATGGTTACAGTGGTGATGAAGTAGATATGTTATTTAGATTTTGGATTTTTTTAAGATTAAGACATTTAAAGCAGTATGGTATGTTGATGTACAGTGTCTTTTAGCTGTAATGAAAACTTTAACAACTACTAAACCAGCAGTCTTTCACTTTATAAGAACGTTACTCATTTTCTATGGTAATAGCTGCTCAGAAATTTTTGTCGTATTCCTGAATTCAGTGGCCCTACCATTCGCCTTAGACTTGAGAGTATTTTTTTTTTTTTTTAATTCTGTCCAAAACCAAGATGGCTCTATAGAAGAATTTTGTACTGCCTCCCAACACTGTAGCCTCACAGCGCACCAGAGATTACAGAAACAAACACAAGGAAAGACTTGTGTGGATTTCTTGCAGTCTCAGACCACTTAAGAAACACATTGTGTTCATAAGGTTGTTTTAGATTATTACTTTACTTTCATTGGTCCCTATGTTAGCTGAGAAATTGTTTTGCTTTTGAATTTGAACCAATTTACTCTCTCTAAAAAGGACAAAATAGAGTTAGAAGGGACCTCTGGAGGTCAGCTGGTCCAACCACCTGCTCAAAGTAGTACCCTGAAGTTAAATCAAGTTGTTCAGTCCTACCTGTACGGCCCTATAACAGATGTTGTTATTGTTTTCTGAATGACAGGGAATTTGTCCTTTATGAATATCAGGCTGCAGAGGCCACCTGGCAGTTTATTGCAATGTACCTTAGGATCTCCAGAATGTACGGTGATGTCTCTCGGCATTCAAAGCTAGTTCTTCCTTACTACGAAGAAGACGTATTCCTCCGTGTCATTTGCAGATGTGCCTCTAGGAAGCCAGGGAAAGACCACAATGACGACATCGGGGCTGGAGCTCTTGATTTTCTATCATCCCTCTGGATAGAATTCATCAGACCTCTGTCCTGTGCAACAACTGCAATAGAGGGGGTGTTGCAAACTATTACTGAGCTGGCTTTGTTATACAGTAAAGAAGTGATTGCTTATCAGTACTCAGAAACTGAACACAGTGTTTGAGTTAAAGTCTGAGTAAGTGGATGGAAGATCCTATTTCCATATGTGTGCATCGTAACGTGCCACAGTTTGGTAGCCAGAAAGACTTAGCTAGGCCTGTTCTTCAAATGTCATTTCTTAAGTCCCATCAGCTTCGGTAAGCATGAGGCATGAATGGAATGTAGGATCTGGACTTCATATTAAAATAAATCTCTTTCCAAATTAATCTTTCAGTTTGAATGCTTCGGTATGATGGCAATAATAACTTTACTTCAGGATGTATGCTAGCAAAAAGAACTCCACACTTCAAGCGGTACAAGGTGCTTAGCAAATGCACATAATTTTGCTAGACAGAGTCATCACAAAAGCATATTGCAATTATATGAATACAATAGCTTCTTTCTGAAAGAAGAAAATGTCTTTCACTTGCTGCCTCTGACTTAGGCCTGGGATTAGAGAAACACAGTACATTCCTTAGACAGCATGAATCCCACTTTTGTAAATGAAAAGAAGAACTTCCTTGTGGCCAGATTTTTTGGCCATCTCGACTGTGTGAAATTAGAAATTATGTCCTATTTATGTCAAATAGTGGAATCAACTTAAACAAACCACTTTTAACCCCTTGGTGCTGGAGTCAGAGAGCACCATCTATTACCAAAAATGGATGCATTCCGAACCCCCTACTTAAAAGGACTAGCTACTTAGCATAATTAAGATCCTCACTATCTTGTGCAGTAATCAAGACTGAAAGTGTGAAAATAAAAAGATCCTTATGTTTCCTCTGTTCCTCAGTGGTTTGGCAACTAGAGAGCTGAGGTTTTGGACTTCAGCTGAAAAGCCTTCAAGTTGCTGCAAATTTGTGTATGAAAATAAGATATTTCCCATAGACAGAAGGAAAAAGAAATTATTCTTTATGAACTCACTGCATCAATTCTTATCATTTACTGCAATAATTATAGTACATGAAAATATTAGAATGTAATTTAGTATGATGATTTCTTTCCAAAGCAATATGTCACAATAATATTTTCTAACCCATTATTCTGCCTTCACTACCGTTTTCTTAGTGCCTGTTATTTGAGTATAATGTAACTCTCCTTGCTCAGTTAAAGCTTTAATTTCCTTTACTTTTCTTTGAATGAAGTCTATGTGCATTTATGTCCCCCTGTTTAAATTAAACATTTAAAGTACTTCTAGATATTTAAAATCAATATATATGCCCCTTCATTTTGCTTAAAAAGACAAATATTTAAAATGCATTAAGACTTGGCTTCAGGCTTCTTTTTTTGTGTTTCTGGTAAACGCTAAAGTAGAATTAAAAAAAAGAACACTTAAGGCAGGGAGAGGCAAAGAATCCCCCATTGTCTGATAAATCAACCAAACAAGAATAATGAATTAAATTACAGAGAAGAATAAAATGCAAGGCAAGGCAAAGCAAACAGAAAGCTGCCACAAATGCTTTTAAAACCAGATCTTAGGAAAACAAAATTAACTTTCACTTAGTTCAAGGAGATAAATGAAGTGACTGTATGTGCTGACTCTTTGTTTGCAATAAGGTATTTCATATGGCAGGTTTTAAAATAATGGAGAGCTTTCCCCATGTTATCCAATGGTCCTTTCGCACAGAACTAGAGCCATTGAAGCTAATGAAACCCTTCAATGCCAGTTGGAGTTTCTAGCTGTTATTGTAAAGAATTCAGCAGTAGTTGCTTAACGCTAATGAATTATTTAGTTTGGTACTAACTGTTGCACTAGTAAGATCAGTGTTTGAGCAGCTGGCCATTTTCTGATTATCAATATTTAAGCAGCAAAATATTTGTACTTGAGGGTATCACTGTGGTCCAGATGGTTCTTTCAACAAGAAGACCTCACTGTTAATTATAGTGAAGTATACACCAATATACTGCCCTCATACTTCCATGCGAATAGGAGACGTTGGCTCAGTAGAGGCTGGCTGCGTGGGTACACGTCATGTGCATTTGTATTTAGGGATTTAATTAATAAAGCTGGCCCCAAGCACAGGAATCTTTGACGAGAACACCTCTTTAGGAATTCACCGGTAGACATTGCATAATTTGCTTTTCCACATGTGCTACAGCTGACTCAGATGCCTGTATCCTATGGGCTTCCCCAGCATCCTGCCTGGGGAGGGAGGTGATGCTGTCAGCTTTAACTGTGGTGGGAAATTATTCCAGAGTTACAAGAATATCCCGACAGAAGTATCCTCTGCGTGATTCCTACTCCTCCCTAACTTTGTCTTACATAGGCCTAATGTAGTTCCAGGAAAAATCTCTTTGCGTTTTTGTTGCCTGGAGAGAATGAAAAGGGGAGCATCTGACCATCTCCAGTTACGTTTGTTGTACTTTATAAACTGACTACAGGACTCAAACTGCTTTGTTTGCATGTGTTTTGTTTGGTTTATGTCCAAAGGTGAAGTGCTAACAACACTTAATATGTTGCCAGTGAGAGTCATGAAAAACATCAGCAACAAATAATACAATTTGGTAGAGCAGGCAGTGTGTGACTTCTCAAACAGTATGCAATTATTAGTGGAACAAATAATAAAGTTTTAAAATCACATTTACGGTAGTGGCAACCTCAGTGGCATCTCCCCTGCAAATGGGACAAGACTGGGGAGTCTTTTCAAGGGCACAGTTTACTGGATTTCTTCATGTTTTCACAGGCACAACAAAAACCCATTACTCGTTGCCTTTCACTTGCTTCCAAACCTCCATACCTTCCAGGGTAGGTGGTTAAGGCTCTTGGTATGAGAGACTTAGGGGCAAGTCTGTCCAACAATTAGTCCCAGGAATGTAATTGGAACTGATTCAAAGTCTGCCCGGAAATCAAATATCACCAGCCAAATCAGAACTACCCTCTGTGGTCCCAGAGCTCAGACAGCACAGAAGACTGATTTTGCTTAGCAGGCACCCACTGATGTCTGCTGAGGGCAGGTTGTGGCTGTACTGTAATGGTTTGGTCCAGAACATTCATCAAACTAGTTCTAACGCTTTGTATGGTTGATCCACTTATTGCTTTGCTTTAAAATTTACATAGTGTCTGCTGTTCACAAGCCCTCAGTGTAACCTGAATCATACTCCAGAACACCTTTAGTAATCGTGAAAGTGTATTTAATTTGACTTAGTTTTTGCATTTATAAGAAATCTTCTTTTTATTCTTAAAATTAATACCTGAATACAAATTTAAGCTTGATTTCTTTTGAACTTACATTAAAAGATCAAATAGGAATGTAATTGCAAATTACCTGGTCCATGAGTGCAATCCAAAGATAGACCGTCATTACGTGGGATGAGTACCTGCAGTCAGACTGAAGATACACATTCAATATTGCATTGTGAAATCAGTTATCAAGACTTAACTCACTTTGAGGCATTGAAAAAATTAACTGGCCAACTAATAAATAAACTCCTACCTGATTTTTAATTCTTTGGGAAAAAATATGTTTTCAAAACCAGCATCTTTATGTTCCTTCAATAATATCTGTCTGCCCAGTACACAATTTTCCACATTTCTTATCACTTCTTGAGTATTACCACAACCTATAAAGTTAATTATTTTAACAACAAATACAGAACTTTATATATATGCAGATATATATATATAGCGTCACTAAGATTGTCAATGGTAATGTCTGTTGTTAGGCAGTCTGAATAACTGAGGGCTAAAATGGCAAGCTTTTTATCATCCAATTCTTCCCCTCTTTTCCCCAAACTGTATCACTGGGTCACATTCAGTCAAAGCTTTGTCTTATATGCTTACACTATCATACCTGGAGCAATCCTGTCATTCCTACTGTGAGTAAAAGGTACTGAGGTACTGCAGTTTAGCAAGACAGCTTTCATCAGCTCTGGGGTAATAACTGCTCACGAGTGCTCTCTTAGCCTGCCGAAGTTCCGAAATAAAATATTTAGCTTATGATCCAGGGGAGGTTGAGCTATCAGCAGGGAGTCATCATGCTCATGGTGAAGGTAGTTTAAGCTAACGAGTGTCCTCTTGTATACTGGGTCAGTTTTCCTCCACATGCCTCTTTTTAAGCTGTATTGTTTAATTAGCCGAGTTCGTAAGGTGGCCATAAAACCAGCTGCATAAACACTACAGACAGGGAAGGAAACTGGACTGTTTGAGTAACTGGAGTTGGAGGAAAAGACACCAAAAAAGGATATCTGACACTGACATTATAATCTAAATTTAAAGATGTCACATGTATGCAGCTGATGAATAATGAGTTCTTAAACACCAGTTACTTCTACTCCTGTGACCATAAAATGAATATAAAACGATCCATAGTAGTCCAGACCAAAGGTCCATCCCAACAGGTATTCTGTTCCCATCAGTGGCCAAAAGCAAATCTGAAGGAACATAAGAATAGGGCAAGCGTGTAATGATACTTTTGCAGATTATTGTCCCAGCTTCAGACAACTTCTAGTTCATGGGATTTCCTGAGCCCAGTGTGATTTCATTGTATTTATTGACTTTAAAGAGATACATTTCTCTTCCATGATAATATCCAGTGTCCCATCAGGGTCACATAAATTTGGGGCACCTGAAACATCCTGAGTTATGGAGTTCCAGAGTTTTAAGTGCTTGTTCTATGAAGAACGACTTTTTTTTGTCTGTTTTGAAGCCACTTCTTCTAGCTTCATTTGAATACTAATTCTTACATTGGAGACACAGAAAACAGTCAAGCTCTATTCACCCTCTCCGTACGCACATGATTTTATAGACATTTAACCTGGTTTCGCGCTGTTCTTTTTCTCATAGACTCAGTAGTCTTAAACAGCAGATTTGGAAACTGCATATTAATGCCATTAGCTTTATGAATAACAGGTCAGCAAAGCAGCATCCTGATATGGCGTGCCATGATGCGTACCGCAGAAGTCTGGGTTTGGACTTTGACGGAGCATTGTACGTGCGTTGTGTAAGGTATGAGGGAGAAGGGAGTAGCAGCTGCATCTCCATCTCCTCCCACTGTGGAGTTAGGGGTAAACTGGGTCTGTACCTTGGCTCTGGAATTGGGAAGGACTCCCAGATTACCTACCCTCATTATAGCCTCCCCACCTAAATTAATGCCCAGATTTGTCAAAGTTACACAGAAGGCTAAAGTTAATGATAGAGTACCTAGTGACATTTTCAATAAATGTGTAACCATAGCGAGCCTCGGACTTGTTTGTCTGGGTTTCTTTCTTTTTCATTAAATTCAGTTTTTGATGCTTAGATACCTTTGAAAATCTGGCTATGAGGGCATAATGTAGGAGGCTTCTGTTGAGGCTACAAGCAGCTATTGTGAGACTCGGAGCTTACAAGAGGCGAATTTCCTTGTAATAGAAAACCAGAATGAGATACTGTTGAACTCACTTTGTATAGGATGCCGTGTGTGGGAAAAGGAGTGAGGGTAGAGGTAATCCGGCTTAGAGATGATCCCAAACTTAAATCCCTCAATATAAACATCTTTAAACCTTGAGGCTTCCTGGGTCTAGATATGGAGACAAATACTGTGGCTCAGGCCTGTCTTTAAATTACACACTAATTGTTAATATAATTTTTGGAAAGGCTTACAGTCGTATTATATGAAAAATGTGTTCTGTAGAGAGAAAGTTTGTTTTAAATGGCATAATGTGGGAAACAAAATCTTTGTGACTTAATCGATACTGCTTATATTCCATGTAAGAGCAGGAAACAGTATAGTTTGCCTTGTTAGGGAGTGTTTATTGAATGAAGTTTAAATGTCAACTAAGGGGTTTGGTGTTTAGTTTAGTCATAATGCTTGAATAGGTGATTATTAAAAAGTTCTTTTTCTTAGAGGTGTCATGAATACCATGAATTTCATAACCAAACATTTGACACTTTGGATATTTTTTTCTTTTTTTAGTACCACTGGGTGAATCAATGCACAGGCAGCTAGAGACCCAGAGTTATTTTCATCTCATTTTTTTAAAAGAACTTAACTAAAATGCCTGAGATAGAACACATCGACAGCATAGTTTTTGCAGGGAAAAGAGGAGTGCAGAGAAGCTCTCAATGCATTAGCACATTAATACAGCACTTTATCATTAGTTGAAGGTAAATTGTGTTTACCTATGTGTCCTAAGACTGATAACTCACTTTGCTTTTGCTAAACTACTATAAGTAAAATAACACTCGTTATTCTATCATTATTTCTTGTCCTATCATTAGCTTCAGATTGCAAATGTTGGCAAGAAACGCCATGATTCAGAGTGGCATAGAATGGCTCGTGAGCCAATATGTGAGGAAATAAATAAGTGTTACGATGAAGTACTGACTGAGATCATGTTTTGCTTCTCTGCAGTACGCTGAAGTATTCCTTCCCAAACCGTTCTTCAGTCATGCTGTTACTACAATGCAATAAATGCCACGTGGATCACTTTATACTAATCGTGTCTTCAAAACTGAAGCAACTAGCAGTAAATAACACTGCTTCATTTATTCACTTGGATTTGGGCCATATTTAAGCCTTCCCTGCATATTTTTCAGGACCTCTCCAGCAACTGAGTTTTAGCAGAAAAAGTGTTTATGGAAACTTGCATATTGTAGAACTCTGTGTTGACACGCAGAAGAATGGTGGGTGATAAACAGATGAATGCAAGCCTGAGAGAGCAGAAGACACTTCATTATATTCTATTTCAACTCTTTGCGTGATAGTTCTTGGCGTGGAAATACAGGCAGGTTATGCTGCAGAGCAAACACGGCTGCTCATCCTTCTGCCAGAACGGTGGGTTGGAAGCAGCGCTGTGTTATATTATTAGATCCACGGCTGTAAAGGTGTATCAGGGGTTGCATACTGGGAGAAGATAGAGCAGGAACATTTCTTTAGGAAGCTTTTGACTTATACACATCTTTAGGAACTTCAGAGATGATAAAATGTTTTTCTTTATGGAAGGCATCATAAATTTCACCATTTGCCATTGTTACTTTTACATTCACCATAGCATAGCTTCACCATTCAATACAATGAGATAAATAATTTTTATCCTGGATGGTGTGTTGTTTGACACAGGATTTATACAGAGCTCCCCAAAATCATACTATAACTTTGCCATAGAAACGATCAAGCTTGTAGCTACTGAAACATGCACTTCATGTGCCCTGAGCAGATTCTGCCCTGTGCTGTGATATTAAATATAAAATCTTTACCCCTTGCTATAGCCTATTTTTAGTGCAGTAATGCTGCAAGACACATGATCCAGAAAGGAAATGACTTAATTTTGCTATTTTGCTTCTTCCTATTAGTCTAAGACAAAGACATGTTCAAGACTGTCTTTTAACTACAGTTTGTATGGTCATTTAGTGTCTTGATCTTGGTAGGTCCTAAACTTTCTGGCCTGATCCATTAGCTACTCTTAACTATTGAAGTCAACACGACTGTTCATATGCTTAAGTGCTTTGTTGAATCAGGGCCAGAGCGCTTAGAAGCTTGTAAGATCAACCTCCCAGTATGAGAAGAATAACAAAAAGCATGTGGCCAGTCACAAATAATCATTACATTTTGCTGTATGAAATATCAGATTTAACAATATATAATAAATCCAAAGGTTTAGCTGCATGCAGAACAAATTCTTTCAGTAATTTTCTTACTGAATAGCTTCATAGAAATTTCAGTCTCGTTCTGTGGCATTCTGTTTGAAGGTTTGAATGAAGACAGCAGGTTTATGAATGGCTAATTATCTTCCAAACTTTGATAACAACTCCTTTTGACATACAGTTAGCGTATTAATTATATGTATATATTTTGGAGGGAGGCAGTTTGCTGAGATAACTTGACAAACAGTACAGAACACCATTTCCTTTTTTACTGAAATACTCATTTGACATATGCTTGTTATTTATATTAAATTAATACTTTTATACTGCCAGGTAAAGGTTTTCATATAAGTATGTCTTGTTTTATAATCTTTACTTTTTTACCATATTTTATTCTAATGGGAAAATCTGTCAGACACTGCTTGTTAATTACTTCAAATCCTGTCATGATACAGAAATCAGCTTGACGTTACTGTGTTTATTGATGCCAGACATTTTTATTGTAATTAAACCTTAATTTGAGCTGCTGTGGTTGAACAAGTCTGCCCTGAAATCTTGTTTTCCAGCAAATCTCATTTGATTTTTCTTTCTAATAACTTTTTGTAATTTAGTTGCCTGCATAATAGTGCTGTCACAGCTGGCATTAATTGGCATTTTTATACAAAATTGTAGAGACCCATCATCCAACAACCACCCGTCAAACAGAATAATATACAACTACAGAGCTGAAATACTTCTACAGCAGAGACCGTTATCATTATCACCACTTGCCAGGGGTGGAACAGAGGGAAGGAGCCATGAAGTGCTTTGCCCAAAGACCTCAAACCAGCAGCAGAACTGGCCCCGGTTCCCAAAACAGTCTGCTGCAATTTTCTTGCTGTGGATCACAGGAATACAAAGAAATACATACCTCTGAAATCTCCTTACCTGGTCTCCTGGAGTAGTAGTAGGTTGTTGGCATACTGGTAGTGTTGGGTTGCGTGACCAAACTTCACTGCTGTTCCTGCCCGTGCTCTGCCAGTTTTCTAGGTACAAAGCAGACTTCGGTTCCTCATGATCGTCAAGTTAGCACCTTTCTGCAACAATAAATGTAAAATAAAGCAGAAAAAAGTATTTGAGGCAAAGAAAGGAGCTGTCTGCAGTAACATGGTAGAAAAAAAGAAACCACATCAGATGAAATTATGCACATGGCTGGCAGTAATGGAAATGTACAGCAGAACAGAAATGTGGAAAATGTTGGCAAAGATGAGGAAAAGAGATTACTTTTATATTTAGTTTCTTTTCAATATACTGTAAAACTATTTAAACTAGAAATTCCAGCTAGGAAAAGTTGCAGTGTTACCTGGCATTGTGTTGGTGATTTTTCAGAATGGGTCTTGAGCTTCAAATTCTGTGGGGAGATACGAGATTTAGCAAAAATGTAGAATGTGGGCCTAGGGTATTCCTATTAACTGTTGCGCAGCAATGGCTTAGGATATGTTGCAGTACTTTAAGCAAAACTTTTCAGTCTAAGATGCTTAAATTGTCCATATGGACCTGAACTCTTCAAAGTAGCAAACAGATGTATTTGGCATTGACATTAATGGCATTTTGAGCTGCTTTTACAGCTTAAAGATACAGAATAAATGTGCTTCCCCCCCCCAAAAAAAAATCTGAAATATATTTATTTTAAGAAGAAGGGTTTAGGTTGGGGAGGGAGTAGAAAGAAGATAAATCTGGTGAAGAACATCTTCATAAACACAATCAATAGAGACATAGCTTGGTGGAGATAGTCATGTGGAGTTAAAGGCTTTTTTGGGTGAAACATAGGAGGGAGGGAATCAAAACATGCATCTTTTCAACATGCTTTAGAGCATCCCCTGATCAATACTTTTCTAGTTAGAGATTTAAGAGTTCTGTCCAACAAAGTTGGCTGCATACCCTTGTTCAGTAAAACAGCTAAGCATATGTGGAATTTTAAGAACATGCTCATGTGATGTCTCTGTAGGAATGTTTACTTAAGGCTAGGAACTCATTTTATACTTCAGAAAATTTACTTTAAAAATCATAGCCAAAACGATTACCATTAGCTATTAGTTTATTTGGGAGGATTAGTTTTGTGCAACTGTCTGAAACATCAAGAAATCTTTAGCTTGAGCAGCTGAAGGTCATATCCATGACAGTAACTTTACAGGGATTTTTTAAAGTAATTTTTCTGGTTTGCTTTTTATTTTTTTTATTTTTAAGGAAGCTTGAGAATAAAACTAATTGTTTGAATAAGCTGCCTGCTCTAACAGTCCTTTAAAGAGTTCTTACTT
Organism: Haliaeetus albicilla; assembly: GCF_947461875.1. Lineage (NCBI taxonomy): Eukaryota > Metazoa > Chordata > Aves > Accipitriformes > Accipitridae > Haliaeetus > Haliaeetus albicilla. The sequence continues at coordinate 5,072,134 of NC_091507.1, forward strand.
AAATGATTATTATGTTGACTAATTTCACAAGCTTAGAGCTGCTGGAATGAGTGCTGGCACTTAGTATGTCCTTCAAGTTCAGTGTTTCTATACAAATATTTTGAGTTCTGGGAAAGATGAATGCTTGCTGTTTGTGCAAGCATCAGTCTTTTTAGTATTCAATGGTAGGCTTGCTAACCATGAGAACAATGAAGTTATAAAGCTTTAAAAAGACTTATAATTAAAAGTACAGAATCAAGAAAACTCCAAACTGTTAGGAAGGAGATTGACAAAAAATATACAAAATATACAAAAAATGTGACATCTGAAATATCGAGGAACCAGACTGAAGGCAGTTTCTTTTCAGTGTTGTGTACCTGTTCTAGAAGGGATAGAAGGGCTTTCTGATAAAACTGGCCAAAATCAGTCCCATTAGATACCGGATATTCTGTTAATATTAACTACTCAAATGACTTTTCAGAAAAAGATGTGGCTGTGGGTTACAGTGTATTAACTTCAGCTGGGCTTAATTCAGACCCATTAGCTTTGGTGGTGGTGGCTGACGTTCAGCTTGCCTGCAGCTTGGATCGCTTGTCCAGTACCTACCACTGAGTTTGTAATAGGCAGCTGAAAACAAAAATCTAAATAAAATTATAGTAGTAATCTCTCTGGGAGAGTGTATATTGCTGAAAGGAAGGCTGGGAGAAGCTTTTCTTTTGCATGTGCTGTAAACACAAAACAAATGCATATTTTTATCTTTTTTTTTTTTTTAATCTCTTATGTGGCTTTTTAGATCATTCCATATGTCTTGTCTCCTTTTGCTTTTAAAAAATTTAAAGATAATTTCTAAACCAGTCTTTTTATTTAATATGCACACTTCATGCATGCGCATACACTTTGAGTTTTTCATGCTTCTAGCTTTATTTAATCACAAAATGTCCCACCTTTCCCTATTTTTGAAAAAGTTTGTCTCAAGTAGGAGCTACTTCCCTATTATATTTCAGTTTTGCAACCCAAATTACTCAGGCTTTAGACCCTAACAGGACAGATTTTTTAAAAGGAGAAAATTGTTTTTATTGTTGTCAATTGTTTTTACATTCTTCTTTTTAACAAAAAACAATTAACGTGCTTATGTTCAAATCTTTTAGATAACAGCAATCACAAAGATGGAGATGAGAATTGAAGAAGTTTTAGTTTTGAAAACAAAATCTTAGGGAAGTCAAAAAGGCCTGTTCTAATGACAAGTTTTGGATAAACTTAGCTGGTTCTGTCATGGTGCATTCCAGTTTATAGCGGTTCGATGTGCTTGTATATATGTATGCAAAAACCTTTTTGAAATAACCTTAATTACATACTCACTGAAAAGAAAGAAAATCCTGTCTTTTCTGTATAGGTTGTTATCAGAATACCAGATGTGAGCACTATCAAGTACAAGATTGATTTGTTCATTTTGTTTAAATAAAAAAAAAGTAAGATTATGTTTATTAAAAACCTTCACCCTACATTTACAGTCCAAGCTGATAGGAGGTGAAATAACAATTTTTTTTAACCCCTTTCTGATTTTCTAGCTCAAATAGAGAGGTTATCAGAAACCACAGCTGTTTAGGAATGGGATACTAAGGGTTTGCTAATGCAGGAGGGGAGAAGTAGGAAGGAAGAAGAGAACTGCCTGAGAGCAGAAGCTCACATAAGGAATGGAGGTGGAGCTGCAAGAAAATCCAGAATTCTACTGTGCCAGGAGCTGGAAATACTAAATAGCTTGCGTTACAACCTATTTAGTTACATTTCTGAACAGAGGCTTAGTAAACCTCTACACTGATCTATCTGGATGCTGACCTGTTGTAAGTTCTTGATGCTTGGGGTTTATCTCTCCCCAGTTGCACCATGTAGTGATATTCCATGACCTACCTGAAGTATGTGTCTTACCCAGTTCTTGATGGCTCGATAATGGCAAGGCTTAATTGCCTTGGATAATCTCTACCAAAGAGAGAGTGAGTTCTTTATGGATTGCAAGTGAAAGTTATTACAAATGAAACTAGCCCATTTGTAGCTTTACAAAGAGCAGTCCACCTTACGTGCAGATAGTTTATAATAATAAGCTGTGATATCAGTTAATATACAATCAATAACAGATTCACTGTGGTTAATTGGCACAGAGTATACATCATTCATATAGCATGACTAATATAGCAGCACAAAATTTCCAGGTCCCAAGAAGCTGGGTGTTTTGTTTGTCCCAGGAGAGGGGTGCAAGCAGGTGATAGGCAATAATTGAGTGAAATGGGAGAGATGAAAACCTACTTACAAATGCACGGTGAGTTTGTGTCTTCATCCAATAGGCTCATCAAGTGGGAAAGCTCAGGAATTAAGAGGCAAGTGAAAGCACATCCATTTCTTTCTTTATTTTTAAATGAGAGGGAGCAATCAATCACAAGGCAGCAAGTTATTTCTTTACAGATTTCTTTTTGAAAAAAATGCTGGGTTTCCAAAGAAATCACACAACGAGTTAGCATACACGTTGTCATAAAGTTAGCTGCTGCAAAAATCTATTTCAGGGAGCTTCTAATCAGTCTTTTTACCAGAATACCATATGAGCTAGTTTCAGACACTACTTATTTTCTCTTTACTTTACAATCCTTCCCTTCTGCGTCCAAATTGCTCATTGCAGTCTAATGCCAGATCAGCCCTTAAGGCGTCAGAGGTATTTGTTTTCCCTCCCAAAACCCACAGTCAGGCACTTGGCATTAGTGGCTATGTCATACCAAACTAATTAATAACAACAGACATATTTTGCATCCCCTGTATAAGTACAGAGGAGAACTAAATCCAGGAAAATGACAGGATGTATTTGTACTACCTGGTGAGATTTTCTTCTTTTGTCTAATTCTTTATTGCCCTTTATTTTGCTTCCTTATGTAATCAGTATTCAGACAAGAAGCTAGAAGAGCTGGGAATTGGTTGAAAGCTTATACTATTGATACTGCGGCAAGTTTTGTCACTGATTTAAATGGGAGCAAAGTCAAGCCTTCGGTATTACTCGTAACAGCAAGACTAGAATTTTATTTGGACAGATACTGAACAGGTCTTATGATATATTCTGAAAGGAGAAAGCTCAGGGATTTACAGACATTTTCACATATCTTCAGACACAGATTTCTCAAGCAGTGGCAGGCAGCAGTATTGTAATGCTCTGACAATATAAAAAGTCACAGGCAGTTGACACAGTCATTCCCATCATTTGCAAGATGTTTAGAAGTAGCAGCATTGAGTTGTTTTTTTTTTTTAACACTCAATTTAAGTGCTTGATTTTTTTTTTAAATGTCAGCAGTATATACTTACATAGCCGAAAATGCCAATTCACTATTTTTAAATTTATCTCCATTAGCTGATATAAGGTTTAAAATACGTATGTGTATAATATTTTCTGCATTCTCATAAAGGATGCCTAGGAACAAGTGAGGAACTACAAACTCTACAATACTTAAAACTCCTTCTATTCTTATCCAGAGAAGCCAGAAAAGTTGCAATGGTGAAAGGATAATTATAATATATGTCTTTTCCTCTCTTTTTGTATCAATTAGATATCAGCATGAATCAATTCCAAGTCCACTGGTTACTGGAGTCCTGTGCACGCAATGACACCAAAGGACTTGGGAAAGTAACAGAGCTGGCTCATGTAAGTCTCCATTCAGCCTTCTGCTTGACTCTGAATAGCTTCTAAACAGCAAAAGAAAGGATGGTTCTGTAATATAACACAGTATGCTTTACACCATGTTTTGCAGATAAGTAAGACTGTTTCTTTTTTATGTTACTCTTCAGCAAAAGAAGAATAATGCTTCTGGACTGGTTTGGGTTTTGGTTTTTTTCTTTTTTAGAATCCACACTAGAATAAAATCTTTTTTTTTTTTTGGTGGTCTTATTCAGAAAACAAGAGCAGGCAAACAAACTTCTTAGCTAAGTACTTAGATATTTCTACAGCATACAGAACATGGAGCTTTATCTATAATTAGTACTGTAGGACTCTAGCACAGTGCAAATACTGAACAGTAATAATAGTAATTAATAAACTAGGTTTTCTTTTAGACATGCAGGTGGGTTTCACAACCCTGAGGAGAATAATAGAATAAGAGAAAAAGGCCGTAGGTGAAAAATACTAGACATTAAATCTGGAAGTCAGACAGGTATCAGGTAAGGAGAAAAGCTCTATGTAACTACATGTCAGCCCAAATATATACTGCAGTGGCAGTTCTTCGTACCCAATTTGTTGGCAATCTAGTGTCATCTGTCTCTGTGACACATTATTTGAACAACATAGTAATGTGATTGGTGCATCGCAATTGATTTAGTGGGTTATGGAGAAAGGAAGGAGTCACAATTCACCTTTCCTTCTTACCCTGACCTATACTACCGGATCATTTCAGTGGAGTTAACGACATGTAAAAGTAGAGTAAATCAAAAGACATCATTTCTCCCACAGGAGGCTGTTGGCTTGTAAGATTTACTGCTTCCTGGGGTCAGCAAAGCAAATATTAGAGGTGGATTAAAAAAATGATTGTGACATTGTGTTATGATCAGTCCCAATATTTCAAGTTATGCACACTGAAGCTAGGAGAAAGTTAACATTTAAGAAGTTTATTTCCACTAGAGGTCAGGAAAGACTCTTTGTACATCTGCCCAAATGCATTGTGGGATTAGTTCATTTATTTCCTCTCAATCATCGTATGGTAATTGGTCCAATCTACTTCGGGAAACTTTCTTTTGAGGCAGAAAATAATTACAAGCAAACAGAAGAAGGTGGATGCTATGAAAGGTTTGGTGCTGGATATGATAGATCAAGGTAGATAAAGGCCTTACGTTTCCAGCGTTGAGCATTTAGGCTCTGTCACAAAAAATAAAAATAGTCCTGTCACAACTTTAAGGAGGTGTCAAGCCTGTTAGAGCACTCTTCTGGCAGGTGGAAGGCGGGGAGTCAAGTCCCTTCTCAGCCCAATGTCTATGTCCTGTCCAAAATGACCTTCAAGTGAAGGTTAGACTAATCCAATTTTGGATTAGAAAAACAAAGGGAGTTATGGAGAAGAACGCTGGAAATTAGTGATTCTGAAGGAAAGTAAAGATCTAAAGGGCAGTGAAAGACTTTTGACCTTAGTCAGTAAGGTATTATTGGACAACTTCCCGGAAAAAGAAAACCCGAACATTTTTTTCTCATATATGATTTGGGCTAAAGCTTTCAGGCTGTGATTTTCAAAAGTACTTTAGACAACAGTAAGAATTTAGCAGGACACTTACACCTTGTGTAAAGTTTTCTTCTCCAGTCATTGGCTTTAAGCAGAGACTTGTGCTTTGTAGTTCAGCTGTGGAGCTTTTCTTCCTGATAAGAAGGTAGAAGTAGTTAATGTACTAAAGCGGAAAAAAATGGATCCATAATGCCATGCTGGACTTTTAAAAAGTTAAATGTAGATGAAGCCTGTCATTTACAGCAGCTTAGCTCAGCTTTCTTACATTTATTTAATTCGATTAATATTTACATCCTCACATTGCTACCCCCACTGCCATCATGTCAGAGAGACTGTTCTAAATGTTAGAAGCCGGTTGCTTTGATGCAGCGTGGCGAAGGAACCGTGTAGAATTGAAGGACATATCCAAATACCATGCTAATATATTTTACTACTGAAAATAATCATGACATAGGCAATGTTTGCTTTGTTCTCTGAGTAAAAGCCATGTTGGCGTGTGTTAAGCATATCAGGAAAATACTTTATTGGAGAAAATTTTTCATCTTCTGCCAACCTTATTTTTCAATTCCTTTTTTTTTTTTTTTCTCCTAGAGGTCTATTTGCAGCATGTGATCTTTCTGTTTTTCTTGTTGTAGGAAAACTACATGATTCTGAAGGACCTGTCATTTTCATGCAAATATAAAGTAACTGTTTTGCCTGCAAAATCTAAAGGTCGTTTTAAGGCTGAGAGTATTTTCTTTGTTACTCCACCTTGCTCTGCATTTAAAGAAAAAAACCACAAGCACATTAATTGTCCTGCTGAAGGAGGTAAGGCATGATCTGGAGAACTAGTAAAATAGTTTCAAACGCATTTCTAATCACCAGAAAAAAAAAGTCTTTAAAAGCAATTTTTAAATGGGAAATGAAAGATTCAGAACAAATAAAAATATGACTAATGCTTATGTGAAAAATCAACTAAAATACAGAGCAATATAGATTTTGGCTAGTATATTCCTGTTTTGTCAATTAGGTGGTAATTTTAGTGGGCTGTTTATAAACATGATGACATTTGTTACTACATAGTTTTTATTTTTGTAAGAAGGAGCAGTTTCCCAGTTATATTTATTATAATGATGGATGATAACTGTAAACATAATTATGCTGGCATGACCCATCTTTTGAATGTTTTGCTAGTGATGCAAGCTGCTTTTTCAGTTTGAAGTTGTTTAGGTTAATTCTGCTCTCAAATAATAAAGGCACTCATACCTTCTACAGCATTGCCACAATGGTAGATATAGCTAGAGGGTTATGGAAATTGCGGAATTATGGAGATACTGGTTGGAAAGGACCTCTGGGGTCAGCTAGTCCAGCTGCCCACTTGAAGCAGGTTAGCCATGGCTTTGCACCCCAAGGGTACTCCCACGCTCCGAGGATCACCTCACCATTTTTTGGTGCCTTTTCCTCACTACCCTTCCTGACAGTTTCCAGCATTACAGCTTTCCTGGGCAACTGCAACTCAGGCATATGTTTCCCCTAATGAGAGTGCCCCTGTTAAACTTGTACTACAGTTTTAGAGCAAGAATTTTGCTTTTTGCCTGCATTGTGGAGTTCTGCGCTATCCTGTGTGTTTTCTTGTGGTGCTGAAACTGAAAATCAGAGCTCGGGTATTCTGAAATACAGAGGAGCAGGAGGATGGCTGCGGGTGAACGAGGCACTTACTTACTTATATCTTTACATGTCATAGGCTTTCCTTTCTGTCACCTGCAGCTGACAGCGTTTGATCTGAAGTTTGAATTTCGCCCAAAATGCCAATGGAATATATCAAAGATAGGATTTAGTTAACACTGAAAATGCGATGCCAGAAAGCTGGCGGGATCGTGGGTAACACCAGAAAGAGAGCTCTGTCTGACCTTGATTTGTGGAATTAAATGAACATTATTGACCATTACCTCTGAAAGTTTAGCTTATCTTTTTGCTTTCCAAATTTATAGTGCCGGTTCTACCCAAAGTGTTGGCCAAACCCGAGAATCTCTCTGCGTCTTTCATTGTTCAGGAAGGTAACATCACCGGTCATTTTTCCTGGAAGATATCTAAGGCAGACCTTCACCAGCCCATGACAGGGTTTCAGGTCACTTGGGCAGAAGTAACCACAGAAAGCCGGCAGAACAGCTTACCCAACAGCATCATTTCACAGTCGCAGATACTGCCAGCAGTAAGTTGGTTGTTACTTTCCTTTGCTAGCGGCTTCATAAGTGTGTGCGTACGTGGCCTATTTTTAATGTTTAGTGGCGATGCAGGTGTCGCACATCGCGTTCTCTGGCTCTGCAGGCAAGTTGGAGCAGGAACTGCTTAATTTTTCCTCCTTGCTGGAGCTACAAAGCACAGCTACTCTTCCTGATGACACATCAAACATTTTAATGAGCACAATTGTCAAATTAACAACCATTGTCTGAGAAATGCCTGAAGGGAGGAAAAGATCATCTGTGTGGCAACAGATAGTTTTTATTTTCTTTTGATGATCAGGCTGTTCAACTTGGCAGTTACTACGGTTTTACTAATTATTTGGTGTCCAAGTTGATGGATTTAAGAGAATTTCTCTTCCTTTGAGTCACTCATTGCTCTAAGAAAAATAAAAATCACTTCCCCCTCTGCTAATACGCACCATTGTCTGATGGACAAACAATTTAAAGGAGAACTAAATTTCACTGTTTATTGAAAGGATGAGAACTGACAATTTGAATTCTTCCTCCTATTTAATTTAAAATGGCCTTTGCTGTTTCAGTTCCTCCTCTGGCAGAGGCAGGTGAAGAGCACTTCATTCAGGCTCTGCTGCCAGACCCACCAGAGTCAACAAAAAGGCTGAAGCAGCTGGACTTGGTCCAGTCTGCTGACAACACTGGGAGTCTTTCCATTCACTTAGGGAAATGGATCAAGGCAATTGTGTCTAGAGCAGAACGGGCTGAAAATCTTTTCACGTTTGTTGCATCAAAGAATGCGTAAAATGTTTTGTTGGACACATCTTACATCCAGCACATTTTCCACAAATCCAAGACAAGGTTCTCACCATTCTGTCCTAATTCCTAGCAGACTGCCCTAGGGCCAGGGCACCTGTGTTTCAAATCCTGTTGTTCTGGGGGAGAGCAACAGAATTGACCGCAGAAGCTCTAAAACTATGGGGCAAGCTACCCCACAGCGTGCAGAGTTGTTCTGTTACAGCTTAGTGCAGACTCGGTGCGATCCGCACGGATTCACTCAAAGCTCGACAACAGTCCAGAGCAGAAGCACAGCGCAGATACCGCCTTGGTCTCTTCAGCAAGGGTTACCTTGAAGTGGTTACTCAGTCACAGAACTTTGGCAGCAAGCAGCCACTTTAGCACAATAATAAGCAAAGTTACAAACCACGAGATGTTGATTTCCACTTTGGTTTTCGTCTTTTTTTTTTTAGGAGCAGGTGCATGTTTTCTTCAGAATTTCTATTCCTTTTTCTTAATCTTTTGGTCCAGTTAGGTCTGAAATATATGTAATTTAATTTTATTTTAATAAAGTAATTATTTAATTCTTTAATTCTTTATCTTTTTTTTCCTCTGGTTTCACTACCATAGAGCCTGGAGATTCCTTTTATTTAATTATCTGTCACTATGTGTATCTGTCTATTTATGGCAACCGGTTACCTTGCAGAAAACTCTGATTTGAGTTGAAACAGTATCTTGCACCTCTCAGAAACCACCAGAATGTAGGATATTTTACGGTGAGGATCATTCACTCATTCTTGTTGGTAGCCTCTGACTGATAAAAATTTAATAATTACACAACCAGGGCTGAAACGCATAGGTCCCAACTGCAAGAGGAGTGCCTGAATGAGCAGAGTGTTTGAGCGTGATGCACGCACTCCTCTCTCTCCTACCCATTCAGTATTTTATAAGAGGTGGAACAGCTTCAGCAAGGTCTATTAAGAGCAGCCCCATCTCAGACTACGTGCCAACTTGGCAGTGAAACTATATGTTCCCCCCCACCTTTTCTCTCTCTCCTTTCCCCTTTACTGTCTGCTCTGGCAGTAACAGCAAATTATCAGTTATTCCCACAGCTTGCTTAGGTCTCCCTGCATGGCCAGGAATTTGCAGTGCCAGCCAAAAGAACTTGCCCTCCAAATTTCTGGCTAGCCCAGCCTGGCTGGTGGCAGGAGCAGAGCGTGCCCGCACTGTTCGGTGTCACTGCCCTGCTGGCCGCTTCATGAGACTGGGCCTTTTCAGTTCAGAATGGGATGAATCAGGACTTTTGATTCCTTAATACTCTTTAGTCTTTAGCCAGATGTATTCCCATTTGGGAGCACTTATAAACTTACTCTGAAATTATTTTGCACAGGTGTAAGTGGCCACAAAAGGTACAGAACAGTGAAAAGTGAGTGCGTCATGCCAGAAATGGGATTAAGAATAGAAGACAAATTCTTAGAGTGTAATTGGGACAAATCTGCTGAAATCAGTGTAGCCACACTTACTTTCACTAGCTGCAGCAGGGGCCTCAGGCCTGCCATTAGTTAATTTACCAATTAGTAGAATTCACAGGCAGATGCAAAATAAAAACAAGTTTATATAATGAACAAGTTTGTTAAAAAGAATGATTCGGAAGTTACTTTTTTTTTGTTTTAGTGATGAGCACATCATCCATTTTACAGAACACTAAGCAACAATTTGGACCTGTTACACTTGAAACCATAACATTATGGTAAAAAAGTCTGCTCAAAGGGGATGGCAAGCAAAGCATTCGAAACAAACCCTCTCAACAAAGTGATGCATATGTTAAATCCTTTTAACAGAATTCTAAGAAAATAATTTCTGGGTGCTGAGAGTGCCAGAACTTGTTTAAACCAGTGATTTGTGTGAGTAGAGCAACCGTGTTTTATTTTTAGATGCTCTGAGAATTAATGCGATTTATTTATTTTTAGGATCATTATGTACTTACCGTGCCCAATCTGAGGCCATCGATGCTGTACCGCTTGGAAGTTCAAGTGCTGACAACTGGCGGGGAAGGGCCAGCTACAATAAAATCGTTCCGAACACCCGACCTTCCTCTATTTTCACCCCACAGTAAGTACTACACCGTTTTGACATGTGGTTACGTGTTACAAAACTTCAGTCCTCCACATATAAACAGTTTGCTCGAGACTTTATTGGTTCCAGTAGCATTCCATAAACTTAAGATTCCCCCCGCCACCCCATGATGGTCCGTCAGCAATGATGGAAGCGAATGCAGTCTTTCTCTCATTTAGTTTCTGTGGTCTGACGTTGGCCATTCATCCCACCACAGGTCTTTGGCTTATGCCTATAGTGCTTGGGATTCAAATTTGGTCTGTCCTCCAGGTGCTACCTAGGCCTGGGATTCCTTGGCTTTCAAGATTAGATTTTTCTGGGTGCATACAGCCCAGCACAGCTAGAGCCTGATCGTATTTCTAAAGCAATGCAAACCTCCTGATGGCCGTTTCCAGCATTTTATGTGTTTCTGAAAAGTACAGCTCAGTGTTGCGAAGCCCAGTAAAAAATACAATGAATTAGTCCAAGATTCATCTGCTTGAATCTTTTTCTCCGTTCACAGTCCCACGAAAGTTGTCTGGACAGAACATGCACATAGTTGTCAGCACAGGCAGTTCACTTATAAGCTAAAGGCCTCACGAAGCCTTTTTAGCATGGATAAAGGTTGGTATTACGTATTCAGGGTTTGATATATGCGTATTTTCCTATTTTTTTGTTTAGGACCTCATCTGAAGCAACATCATCCACATCACTACAAGCCACCCCCAGAGAAATATTAGACTGTTTGAGATGATTATACAAATAACTGAGAGAAAAACTGAGCTCCCAAATAAAGGCTGGAAAAAGGCACATCTGCAGGAGCAATGAACCCAGTTTTCCAGTGGAAGTTACCAACCTGTACGATCTGTACCTACTTCTCTGTAGTTTAGCCATGAAGAATTGTATTTGCACCAAGACCAGGATGAAACATAGAGCACGTATCATTTCACTACCACCACTATTCAACAAACTGAAGATCGCATCCAACTCTACACCTGTGAGAAAATCAGAAGTGTGTTCATTATAATGCTTTTGTATTTCTATGTTTAAAGTAGATTGAAACGGTGCGGTGTATGCAGTTTTTCTCTTAGTGACTTCAATGTTAATATTTGCAAGGTTGTCCTGTGATGTATACATACTTTCGAACACTAGAGACCATGTTCTCGTCAGCGTGTTTAAATGATCTATTTTACTTAAAGCTCTGCCTGTCACCAGTTTAAGGCCTAGTGTATTTTGCTATTAAAGAAGATCTCCATATGTCTGAAATAGGGATGTATGTAAAATAAATACCGGTAGCAGAAACCCTACAATAGTCAGTTTTTAATAATTGCAGTATCACCACAGAGGAGGAGGGTGATATCTTTGTATCACCCATCTGTTCTGAAGTGGTAACGTTTTAGCATGTAGATCTTCTATTAATGTAGTTAATAGCTAAAAAATATACAGGGTAGATGTACCATTGTAAAGAAACAAAAGGCAATTAATAGAATTGTTGAAAATTAACGGCAGTTAATACAATTACTTGACAAGTCGTGGAAGAATGACTTTTAAAATCCCACTTATAATTTTTTGGTATATTATATTTCAAGGAATAATAAGATCTTGAAAAGAAACACCATTTTTCGAGTTAAAAATCTGAATAGTTAACATTAACATTTTAGAAACTGAAATTCTGAGGCACATTTATTATTCAAGTAGCCTTAGAGCTACTTTTTGGCTTTGTATTTTGATGCACATATTTCTTTTCCCCATGGATCTTTTGAACAGAAGGATGGATATATTGTCTCTATTCTGCTGTTCTGCTTACAGAAAGAATTATGTGACAATATTCTGGCATCTGGAAAACATTGGCTTATAGTTTATTTGAATGCATTTTTCAAATTTAGACAGAAGGGTGCCCTTTTTAACCATAAGGGAATTCATATTGCCTTATTGTGCAATATAAACTGTCTAGAATAATTTGCCACACAGAGAGACATACCTCGATAATAAACAGAAAATGCTTGGATTTATTATCGAGAGGGTGGAAAATATCTGCCAATAAACGTCCATACAAATACTCGTAATCAGCTTCTAAAGTTCAAGATGTTCAAAGTGCTCCTGCGTTCCTTGGCACCATTTCTGTTCCTCCCTAAATCATGATATGAGGCTAACGTACCTCAAACACTCCGGAGTCAACCTTGACAAGGTGGCCGCTTTTCCTACCAGCAGATGCTACAGCCTCACCTGTACTTCGTATTTGCCCGAGATACTCAGTGAGAGCAGCTCAGACATTAAGTGGTAAATCTATTTTCCTGCTCTTGATGACAAACTGCTTTGTGGAAAAGCAAATATGAAGAAAAGAAATACATACCTGAAACTGAGGATCAGAGTTATGTTTATCATAGTAGAGCATTCAGAAAATATTCAAATACACTTTGTCTATACTGAAGTTTATAGCCTTTTTTTTCGTGTGGGTTGATACCACAGGGGGTAAAGGAAACTGAGGTAATTTCTGATTATTTGCTTATTCCAGTTTTTCTACATTTCTACCTTTGGTTTTAAAGGGCTGGTTTTTTCCATTCTCTTTCTGCTTTGCGTGTTGTCTTTTTTGATATGCACTCAGTGACCAAGAACTTTTCCAGACATTTTCTATTGCTCTGTGGTTTGGGCCTTTAACAGTAGTTTTAAAAATATTAAAGGCTATGGTGCTTTTAATTCCTTCCTCTAGCCTTCTGTCATCTCCCCTTTTCCAAAGTATATTAGCAAATAAAGGGATGAACTCTTCTTCGTAAAATAGTATAAAGGTTTATGTTCAATTTTGACAGAAGGCCAGAGTCTCGGAGGTTTTTGTCAGGATGGAAATGTTTCGTGTGTACAATTCTCTACAAAGAAAACACAGTTTGAATCAGACCGGTGTGCAGCACTGCTTCGACATTTAGATTGCGCAGGGTGTAGGTAGGGATAGAAGTGATTTCCGTGGTGTTTGCTGAGAGCAGGAGTCGGTGGGATCAGGGCAAGTAATTACCTCAGGCTTCTCTGAAAAACTCTGTCCAAACCTTTCAATCACAGTCTATTCTAGTTATGCTGGAGCAAATCTGGAGTGACTTGAGTAATGTTAATGAAATTACGTTTTGTTCATAGTGACATGGGAAAGCATAGAGCATGGATGTCGGTCTTTATTATAATGATGCAAAATCTGGCTTGGAGATAAACTGGAAGTTAGCATCCCTGAGTGATCATACCCTTAGTCTTGGTTGCTGAGGGGAAGCCTCGTTCTTCTGAAATGAATCAAAATGGTTCCTGTTTGCTGATGCCAGTCTTTTTGAAGCATTCAACTTTTAAAAGTAACAATGTACTTTTGAAGAACATGGAGAGGTTTTCTCTTTTCAAGCAGATTCTGGAAATTAAAAAAAAAAGTTGATAAAGTAGAATTGTATTGAAGAAGTGTATTATATAGAGTCCACTAAGATGTAAGTTATTTTTTTCCTTCTACGAATCAGCTTATCATCTCACCTTTCAAGTCACCCTCCAGATCAAAAATGAAAAATACAAGGTCAACAAAGTTCATACGTGGATGTTAAATTCCCAATTATGAGTGATTTCCTGATTATTCTTTGAAATTAGCAGTACAGATTTGAAGTCGTTAGTGCCTAATTCGTAAAGACTTGTTTGCTGAACTGTACAGGGTATTGTCCTAATTTACTAGCCTAAGTCACATTAAACATTTAATTCAGCAGTACAGTTGTAGTTTACCGCTTGATTTACTAGTTACAGATTTATTTTCTCTAATGAAGTTGTGTAATACAGAGCTAATATAGATATTGGGATGTTTTTAGATACTCTGCACCTTTACACTAATGTATTATTTGCTATGTACGATTCTGATGGATTTGTCAGTTGACTTCAGGATGCATTTTGTTTATCTTTATTTCTTAAAGGAGAATTATAAGATTATGCCATTTTTGCTAACTGCTTTGAGAAGAGGATTTTTTTGCTGTTCATTGGTCATTTTTGTTTAAAAAGAGAATGGTTTGTTCTTATATATATCTTTTTGACCATTTTTTAGTTGTTTATAGAGCAGGAGGAATTCAAATAAGACAGAGCTTGTGCTGTATCATCTATGTGTATCATCTTGGATATTCGTTAAGACAGTAGCACATAGGCAATAAATAAGAGGTTTGACTTCTGAAATGCTGAACATCCTCAACTTAGTGGCTTCAGAAAGAGCTGAGGACATGGTGTGGCAATGCTAACATTGACATTAATGTTTGGCATGGTCACACACAAAGTCAAAGAGATACTCATTGCTAATGTGAATGGGAATTTTACCATTGGCATTAGCAGAACTGTATAGAAAACTTAATACTGAGTCAATTTATTCCACACTACTTTCATCTCCACGCTCCCAACTGGAGTCAGGGAGAGTTTCAGATAAGCAGGCCCTGATTCAGGAAGGTATGCAGAAAAGGAAACTTCCGTTTGCACAGAAGAAGTCAGTGGGATGGAAATAAACCTTTGCAGTTAAGAATGAGCTTTAGTAATGCCTTGAATAAAGCATGGATGTCAAACTTTGCTTGAATACTGTCTTAAATCAGGGCCTTATAGAACCAAGTGTGGGACCCAGACAGTTCTAAATTCTGTGTACAACACCATAAAAAATTTTATTTTTGTCTTGTGTATATGTAAATGTAGTTGTGATATTGACTTATTTATTAATTCATTTTCTTATACTATGTGCCAAGTATATTCCTATCCTTTTGATCAGTACCTGTGAACATCAATTACTAAAAATAATGTTATGCAAACTTGTGCATTGTAACCAGGAATATGGTGCTAATAAGCTGTTGCATGTAGTGTTAAATAATTAAGAAAACCCTTTATTTAAAAAATGTAAATGGATACCTGCAGATGTTGATGATTATATATGGTTTTGCATGCCAAAACTCATTGTTCAGTTGTGGGCATGAAATGTAACGACTGTATTACCTCTACTGAATATATTAGTAAGGTACAATTTACAAAGTAATTAACAGAGCTCTATATATAAAATTTTTCCTTTTACTTAATTATATTGTAGTAGAGGTAACAGAACTGCTTCTCTGTTACCCAAATTGGCTGTAGAAATTATGTTCCTATAACACTCATTTAAAGTCAATATTTATTTATGTATGTAATACAAAAAGATTGGTCTTATGTGTTTGTCCTGTTATTTAGAGAAAAAAATACACTTCTTGTAAAAACAATTTGTAAAAAAATGTAAATGTAAATATGAGTCTGATTTCTTTTACTCACTATTTTCATGTTTAGAATTTGTACATACTGTTTAGGTAATAAACTATCCTACATCAAAATCTTGCTACATTATCTCCTCCATACAGAATTTATAGTTTTGTTTTTCTTAAGTTAAAGACATAGAGTTATCTAAGAAAAATCAGTGTCACAACAAGTACCTTTGCTACACCTAAATTTCATTGTGTATCAAGTCATACCATTTTATCCTACATTTACTACAGCATTTTGTTTTGTTTAGAAAGTGATCAAAATAATCTGAAAATAAATTTAGATATCATTTGAGTCTTTTAAATTCAAAAGCAATCCTTGAAGTAAAAAATCACTCAAGAACTTGCCATCCCTTTCTTTGTTTTAATGGGATAGTTCACAGTGAAGATTTGTTCACCCTTTGTAATAGTAACTTAAAATAATTAAACTGTTGCTGGATCTAATGTCAGTGGCCTGATCCTGCGAGTCAAGATGTTCATGACTGAAACTCGTGGTGAAATCTATGTATACACCAGATTTGGAGTATTTTCTATTTTAAAAGGCAGTATCCCATGATTTAAATTTTATATTTTTAATAAATATAAATATCTGTCTTAGAACAATCATTTAACTGTTTCAAATTATCATAGATGTGCTATCATTCTCAGGGATCGTATCTTTAGTTCAGGGATGTGCCTTTGACTTACTCTTGACTTACCTAATAAACATTTAGATTTTGTTAACTTGAACGTAAACTCCAAAATTTCCTGGTATTGCTTCCTCATTAGAGTAACTGCTTAAATTTGGGGGTTTGGTTTTCCTTTTCCATAAATGGATAATATTTAGAAAAGCCCATATAGTTAAATTTCTTTGCAAGTTGGACTATTTTGGTGATATTTGCCATTACGGTTCAGTAAACCCAGACAAGAATGATATATCACCGTGGATAGGTAAATTGTTATCATAAATAGTTGAAGTGTTCTATACACTGTAATTTGAAAGAGCCATTCGTTTTTTCTTTCCATAACTCGAAATAAATGTTTTATTCAACACTGAATTAAAAGAGACAATGACCAGATGATGTGAATCATGTGAAATAAAGCAAATTTGCTATATGTTGATCATTTTGGTTTGGGGTTTTGTGGCTCGTGCTTCTGTACAACTTGGCTTTTGTGCATCTAAAACCGGAATGCACTCAAAAGATTCCACTTCATAAGAAATGTAATACAATGAGAACTTTTTACAGTACAAAAAAAAAACCCCTCTATACTTCTGTTTTCTTACTACGGGCGTTGCAGTGTCATTGTCTGGATATATGCCAGCCGCCTTGAGGAAAGCCTTGGGCCAAAACACTGCCCGTTAGCCCTTCGGTGCAACGCAGCACCTGTACGGGTAAAGAAATCACGGGGGACAACACTGAGAACATAAGTTTTGAAATAGAGCCAATGGGCAAGACCCCTGCGGATTTGGAGGGGATGCGGTTCAGCAGAAGCGAATTGCTGTGTCCCCTCTGGATTATACTGAAATAGCCTCCCTGCTTCCACTCAAGGTGCTGGCAGGAGCAGAGATGAATATTTAATCCATGCCTTGCTATAAGCATTTACTGAGAGTGCCATCTGGCACAGAAACTAAAGAATTGATGAGTGCTTTCTGTACCCAGTTCCTCACCTGTGATGGTGATTTATTCACATTACTTAATAATAAGCTGCGTTCAGGTCTGTTTCTTGTCAATGGAAGATCACCTTTGGAAATAGTGGGCTGTCATTTTTCAAGACTTAGGCAAATACACTACACACAAATATCCCTTTATCTTTGTGTGCACATATATTTGTGCACCAAATAGATCTTGCTTGTCTTTTTCACAAGCTGTCCAATAATATATACGTGTAATAGGTTCAAAATTGTCAACATTTAAAAGTAACTCTGGGTTTGCTGATTAGTACTGATTAGCCAACATATTTTTCATATTTTTATAATTTTATTTAGAAAATATTGCCTGATTTAAATGGTTCAGACTGCATTGTTATTAGTAGATGCAAAGTGATAGGCTGTAATTTCCACGCTGTCATTTCTATGTAAAAGTGAAAGGTAGAGGAGGCAGATTGGGGACAGAAGAGCATAGGTGGCATGAAAAGAAGCTAATCATCTGATGTATTTGTTTCTTTGCAAACATCTAATTTGCAGTATTCGTAGTTATCTGCAAACATTCAAAATAATATTTTAAATTTCTTTTCTGAGATGTGCTGCAATACTTGCTTGAAATATAAATATTTCAGACTTTCAGTGAACATACCTGCAAGACAAAATCAATTAGACTGTAACTCATAAAACAGGAATATATACGAAAAAAGTAAGCTGGTGGATGCTAATGGTTCTCTCAGAGCAGTTAGGGAAAACTGTTCTTTTGGCTTGGTGTTTGTTGAATCGTACTGAAAACAAAGAAGGTCCATATGCATTTTTCTTGCTTTGAATGAAATACCTCTTATCACAAAGGATCCCGTTTAATTGGCTAAAGGTGCTTCATGAATGGCTGAGTTACCAGAGGTATACAGTCGCTCAACACTGTAATGATGCACTAGTGAATGAACCTTGTATTTTTTCATTTATCTGAAGATGGTATTAATTGCTCTCATCTTTTGGCCTGAACTTCAATTTTTTTGTTTGTTTGTTTTATAACGGATCACTGTTCATTGCTTTTGTTGTATGTTCAGTGCGAGAACTTCTCTCATTTATTAATCTTAATCATACATGACACACTCAAAGCATGTTTCTTTTCACTGCTCTTTGCTATAAAGATTTAGGTTTATGATACCTTTCCAATAAAAAATAAAGCCATTAAAATAATATATATACATTCATGTATTTAGAGCTGATTTCAATAAAGGGGTCCTGTCAACAAGGTAATATTAGTTTTTAGATATAAAGTATATCTGCAGCTGTATCTCATTTAAATTATTATGTACATAATATAGTTTTGGAGAATAGGAAACCTGACTGTCTTTTTAAACAACAGCCATGGTAGCCACAGGAAATTGTAGCAAGCACACAGACACATATTAAACTGATAGATATCACTCATATTTGCAGCTTGATAAATGCTGTTAAGACAAATTACGTTCAGGTTAGCTAAATACATCACTTGAAGCAAAACTGAACCCAATTCATCTGCAAAACAGATGTAGATGAATACCGGAAGCCTGGAGAGAGATGTAGCAGGAATAATATAAACTTCTGTGCCTGAATAATATCAAAAAGCACAAAGCTGACACAGCTTAAATTATATGGTTTTTTCCTAATCACTAATAGAGAATACTCAATACTTTAATAAAATCCTAAGATGATCCCACATTTATTTTGTAGGCTATTTTGTAACTAACTTTACAAAATATGTGGAACCAATAACAAGAAATTAATCCTTTTATTTTGTTAAATTTCATTTTAAAAGATAATATTTACCTAACGAGGTTCTCAGAATTACTCAGCAGAAAACTGGCATAGAGCAGTGTAATTCAGTTGAGTGAATAGTTCGCTCTCTGAAATTCAACCTTTGACTGAAAAAATCTTCCTACTTTTTTAAATTATATATATAGTTATTGGGAAACTATGAGTCAAATAATGTAGTCAGTGATTTCGGTAGCTGTTGTCCGACTCTATCTAGGAAACTTGTTCTCTCTCTCAGCTAACCTCAAAATCTCTAGAATAGTTTACTGCATGCTATCGTTCATAGATGATAGGTTGCTCAGGGCCTTGCCCTTTCATGTTTTGGAGATAATCAAGGGTGGGGATGCCACATCCTCTCTTACTAATTGCTTGTGAAACAACAGTAAGGCAAATAGCAACATCTTAACTGTCAAGGAAATTGTATGGGAAAAAACACATGGCATAAACAATTTCAATTACATGACGGGCCTGTCAAATTACAAAGAAATTGAAAAGTAACCCTTTGAAGCACAAGCTTATAGGTTCTCTTATTCTCAGTAGGTTTGTGAGGAAACCCTTCTTATTACACTGGCCTTGGGAATTCAAAACTAGCAGAAAATGAAACCTGCAGCTTCTCAATATGCTTTTATTTTGTCAGACATTAGTTGCCTC
Source organism: Haliaeetus albicilla (assembly GCF_947461875.1). NCBI lineage: Eukaryota > Metazoa > Chordata > Aves > Accipitriformes > Accipitridae > Haliaeetus > Haliaeetus albicilla. The sequence continues at coordinate 5,091,725 of NC_091507.1, forward strand.
ACAAGTCTTCAGAAACGGGAAGCTGATCGGCCATATTTCTAGAGAATTCATACTGGTTGCTTAGCTTGCAAAACTGAATGAATTAGGACTCACGTGACAGTTTACCATATTAACATTCAACGAATAATTAAATTGACAACGGCAACGGCCCATTTGAGTTGCCTCTATTGTACGCCATGGGTTGTTACAGCTGCCAAAATTATCGGTCCTCCTTGGTCGGGTAACGCTTTACTCTTTGGAGGGTCTGAGCTTCTGAGAAGACCCCCAAGGGCTCTGGAGAGCTGAGCAGGTCGCTGTGGCTCTGCTGGTGCCGCAGCTGTGGAAATGCCCGTGCTTGGGAGAGGGGGTGGCCGCCTGAGAGCGGAAAGAAAGGAGTGCTTTTGGGGAAAATGCTGTGGAAAGGCCTCCCGTCCCACTGCAGAACCATGGGGCGAGTAGGGAAGAAAGATTCGGCACAGAGGTGACCACTGATCGAAGCCAAGAGAGAAGCGTAACCGATTGCGTGAGCGTAGCCTCGACAAAAGAAGGAGCAAACGGGGCACAGGGAGCCGTGCCGGTCGGGGGGGATAGCCCTGCTGTTGAAGCGGACTGGTCCTGAGCTCCTGTGTCCACAGCAAGGGGAGAGAGAAACACCTCACACCTTCAGTAGGCCACCTTTCTGACGGGACTAGGGTGGGGAGAAAGGTGGACAAGACGCGAAGAAGACTGGCACGAAGAGCATCGGTGCTGGAATCCACACAGACCTACTCCCGTTGAACTTTGGCTTGCCGAAGACAGCAATACCTCGATTTGCTCTTCACCCAGACATCTGCAGATGCAGAGCTGGAAGTCCTTGACCTCAGCACAAAGTATCACCATGGCTCGGGTACTAGCTGGGACTGACACTGCCTCCTGCTCTGACGGGGGTTTGTGTCTACTGCTGGTGCTGTGTAGGGAGCTCAGCTCCTCCAAGATGGAGAGTATCGGAGCAAAACTTTGAGATGCGGGATTTGGACCTGAGTGGGAGCACACCTCTGGGCTCCATTAGCCTTCACTCTTTCACCACTGTGGTGAACGCATGTATTGCTGTCCCTTCTCTTCCTTTATCTCCCTTGGGTTGCCGTGTCCTCAGGGAAAGTCACGCTGACCTGTCCTAAGCAAGTCTTCCCCTGCAAATGGTCCTCACATCCATGGGTCTACCCCATCTCAGGCGGTCACCCAAATATCGCCTAGTGTTGGAGGCACAGCTGTGCGAGTTTCAACACTGTCAAGCGCTGTTGCTGAAAGGAGAGGGACTGTGTTGGATCATAAGAAAAGTTGAGAAAATCAAGGTCCTACATGCTAGAAAGGGTAAATCCTGCATCGCATGCCAAGAGGCTGGAGCTCTTGAGCTGGGTAGAGGAAGGGAGCGTCCAAGGGAGAAACCACAAGCAGGATTCCCCTTGTGTTTCAGCAGTGACTGCAGATGAGTGAGCTCTGCCTTTATACACCAGAACACCTACAGTAATGAGGTCCTGAGCTGCCAAAAGCTGGAGCCGCACTGGGTGTCAGTCAAAAGAAAAGAACATTCCTCCTAAAGGCAGGGTTTGAGCCCACCGGGAGGCTCATCACACATCACAGCTGAAATCCGGAGCCTCACATGCTCAGTCCTTCTGGCAAGGTATTAGGTCTCAAGCAGAAGTTTTTCTCTCTCTGTAGAAGTCCTGCTATATACAGAATAGTGAGAGTCAAACATTAAAAATAAATGCCAATTTGCATACAAGAGAAGACAGGCAATGTCTAGAGACTTCATGCTAATTCCTCAACTGTCCTAAAACTATGTTTCCCTATGGGGAAACTGGGATGCAGGCAAAATGTTTCTGTAGTGTCATCAGTTTCCAGTTTTGCCTATTGAACCAGTTAGCTGCTCTGGTTTTCAGCCACTTACAGTGAGGCCTTAGCAACAGTTACTGTGAAATATTCTGAAGCTTAGACTTCTGAAATCAATAGGTTTCCTTTCTATTCAAAAGAGAAGTCTAAATGCATGACTTGCTCCATTACAATTGAAAGAAAGCCATTTCCAGGCATTGTGAAGCCTATGTTACAATCATCTTGAATGTGGAAGTACTGAAATACTTATAGATCAACTAAATGTTTCTCTTCCTCCTTAGTTCATGATGACTCAGAAACAAGAAAAAGGGTCACCCTTTAAATGAACCCACAGCCACACGGGAGAAAATAAAACTTACGGAAATTCTTAAGGACTTGTGAAGGAGAAGATAAAGATCAGCAAGTGTAGCCCACCAGATGTTTGGTGCCAGAAATAAAAGGAGGCCAGATGTGAATACTAGTCTCCCTGCACATCTCTTTGCTGTGCATCTTGGCTGCTCAGTGGCTCCAGGTATAGTTAGTCTGCCAGCAAATTCCATAGCTGTCCCACTGCCATGGAGCCAGCACACTGTAAAGAACAAGAAGACTTCTGGTCTCTGGCAGGCTGCTCTCGTTATCCTAGCAAACTTTCCCATGGTAGGAGAATACTTAGCTTTCCCTCAAATGAACAGATCCGTAGCTTGGAAAAGGATAATTTGATAAGCCTGTGTGGGAAGAAAACCATCAAAAAAAGGACTTAGAGGAGAACAAGAAAGATTTTAATGAGGTGAAGAGTGAAACAAATATTAATAAATATGATTCAAAAATCCTTATTTTTCTCTTAAATATCACCTAGATATTCTTAGGAATGATAGGAAAATATAAAAAATGAAGATACTAAATCAGTCAGAAACTGTTGGAGAGAACATTTCTGCAAAGTCTATAACATCAGTCCATGAAATAAGTTTCTAGTGTGTCACAGGAATAAAAAAAAAAGCCTGTGCAATGTTGGGAAGCTATTAGTCGCAGTATTTCAATGAGGCTGGACATCTTGGAATACTGCATTTAGTTATTAACATCATATTACACTTAACACATGTTAATGTTGTTGAAAAATGTATATATGGCTTAGCTAAGTGATAACTAGCATCAGCACTGTAAGGACACACCACACTGTCAGTTTAATAATGACTGCTACTTTGGTTTTTCCATGTTCTTCAGTCTTTGTGTCATATGAGCAGCAAGGATGGCAAAAATGCGTAAGCAAAAGGCATGAAGTAAGGTTGCGTTTCAGTAAATTCTACACTGATTTTAGGCCATTATTGCCAAATTCAGGCCAAGCTTCTTCCAATTGCTTTTAATCTCCTTCTCAATGACTGTGATTTAGTTAGGCATTTTAGTGTTTGGAATCCCATTAAAGCTGAGTTTGTCGAACGCACACGCCTTCCCTGTGTCACTAAGGTGGACTTTGCACTAAACAAGGCAACTTATATGTCCCCAGGGCTATTAAGCACTATCCGCAACTGCTCCATCTGGTTCCGGGGATCATCTCTTGTAAAGTCTCTTTACAAATCACAGTCACCTCTGCCCTTAAATCCATTTTAAATTTAATAGTAGTAGTGCCAGATTTGAGACTAACAAACCCAACCTGCTCATCATTATTGACTTTTTAAACAGATTTTTGACAGACACTCCTTCTGACTTTTCCTTTACACATCTTGGATATAATTCTGTTGTCTGAGCCTCTCTCCTCTCTGTTGTGTTCTGCCTTGTCCCTAACAGCTCTAATTGTGCCATCGGAAAGCCACTCTTCTGAAAAGCTTTTTTGTGGGCTTCCTTGTTTCTCTAGGGATTTGGCCTTTGCTTGTTCTTGACGACTGTCCCCCTACTTTTTCATTGGATATTTTGAATTTTGCCTGAGTTGGACTGTGATGCTTTTCCACCACTCATTTAAGAGGAAATTCAATTATTAGCTGCAAGATGTTTTTTAAAATTCCAATTACTAAACACTCTGTTATGTTTCTTGGTCTCAAAATTGCACTTCTTGTTTATATGTCAACTTTACAAAGTTTTTATCTTCTAATCACTGACTATTTTGTGGAAAAAGACTTGCCTGTTTGGGCATAATATACATTTTAAGTTTCTTACTTTTTTTTAAATAACATCACTATTACTTTTTATAGAGATGATCTAGCAATATTGTCACATTTGTCATTGCATACATTATGAGATGCTTTGTACTTCACAGATTTGTGTGAACATTCCTTTTTCCAATATTTAGTGTCTTGTTCTTTCCTCCCAGGTGATTCAATAAGTGAGTTATGAGAAAACTTTTAAAGGGCTAGATTGCAGCTGATTGCCTTCCTTATTTAGTCTTCTACAAAATGGGTCTATTTCTCCCATAAAGGATCTAAAAATGACAAAAAAAGGTAAATCTTTATAATGATGAGTGATTTTTTTTTTTTTTCCCCATAATGGGTCACTATTTGCACCATAAAATGTTTATGCTTCTGGCTTCATGTCAGAGATTTTCCCTAAAATTTTCTTATCCCTACCTGCTTTCTTGTTATAAGTTTAAATAAAGGGAAGGATGCATCCCCACAGCAGCTAATCATTATGTCACAAAAAGATTGATTTGATATTATATTATATTATATTAAAGTATGTTATGTTATATTATAGTGTATTATATTATATTAGGTGTCCCTTAAAGTGTTTCAGAAGTATGACTTTGTCTATGGCACGGCACTCTGTGTGTATAGAGTAATTCCACTGTAAACTTGCACTGTTTACAAAAGTGTATTTCAGGAAGTATTTCAAGAATGCAGTCAGAGGTTTAGCTAAGGCAAAAGCTTATTACTAAAAACATTTATCTTCTTTTCAACCACTTACCCCTAAGGATGGATGAGTTTGTATTCTTTTATTCTACTGTACTTTTAATTGTTGTTGGCAAAATAATCCCTGGAATTGTATATAAACTTGTATAACCTTGAAAAATCATAGGCTTCTCTAAAGAGAAAAAATATGTGGTTTTGTTTTGGTTTGTTTCATTTTAATTTACATTCTGGTTTCTTCCAGTCAAGACTTACGGTTTTGAGCTTTTCTTTGTAAACAGAAGTTATAATTTTACAAGAGTGACAATAACAGGGGGGCAGAGGTTGGAAGAGAAGAAGGTGAAATTCTCAAGAAGTTAAGAATTTAAAGGATTAGGTTGCATGAAAAACACCAAGTAACACCACTTTTGTGACAAGATTATAAGATTTGTCAATGACAGTAGTGATGAGAAGGACAGTGGGACCCATCTGTTGACAAGACTTGACATTCTGGGAGGCGTGCTGCCTTTGAGGAACCCAAATCCTTGGTGTTACTGAAATGTTGCCGGGGCTCCTCCAACCCTCTGAACACTACCCCATGCTTTCATTCCATTTGGGTGTTAATAACACCACTGGGAATGAGTTCGCACAGATTAAAAGCTACTGTAAGGCTCTGGGAATGGGGAGGTGAAGGGGTCAGGAGCTCAGGTGGCTTTTTTGTCAATTCTGCTGATCAAAGGTCAAGGCTTAGGGACAGATGTGACATGGAGATAAATATGTGAGCGAGCAGATGGTGCTGCCAGCAGAATGTCAGCTGCCTTGACCATGGAATAATGTTCCATAAACCCTATGGCACAAGGAAGAACTGCACCTCTCTCACACCAGTTTACTGATTTATTGAGACAGGTTCACAAACCCCACAAGATTAGTATGAACTATTCTGCCCTTAACAGAAGTCTAAATATTGGCAAGATAAGAAGTATTTACCGTAAGGTCAGAGGAGAGACAAAAAGGAGAATGGTGGGTTGGTCCACCAAACATATTAGATAATGTAGGAATTAAGTAGGAGGAACTGGAGGCTTTATTACATGGCCAACATTTTGCTGTAAATGACATTTGGTTGATTAAAATCTTGTTGGATGAGTCACATGTGTCACAGTATTAATACTGAAGGGTATAGCTTGCTCAGAAAAGGCAAGCAGGAGACTAATGAAGGCAGCAAGAAAATATTCTTAAATGTGAAGGGTGCTTACATCTGGTCTGAGAGCCAGATTATAGAGAAGCATGCATTTCTTGTGGGTGTTCAGAGCCCTCTTTATACTGCTCGGAATTGAAGGAGAAAGAAGATGGACACTATCATGGTGATGGTCCTGGAGATGAAAATCAGAATAATACAAGGATAGGACTTGGTAGTAATATTGTAATTACTTGGTAGTCACTGGTCACTACTCAGGCATAATCTGTGGAAAGAATGCAGCAAGACATGAAGGTAGGAACTCACCTGACTAAGGGTGTCTTCTACAGAGAGGACATCTGTATCTGTGCTGGCTACTCTCTAGTCAACAGAGGCACTAAAAAGGTGCTGAGATCTGAGTAACCATGCATTAAAATGCCTATTTTTTTTTTTTTTTATGTTGTCAAAAAGAACTTTTAATGAAAACCTAAGATACAGATGTCTATGCAGAAGATACTTAAAGTAGGATGATATGAATCCCATCCAGGGAGTCCAACAAGTTTTTGGAACATGGTGGTGTTACCACCTAATAGACTCAGGAGGCAAAATCCTGCAGAGGAGGATGTCATAAAGAGGCTGTAGTCTGTTAGAGAAAGAATACCAAGCTGCACTTGCAACTTGACTAACTTGCAAAGTATTGATGTCATATACCAGAAGGCATACTGCCTGTGGGCAGGTCAGTAAAGATGGACGTGGGGACAAAAATAAGCAAAAGTATAAAGGAAGTTCACCTAGCAAAGGATGGAAAAAAATAACAAGGCCCAACCTGTGAAAACTTAGAAGATAATGTAGGCAACAAAAAAAAATGCCCAACACAAATTTGTAAAGACCAAACTGTAACAGTAGCATAATTTCTTCATATGACACAGCAACAAGCCTTCAAGACAGAAAAGAAGAGCATTTCTGCATATCTTGATTTGAGCAGAGCTTTTGGCTCTGTCTTCTACACTTGGGGTCAAATTTGGAAGATGTTATTCAAATGAAAGCATTACAGTATATGCAAACTTTGTTTCAAAAAATGTTTAAAGAGTAATTACTAATGGTACGTGTCAATTTTGAAGAATGTATCCACTAATGTACTACAGGGACTCTTGCTCTGTCCAGGGTTATGTACTGTTTTCATCGACATTTTGGAGGGTGAAATAAGGAGTTTTTATTAAATTTGCAGACTTGATAAAGGAAGTACATCTTAAAGAAAGATTAGAAGTAATCTCAAGTTAATGGTATGATATTTTAAAACGCTAGCTACAATAGGGATAAGCAAAAAGTACTTTACTAGAGCTAGAACAACCTGCTGGACACTACAGGTTGGGGAACAATTAGGTAAACAGTCATCTAATAGACAAGAACTCATGGGCTGAAGAAAAATTGTCCATAAGCCAACAATATTGTATTGTTGCAAAAGACAGGAATGTGACATTCGATGTTAAAATAATTTTTCCTTCTACTTGGCACTACTACATCTTCTGCAGGAGTAATACTCCAAGAATGAACCTCGCTTTAAAAAAGACTGTGGAAAAACCTGAAAGGAGGTTGTAGTGAGGTGGGTGCTGGTCTCTCCTGTCAGGTGGCTGGAGATAGGACGAGAGGAAATGGCCTCAAGTTGCGGCAGGGGTGGTTTAGATTGGATATTAGGAAAAATTTCTTTACTGAAAGGGTTGTCAGGTGTTGGAACAGGCTGCCCAGGGAAGTGGTGGTGTCACCATCCCTGGAGGTGCATAGACAAAAAAAAAGTGCATAGACAAGGCACTTCAGAATGTGGTTTAGTGGGCATGGTTGATGGTTGGACTCGATGATCTTGAAGGTCTTTTCCAAACTGAATGATTCTATGATTCTATGAAAATTACAGAGCAAAGAGAATGATCAGAGTTCAGAAAACATGGTCTGTGGTAAAAGAGTGAAGGACTTCTGGAGTATGGTAATTTAGAGAACAGAAAGAGCAAAGCTGTGTTATTTACTTCCAGCTACGTAGAAATGTGCTGCAGTGAGAAGCAGGATGATGAATATCTAATGGACTCAAATTTAAGTATTTGGGAAATATTTTTTATTAGTGAGGACAATAAAGTACTAGAGAACCTTTCCTGAAGAGATTTTATGTGGTTTCCAGGGCTTAAAGAGCCATCGAAATAAACTTCTGTCCTAAGCACAATTCATTTTGCTTTCAGGCATGTGGGTGTTTAAAGGTCTTAGCCAGCTTTGAATACGTGAGGACCAGCCTCCTACTTCATTCCTGAAGGAGAAAGCCTTGTCTTCGTGGGAGCTGGATATCTGGGTAAGTGCAGCACAAGTGGAGTGGACAATGAGAAAATCCCCAACAAGTGCCACCAGGTACTTTGAGCTCAAGTCCATATTGCCACTGGTTATACTGGTAGAAGAATGAGATGCCAAAGCAAGCTCTCTTTCCTCCCAGCTAGGTGCTGAAGTGGTGATGGCAGAATTCATGTCAAGAAACAGGGATGTGGACAGTCTCCCATCTTACATACAATGCCCTGTAATGCCATCATGCACAAAACTGTAAAACAATAATCATTCATAGATTTTTTTTTCAGAGGTTATTAGATTTTTAGAGGTTTTAACTTATCTGTGACAGCCTTTGAAAGTTATGAACTTACTTTGTTTAATTTCCTTTTAATTGTTTAAAGTTCATGGAGAGTTATGATAATGGGTTGGGTTTTTTTTTAATTTGAAAAAAAGTGTCCTACCACACTTCATTAAATGCTTTAAAACATTCAATGTCTTTAAAACATTAAATGAAAAAGGAAAATTTACATAAGAGAAAAGCAGAAGTTATCACAAGTTTCAACAAAAGGACATTCAAATTTCACATCTTTCTATGTTGTTATAGCCTACAAAATGATGGATTCTTCTAATAGAGAAGTAATTTTTTCTCAGTGGAAGTTTTGGTAAAACATTCCATGATATGTACAGCAATTATAGAATTATTAGCTGATACAATATTTCATGAAATTAAATCAATTTCTGTAAAAATCTACTGCTGTAGAGTTACAATTTGATTTTAACTTAGTAGGCCTACATGCAGTGTATGTTATAATACAGGACTAGGATAATGATTAGAAAGATCGTAAAAGAACACAGGTGGAATCTCAGCAAGTGTGGATAGCCATACTGGCAGTTTATGTCAGTGTCATTAGTAAGGGCAATAGGTGTCCAGAAAACACTGGAGGAAGAATACTGAAATGAGATAAGGCTTGGTTTGGGCAAACATCCAGAATAACTAGCTTGGACATGAACTAGTGGGCAGGCATTAATTCACCTCATTTCATTTGCCAGTCCGTTACTGTTCCTCTAACATCCATGCAGTGGTCACTGTATGCTGATATTCCAAACAGCTCCTGGCAAGATGAAAATTATAGAAAAGCCTTTCTGCTTTATTATTATTTTAATTATCTCTATTTTTGCATTACTGCGATGACTTTCATTTTAAGTTCAGTTTTGGTTTTCATTGTAAAGCAGCAAAGTTATCAGTTGTACACACTTTGTGTCATTGTAATGCATGCACTTTCTGTGTCCTATCCATGACACATTGTTCTTCAATCATTGTGCTGCACGTTTAAGAAAAAACTTTAAGAAAAAAATATTTTTCTCCCTCACTGTTAAAACTTAGTGTCGTTGAAGAGCGTTCCTAGAATTGTTCTGGTTCTCAGTTGAAGCCTGTGTGTCACCATTATCTATTATAACTAGTTTAGGATACTGGAGTTCAAGAAAAGTTCCATTGTGAAATTTATGAAGTATTTAAATGGCTACTGTGTCCTTAGGAAATCAGTTGAGTAAGCTCGGCTTATGTGTAGTCAAGCCTCACAAACGCTTCTGAAACAGTTTTAGAGGAAGGTGGCATAGGGCAAGATGCCACAGAGCAGGGCAGATGCTTTAGTCAGGGCAGCGCTGCACCATTTCTCAGTCCAATACTCAAGCAAATCATCGTGTCTACTTAGAAGAGAAAGTGAACATGGCTTAACACCCTGCCTGAAAGGAGCTTTCCCAGTTCTTCTCATTAATGCTTCTGTATCTTTCCTGCAATGTTTCACTGCATCCTTCAGGAAACTGGGAAGTTATTCTCATTGGCTCCCAAAGGACCTGATAAGGATATGGCGGGATGGAAAGGACAAATTTGTCAAATTTGGAGTGATAACAATAATTTAATGGAAAATGGTGATAACTTTATATTGAATTTAACATGGGCAGGACTGGACCATAATGTAAGAAAAATTCTGAAAATTGCCATCTTTAAGATGAATACCAAATGCTTTGGAACTGGCACTGGAGAAAAATATAACTCAACTATATTTCTAAATCAGAGCAAGATAACTGCAGAATTGGCCCTTCTTTAAGGATTTGAATCAGTTATTGTCTTCAATTTTCCAACATTATTTATTACTTTTTACTGGGATAATAATTAAAATAAAGCAGCTGTTACCGGTTAAATTGAAAAATACTGACTTCCAACATGAGTTGCTTATATTTTCTTTCTATATAGAACTTGAACTCCCAGCTCTGGATACACTGTTATACTTCTCTGGAAAATATGTGAAGTGGTATATAGTTCAAACAGTCCTGTATTGCGAATACAGGAATGCTTCTAATTGCTTTTATAAAGAGTCTTTTTTCTAAAAGAGGGCTGCTGTTAAAATTCAACGGGCTCATAGTATTGCATTACTTATAAGAGCAATTCCTTTGACTTCAGTGAATATAAAGTACTCATGTAAAAAGGGTTCATAGTATGAAATGGAAATCTCAAGAAGAATCTGTCATACATATGGTAGCTTTTTTAAATTGAGTTTTGTCTGCATTATTAATGCATTGGTGTTATACAAGTGCAATAGTACAAGACTAAAAGCTTGTTTGGCATTTCTCATAAATTCCAAAGACCATTTTTACATATGTAAACCTAACATCTAGGCATATTTCTTAAGTCCATGAGTAATCCTATTAATAAATTAATAAATCCTATTTAAAAAATTACTAGTAAAATTAGTATAGATTAATGGCCACTGAACCAAAGACTCAAAATAACAGAACAGTGACAGATACGTTTATCATTTATAAGAATCTTGTTGAAAAGAGACTCGTTGTCATCTGACAGTGAAGAAAAAGAAACCTATTTTTCTTATATTTTAGCTATATAGGATTTCTTGCTCCAGGATATACATCTACTGTGGAGGAAAGAAAAAAGGAAAAAAAAAGAAAAAAAGAAACCAACACCACCAACAACATAGATTGATTCACTATTATTTCAATCATATTATCAATTACATCTCATTTATGTCTAAATTGATGGATTTTTTTGACTGCTCCTTGTCTCCAAAGTCTAAAGATATCATTTACTCCTTCCTCCTGCCTCTATAGCCTTGGATGACAGAAGGCAGCCTGGACCTGTAGGGCAGAGGGGAACTACAGAGAGCTATGAAAATATTCCCAGTTTCCCCTCTGGAGGGCAGGACCAAGAAAACACTACTGGATGTCACCCTTCCTAAAGTCTCAGCACAAATGCTGAGTTTTCCAGTCATGCACAACCTACCGGTACACTCATATAGTGAGACAATAAACACTGCTTTTCTATGTAATTTCCAATTTTAGAATGTAAGAAAAATAACTAGCTTTTTCTATAGAAAATCTTCCATTCAAATGAAAACATAGATTGTAAACATGGTGCGTTCCCTGTTAATTTAACAGAATTAGACATCTTACTGCAGCAGAGTTCTCCACTACTTCAAGAGTACTTTTTGGAATGTTTTTAGTTCATGAGATAAAAATTGCAGCATTAAACACATGCAGAATATGTAATGTGATTTACTTGGGCTTGTGGCCAAAATTGTCAGTAAACTTCTGTGTAATTAGAAAATGGTTCAATGACAGTTCTGTTCTGCTGCCCTTAGTCAACTCTGAGTTATACCATACTCTTCCAGGAATGTCATCAAAGCTGGTCATAGGATATCTCACTGTTTTTGAAGCACACTCATGACTGAGAGATGAAAGGTACCAGGTGTATTTTAAAATCTGTTTGTCACCTCAGGATGTAAACCTGCCATTGCAGAAGGTCATACATTAACATTTGCTTTAGATAAAAAATGTCTTGAATTTGCTAATAAAATAAGTAAAGCTTTGAAAAAAAATATTACACTGCTTTCGTTTTGATATCTTTTAATAGACAAATACAATAGAGGAAGAATAAATATTGGCTAAATAGACAAAAACCGCATAGAAAGTCAAAGATTCAGAAAGGTATATATGCACTGAGTGTATGTCTGCAATTATTCATCACCTAGAAATATTGCCACTTGAGTAAAGGTCAGTATTGACTAGAAGTTTCCACTGTTGCTAAATAATTCTCCATGCTCCGTCACTTTTGTCCAATTTATTTCTGTCAGCTCTGCCTATGACGTTTGCCTTAATGCTGTTTAGTGTGGGTGGAAAAAGGAATGGCCAAGTGGCTGTGCACTGCATCGTCTTTTAGGGTGCACCCACGCAAGTGGATATAGTCAAAGGAGCTTGAGTCCTGACATAGTCCCGTACAGACTTATTGCAGAGGTCTAAATAGAAACGCTGCTAGACACCTGTCCCATCAGCAGCGAAGGCCGACCTCATTCTCAGGACTAGAAGACAGAAGAATTGGGGCTGAATTCAAAGCATCACAATTTGCTATATAACCTTTGGCAAATTACTGAATTTTGCTGTTTCCTCGGTTTTTGTCCCAGTGAAACATAGATAACAGAAATTTCTTGGCTATCTATTTAGCTAATCAATTCTTCTGGCTAGAGATTTACTTTTTCCCTAACATCCTATAATGCATAGATAAACATATCCTCAAGCTTCTAGGTGTTTTCTTCGTAGAAAATAAGTAAAGACAGGGAATTTCAAAAGAAAAATACTCACTCTGGACTCTAGAATTTCTGACTTTATTGGATATTTTAAAAAACCCAAAGAAACAGAGTTAGTTTAATAAGGTAATTAAAGCCTCCTGCTAAGACAAGCCATCTATATTGCAAGATAAATTATTCCTTTCTGGTTTTCTTTTCTCTCTCTTCTGTTTGCTGTCTCCCCTCCCAACTTCCCTTCACCAACACCACGGATACAGCACAGCTGGTGTCCTCCCACAAACGCCACTACCCAGCTGCAGACCTTCAGAAGGAGAAAGAAGGAGCAGACGTACTGACAAAATTTTAAGTGTATGAAGTGAAGGTACAACCCTGGTTTGAGTCGGTGTGGCGGGGGTTTGGTGCTGAAGGGGCCACAGGGCCGGCTCCTGTGAGAAGCTGCTGGAACCTTCTCTGGCTCAACGTCGGACCCGCCTCTGGCCCAGGCCCAGCCCGTCAGTGATGGTGGAAACACCTGTGGGAGAGCAGATTTAAGAGGGGAAACCTGCAGGGAGTGGGGGATTAGAATGGGAGAGCCAGAGCTGGACCTGAGTGTGGAGTCCTCCTCCCCTGAGGAGGAAGGAGCAGCAGAGACAAGGGGTGAGGAACCGACCCCAGCCCCCATTCCCCAAAGGTGTTCTGAGGTTTGGGTTTACTTCTCAGTATCCTTCTTTTGATCTGATTGGTAGTAAATTAAATGGATTTTGTTTCTTCCCCAAGTCAAGTTGGGTTTTTTGCCAGTGACCGTAAGTGGTGAGTGATCCCTCCCTGTCCTTGTCTCAACCCACGAGCGTTTCTTTCTATTTTCTCCTCATCCCACCGGGGTGGGAGGAGTGAGCGAGTGCTTCGTGGTGCTTTGTCACCGGCTGGGCTTAAACCACGACAAACCCGAAGCTACTTTCCCTGAACAGGAAACAGCTAGAAAACCAATACAGAGAGAACATGGTGTGTTTGAGGATGTTGGATTGACTGGCTTCTTATGTAGCACAATTGTGTTTGAAACAAGAAAGTAAAAATGAGGGCAGCATTGTTTATTCGGATCTCTAACAGACATGTGACTAGCCTGTGAAATTTTGATCTGGGCCCTGATTTAACTTTTGCATAATGTCAGATATTTGCAACTCTGTCAGTTCTGCTCCATGTGGAAGTCCAATGTCTGGGCTGCTGGCGGTTTTATTAATCTTCTCACAGCTACTACAGTGTCTCAGAATCAGTGTAGACTAGGTCCTTCTTTTAGTAATGCTCAATATTCACTTTTACCTCCAGTAATGTTATTAAAATAGAACTGTGTTCTATATCAGAGATTTCCACAAACTGGGTTGTTTCTGTACAGCCAAAGAGGAATACAAGTGTACCTGGGCTAAATATCTAAAACTATAGCTAGATTGACTGCTAAAGGTAAAAAGGGCACATCCTTCCTGCCAAGACCTGGTCAGGAAAGAGTTTGCACTCTTGTTAGAAATCAGAAAGGCAAGAGAAATATTAAGCTACTTAAGGGGGACAATGTCTTTCATGACAGTTATCCCTTGAGGTCAAGAGCAAATTAACACCTTTCCCTTTCATTCCACAAGGCAGGAGCACTGAAGTTGAAATCCTTAAAGTTGAGCTTGCAACCTGAGAAAATACAGTGCAGTTTCCTTTTGGTCAGTAGCATCAAAGATGCAGTCAATAAATTCACCCTGTAGCAATGTCCCCATACTGAGAACCTGTCTTGAGGGAAATAATATTACTGTAGTCCTATATGATTCAAAGTTCCTTGAGTTGGAGTTCTTTGAAGATAAAAGGCTACATTCTCAGCTACTATAAATCAACATAGCCATTTTGACTTTAAGGTGCTACCAATTAAAGTGTATTTTTGCAAGACTCTGTTATCTCCTTGCTCAATACTGACTTTAATAATGGTTTATTTAGTCTCTACTGGTTTATGCTATCTAGTCACACCATAAAGAGTGAGGCAGTTCTTTTCCTCCCATGTGTTACTTTACTTGGTGAAGGTCTTCAGCCACAAATTAATTTTATTGTAAGGTTGTCTTATAGGAACTGATTCTCACAAATGCTTACTAGAATTGCACTGTTACGCCGCACTTATATCATTTCAGTCTAGCAGAGCTATTTTGCAGTTGGCTCTGGCTTGCTGAGTTACATTGCCTTAATTGGTAAGCATTCTTAGTTTTTCTCTTTCCATGCTGAAAGAACTGGCATACCACCACATTCCTCACAAACCAAACTTTTCCACAGCAGGCAGTTTCTCTGAATATATTTTTAAAATCTTTTCTAAGACTGAAATCAACATAATGAGAAGGAATGTGTAGGAGGTTAATAAAGGTTCATTAAACAAGAACCTTTGACTACCTCATGTTCTTCTTTCATTTCAGTTCTCTCAGTGTCCCAGGGTAGCTCAGTTTCATTAGAGCATACACACAACTTAGTAGGTCAAAGGAAAAAAAAAAAGTGAAAGTTACTGACAGATGGTTAGAACAAAAATAATAATTCAGAATTTCCCCATTTTTCTTCATAGTCTATATACACATAGTGCAAAAGGATTAAATTCTTGGGTATGTTTTTGCAGAAGTCTGAATTATTTCCACATTATAGACTCTTTGCATAAACTGACTGTTCCCTGGGTAGGTCCCAAGAAGGTAACACCTGAATTTTCATCTTAAAAAAAAAAAAAAAAAGTTAAACTTTTCAGGAAAGGTCAAATTAAGGAAGAAAATCACAATATTGGGCTCGAAGATCTATATTCATTTGTAATACACGTTGTGAAAGCGTGATCATATAGAGTTCAAATAAATGTTGTGCACATGTAGCATTGCAAGATGTGAATAATAACAGAAAATACTCTCAGTATTGAAGACTCCGAGTATTCTGAGGTATCTAATAATTTTTATAGGTGGTATTGAAGATATCACATAATCTAAGATACCTAATATATCTACCAAATACACAGTAGAATTCATTTCCATTCATAAAATGATTAAAAACAAGACTCATATTTGCCAAGATATTATAGAAATCTCTTTGCAAAGAGAATTAATTAATTTCTAGTTTGAGTTTTACTAATGTAAATTCAAAGGCAATTGGATGAAATCAGAGAGTCTAAGCAGTGCTATTTCAGAGTTCTGTGTACATAATCATGACTAAAATCTGCTATGATGATAATGCTTTATTTGGCTTGTAGTTTTATTAGCTTCATTTATTTAATTGATTTGAGGGGTATGCAAATAGTAATAGCATTCTATGTAATCTTAGCATTATGCATTTATCCCAAAGCTGCAACAGATTAACTTCTAACTCAGATACTGCAGCTGATAACATGAAAGCCTAATTCAAAGCAAAGTAAGGAACTGTGAAAACCTTTTATAGCTGTTGCTCCTAAATATATTTCTCTGTGTCAGTTAATAAATACATATGCAAAAGTTGTTTAGCACCAACAGCATGCTTGATTCTACATTTCTACACAAGACTAATTTACATTTCCAGCCCAGCAAAATGGAGACTGAGAGGAAGTAATCACTTCAGGTAATTTTTCCTTTTTCTTTGATAGTAAATTAACTTACGAACAACAAAAAGAGCTCTCCATCTGCAACCCATGTGAACATAGACAGGTTTTTAAGTGAGATGTAAATGTGCAGCAAGCAGATGGCAACAGCAAACACATGGCAACTGTTGGAAAAAAGGGCTGAAAAAAGGCAATAAATAGAGAGCTGGCACTGTTAACGGTGCGGTTTGAAGGGAATGGTGATGGGGTATGTTCAAGGCACAAGTCAGGGTAATGCTGAGCAAACAAAACTAACAGCAAAAAAAGTATTGACTTCCAATGGTTAGGAATTAACTAGCAGAAGTGACTCTGAAATAACTTACTGAAAAGAAGGTAGCATGAGCAGGGACATGCATTTTAGATAATCTGAAATGAGAGGAGATGGTTATGAGGTATGTGCTTTATCTATGAGAGACACTTCTCCCGTAATGCATGATGTATGCAATTTTAAAATAAATGTCAAGGTCAGGTGAGAGACAAATTAAGCATCTTTACTGCCTGGCCTCAAGGTAGATGATCTAATGGCATGAGGAGAAGAGTCAGTATTGTCATTATACAGGAAAATAGTGAAGATGTGTCCAAAGAATAGATTTTTTTTGTTGTTCTCTTATCTTCAAAGAAATTGAAACCTTGCTTGTTCAAAACAGCACTAGTGTGAAAGGAAAAGATTGCTTTTCACTTAATGCCAAATACTCAAAAAGAGGTGCCAAAAAAAGAGAAAACATCCAACAAAAAGCTCTGACTGCTGTCGGTCTCACATTGCTGGGAAAGTAGTATTCTGATGCTATCATGAAATGAAAACAGCAGGTGTGTAACTACGATCACATCTTATTTGTAACAAACAAAGGGTGGTAAAAGATGGGAGCAGGACAGCACCAAAAGCCGGGCTGAGAAGGTGGGGGATTCAAACTGCAGTGGGTAAATAGAATATTGAGAAGGGAGGGCACAAAAAGAAACACAAACCATAAAGGCAGATAATTTAATCCCTACTGTATAAAAACTCTGCTTTTCAAATTCTTGGTTATTAAACCAACCAGGCAACGGGCACACTTTTTTAAAAATAATCAAATTACTCCATTAGTATGCACACACGCATGGGTGAAGCAAACGTGTAACTTTGACAGTCACAATCCCTGTGTTGCTACTGCTGTTTTTTGGGTAGAACTCCTAAAAAGCTTTTTTCCATCCAACCACCTACTAAAAAAGCAGATGCCGGGACCTCAGTGGTGTTCCAGCACTGGCTTCACTGGAACGTAGAGAAAATGGTGAGCTGTCCCTACAGAGAGCTTCACTTCTTAGCACAACTATATAGTGCATAGCACTGGCTTTTGTGTGTGTGTGAGGGAGAATTCAGAAGCTGTGCAATTCTGAGAAACCAAAGATCTCTCAGAGTACAGTTAGACCTCCCAAGAATTTCCAGAAAAATTATCATTAACCCAAAACATTAACTTCCTTCATTTCTTAAGGGCAACCCTTACTTCCCCAGCATGTGTTTACATTATGCCACTGAGTTGCTGCTGCTTTGCTGTTGTAACCTTCTGCGGTTGACAGTGATACTGAGAGCTTGGTCCTATGTGCTTAAAACTCTGGCCTAAGCTTTTTCTTATGACAAAAGACAAAGCTTTTCCCTTTTGGCCCAAGCACAGGCAGAGCTTTCATCCCTAGAGAGTTCTTTACTCATATGTGTGAAATACAGCAATCTTTAGTAGGGGCAAACAGGGCCTTGGAATTTGAGAAACTTCAGTGATAATTTAATGCTTACGGAAAGACCAAAGAATTTGGCTCCCCTCTGATCTTTCCATTGCAGTTGGAGGGAAAGCGTCTATCTGAGTGTCTACCCTTTGTAGGGATATAATTAAGATGGTTAAATTGGTTGATTTGTTACACACAAACACCACTCCGTGAAAACTCAGTGAGCAAAACTTCTGCAACCACAGATGACTCCAGGTACCTCAGACTTGCAAATTTTAGCATTAGTATTAATTACCACATTAGTATTCCAGGCATTTCAAGGTGACTACATATCGATCCTATTCCAGCTGCTGCCCCCACAAGTATTGCACATCAACTCCGTTGACATGTTCAGTAAGAAGCTTCCCCATCTCTGCTAGGGCTCTGCTTGGTTTCATGCTGCAGGAGTCTCCATAGCGGAAACCAAAACCATCTGGGACCCCAAATAGAAAGGTCTTTTTGCTCAAGGTGACCTTGGTGACTGTTTCCTTTTTCTTTACCTCTTGGTCTTTAACTTTAACCACAGTTTGCTATGGTTAGGATGTTTTCTAGGTGTGATTGGGAAAGGTGTATAAGAAGCATATGAAAATAAGGCTAAATTGATGATTTTCCTTTCCTCCTGAAGGAATGAAGATTATTTTTTACCCTGAAGGTTCTACTAGCAGCTTACATATAGTTTATTTTTCACCACTTTTTTGTCGTACTTCCTTAGTTCCTTTATATTTGTCACTGCAACTCCTACAGATAACAAACTCCATCAACAGAAACGCCCTGCTTTCTGTGGTCCCTTCTCACACATAGCTGAGGAGCCAACAGAGACACTGACAGTCTGCTACAGTTAATGGGAGCAACATGGGTCACTGCAGGTATGTCAGGTTCAAGAATATAAGTTTTATAATTATCCACAAAGTCACTGTAATCTAGACCCATGGAACTGCTAAAATATTTTTTTTATCACTTGATCCCCGCTCAATTTCTTCCTCCCATTTCCCATAACTCTTTCACGCATCTCAGAACAATTTGGAGAATTAGTACCATTAGCGTTGCTGAGCATATAAGTAAACTGTCTTCTACTGGTGAGGGCATGGCTTTTCTTGTAAAATATAAAGAGAAATCTGAAGTATTTTTTCATAGCAAAATAGAGACCACAAAATTCTTCAGTGTCTGTATCTAATTCTGTGGGTGATTTAAAGAATTCTTACTTCTGCTGAAGTGATTCTGTTATCTATAGTATAAAGTAAGCCTGAAGCAATACATTCTTTGCAATTAAGGAAAACATGAACAGAACAGGCCTAGAGATATATACATTTGCCTCTGGCTTTTAATGCAAGACTTGGCGTCTGCCAAACTCACCTCCACAGTCTTTAATGGCAAAAAAATTAGGGCTTTGATGTAAGTGCTTTGAACTACTCCTATCTGAATTAAGCTTCAAGGCACATGAGACTACCCCCCTTTAAAGCTTTCTAAGCATGCATGCTGAATGATTTTGGTGGACTAAAGACTGACTGAATGTGCTTAAAAATACAGATCACTGAATAGAAATGCTGTGTTCTTCACAACTAATAGGAAACTTGCCTTCAGTAGGCAAATTCACTGTAGAAGTGAGAAACATCCCCTTCTAGTTAAAGATGTATTGTTAAGTGTATATTCAGCAAAAGCTAAGCAAAAGGTATGTGTTAAATGCTCAAGGTGTGCTCATTGATTAGGTCAAACTGAAGAGGCTGGAAGTCA
Organism: Haliaeetus albicilla; assembly: GCF_947461875.1. Taxonomy (NCBI): domain Eukaryota; kingdom Metazoa; phylum Chordata; class Aves; order Accipitriformes; family Accipitridae; genus Haliaeetus; species Haliaeetus albicilla. Next base: position 5,111,474 of record NC_091507.1, read on the forward strand.
GTCTTGCTATTACAAAAATGGTATTCGGGTGGTTGCAAAAATTGACACAGATATTTGCACAACTGCAGATGCTATCTTTGAGCAGTATCATTACCACTGCTCACAAAACAGTATTTTAACAGTAAAAAAGCATTCTAGAATGACAAACATAGTATTGAGTGTAGAAGCATTTCAGTATGTTCCTATAGCATAATTAGTTAAGCATGCCTAAATGTTATTACTATACTTTATAACCTCTTTTACAGGATGCTACCAAAGGATGAGCAGTGACATTCATTCCATAATGGATTAATATATTAAACATAAAATGAAACATTTATGAAAATTGCTGCTACTACTTCAGAAGAAATATCTAACAACTATTTCTGGGCATTAACAATATGATGGTACTTCAGAGCTGTTACGCTTGGTGATCTGGATAATTTCCAGAGCAGTTTAATCCAGTTTCTGTTATAATTTGTTGCTTTGCATAACCCAAGAGAGGGACAAAAGGAAAACAAAACAAGAAAGCAGTAATCAATCATGGTTCTCCCCTGAATGCTTGAAGCAGCCTCTAAATTGCATCAGCTTGCAGTGGAATCCAGAGATTTTATGATGCAAAGGAAGATTTTTGGAGTTATTTGGGAGTGAGGCACATTTTCTCCCTGAATATTTCCCAGGTTATTCATAAAGAGTCCTCTACACTGGGAGGACTGGCTAACACTCGGGTTTTGTATACTCAGCTGAGAGGCTAACAAAGTTTTTTCTAGTTCTACTTCACGAAGTGATAAAATAGGCACAAATAGGGGTTAAGATTTAATGCTCTGAATGGCATTGAAGGAGCTTGAGAGTTCTAATACAATGTTGGTATTTCTGCGCTAGCTAATATATTCAGAAAAAGAAATGAAAAAGAGAAGTGATAAGATAAATTATGTGATTCTGAAAATAAAGCCTTACCTTTATTCTTCTAGCTTTTTGACTTAAGTACCTAGGGGAAATATACTAAGTTTCTGACTGAGACAAATGAAAATTTTATCACAGTAAAGGTGGATGGCCAAATATGAAGAGCACAAAGACTCAACTAATAGATGAGGGGTTTAGTAGAAGATTTTTATGGAGATTTGAGTTCATACCTGAAGTGAAAGCTAAACCTTTCTGGCATTCATGAAATAGTCCCTGCGCTACAAGGGCCATATTGCCAAGTATGGTTCCATCAGATATAAAATATTAAGGAGCTTTGACAAGGCCACGAAGGGTCTTTTAGCTCCAGGGTCACTTAATCTAGAAACAAATAAGCAAGCATATTGCTGATGCTTCAGTGTTCTTCTGAGGAGTGTGTCTGTTGTGCTTTATAGTAGGAAAAGGAAGTATCCGACTTCAGAGTAATAAAATAACACAATGGGATTGTGCACCAAAACACAGACACAAAATCATTTAATAATAACAAACCCAGAAAAGTTACTCATATCTTATTATGAGATCTATGTGATACACTCAGCATCAGAGTTTGTGTGATGTATTAATACAACTTTAAAAAATTCTCTGTAAATTTCTATTTCTATGTATTTGAATCAAAAGAAAGGCATTGGTACTGAAGAGATCCACCAGAACTTCACTGCAAGTCATGACCTCTGGATTCAATCAGCAGCATACTAATATATTAGCATTAATCAGCACAGAGCAATTGCTGTACTGTACTTTGTAATTACTAAGGTTGCATCCCTTGATTGTTGGTGTTTAAGTACAAAAAGCTAAACAGCATTAAATGTGCACACCTGGAGGGTGGTTCTTAAGGTTTTTTTGGTCTAGCATAGAAAAATCAAGTTAACTTTACAAGAAATGACTTTGATTAATTTAATTTCTCAAATGCCAACCTTTCACGCCTTTTTTTCCTACATATTTATTTATTAATCCAAAGACTGGACATACAGTGCTTTGGAATACTTCTGGAAGAAATGAATTGATCACATTATAGAACAATTCATTAACATCAGCCAAATCATATTACATTATAGTTAATGGAAAACTATGATTTATTTCCTTTACGGAAATGCAACCAAGATTAAGGAGATACTGAGTGATTTAATTAATATTAATTCAGGATACAGCAAACAGCTTGGTCTAGAGAAGAGCTGAATACTTTTCCAAAATTGGCTTCTTCTTATCAGGTAGATAAATATTTGATCTGAAGAATGGTTTGGTCCATTAGTTGTTACACTACGCAGTATCGTCTATCTTGCTTTATATCTGAAAGACTTTTTTTTTCCATTTTTTTGGCCTGGAAAACATGCAGAGGTGGGAGTATTACCCTTTCTTCACCTCTTTCCCCCAGTTAAATAGCTGTTTAGCTCACAAGTGCCATTTGGGAGTAATTAGCATTTACTTTTCATCCAGAAGTGAGTAGATTGACATAAAATCTCAGAAACACCTGAGACTTAGTCTTTTTCACACTGAAATATGTGATGGATTTTTATTGCACATTTGTAAACCAGTAAACTTTATTAGTGCCATGCACATCATTCGCTACAGATGAGAAAGCTTTAACTACTAACTATATTACTCTTCACAGACCCTGGTAGCTCTGATGTTATCAGCACTGTAATGAAAGCAGGAAATATGTGGTTTCTGACATCTTTGTAATTCACAAGTGCAGCTGAGGCTTGTGTTGGTGCTACTCTTAGAACAAAGCATCATTGGGACTATGTCCTTAATACCTTTTGTAATGAACCTAGTAGCTGGTAGACTTACTGCCCCTTATAATTCATGAAGTCAGGGCTCAGTGAATCAATGGGACTGAAGTGGAGATGTTCCTACTAGCACAGTCCATATATTATCACTTCTGGTTTTCACAAATTTCTAGCTCTGGGACCGTAAAGGCAACATATTTACATACAAAAATTAACATCAAGATGAATGGAATTTTATACTGTGATATTATAAAAAAGAATTCTTTTGAGGACCAGCACAACTGAAGCAGCACAGTACTGTTTCTCTGGCTTTGAAAAAGGGGCAAAAATAACTGATTGAATGTTGATATATCAAGTCAGTGTTTGTGTAAAGAACTGCACAGGGAGAAGTATTTCCTTGTGACATGCTCCTAGCAGAAAAAGAAAAAGGAAAAGCTTTGAAACTGAAATAACTATATCTTCCCAAAATAATTCTGATCTTTAAACGTACATGGAAGTGCTGATTCTGTCTCAGTTAAAATGTAAGTACACACCGTATGTGCAAAGAGAATTATGAACCTTTTTAATTATGATAATTAATTAGGTGCTTTCAGCCTTTCATTCTGTCATCAAGTTTGTGTTTTCTGTCACTAAAGCCAACACCTACAACAAGAAGCTGGGACATCAAATGAAGAGATTGTGTTTCTAAAGATCTACAACTTATAATGACATATGTACTGTTTTCATTTTAAATGAGTAACAAAAAATGGAGGCAGAATGCTCATATACTTTAACGATAATTCCCATTGCAATTTGTGTGTAACGTGAGGATTTCAAGAGAGAAATAACAATCTTTTATTCTTTTCTCAAGCTGATGGGAAGAATAATAATTTTTTTCATGATGCAAATAAAAAAAGACTATCTGTAACTTCTACAATGATAAAGCTCAGAATTCACAATGCTACCAGCTATGTTTAGAACATACATTTTCACCCTCCTCCTGACTGAACTATGCCTAACAAATACCACAAGGTTAAAAAATTACTCCCATTCATGGGGAAAAATGCATGGAGCAAATGGTATTTTTTTAAAGATGTAGTTAACCAAGGTCAAAAGGTCAAAAGAGGTCAATAATCCTACTGCATTAGTCTTTGCAATAAAACATTGGCAAGGACTGTTTTAAGCCACTCTGTCTCTCTCCCCATATTTTGGGATGGTGATTATTTTTTACTTCAGTGTAGCTAGTAAAGTGCAGCCCAAACTGGAGATTTTACAGCGAGCACAATGTCTGTTCAGAGAACCTCTGTACTGTATTCTACATGGGAATAAACCTGGCCATGGAAAAGCAAACATCCAGCCCATAAAAAGTAAAATTTTATTGTTCAAGTATCTCCTTGCAATGGTGGAGACCCAGCTGCAAGGCTGCTCTGTGAGAGAGTCCTTTGTGTTGCTCCTCCGCTTATTGGCAATTGCGTTCTGGTTTTGATAAACTTTTTCATCCTAGATATATAGAAATTCAAAGCTTTTAATGCAAAGATTTTAGTTTAGTTCCACTGGTATTTTCAGGTGAAGAAATGTTGGCAAAAGTGTCCTTTTTAGGCAAAATATATTCCCTAAATTTCTATTGAGAGTGGCTTGATGAAGTACAGGAGAAAGAAAAAGAAAAATCAGTGGGGTGGATATGGAGGTGTTTTGTGAGTCTTTTTCATGGTTCTGCTTTAGTTTTGTTTGTGTGCTAGATGTTTGCATATAGGTGAGAAACTGAATGAGAGCTAAGCCAAGCACAAGGTTTTTGTTGTGCTCTGAAAAAGTGAGTCTTTCAGTCTAATTTGTTGTATTATAAAAATCCAAAGCCTAAAGCCTGCTCTAGTTGAAGTACAGTCTCTCCCTCTTACAAACACCGTTACACTCCTTCTTGTGGACACAGCTGTCAAGGGATGCTAATGCCATGGGTGTAACATCAGTCACTTCAGTAAACTGATGAACTAGATTCTCTTTTTCAAAGAAGCAGTAGGTTATCTGTGAGCCCTTACTGTGGCCAGTGCCCTATGCTATTTGGAGGGACAGAACTGCTCCAAAGCTTTACAGAGCTCTGGATTTCAGATTTCTTCCCGGTACCTACACACAACCACTCTTCTCTTGCACAAGAAGCACCATCTATTCAGCTGCTCTGAACTTCTTCTTGTCACTTTTCATTTTCCAGGCCTTAGGCCGTAAGTCATTCACTGTTATTGATGCACACAACCATCAGAAAAGTACTTTTGCTTGTAACCAGGGCTCTACTTCATGTATCTTCCCCCGTGAAAGAAGGCAGCGCATTTCTAACTGGTATCTTACACCACAGCTGGTCTTGCTTCCAGCAGACGGGTCCTGGACCAGGAACCCACTCACTGGGAAAGATGTTCTCCAGGTTGCCTTGATCCTGAGCGGAGGCAGGGATAGCTGCAGAGACTGGAGACTGCTGTTCAAGGGTCATAATGTCTTGACAGAGGGAGAAAGCCAGCAAACAAAGGTGATCTGCTTGTAGCAATCTGTGCATCTAAAGGTACAGACTGATGCGTTTTGTAGCAGTGATTACGTAGCTTTGAGATTTCGTAAATTAGTATTGAAGCCAGGATAACACAAATATCCTTGTAGCCTAAACCGCAGCTGTTAATAGAGGTGCAATTTTCTGATCAAGCCAGGTCAGAATTAAAAGTTGTGCCCCTGAATGCCTAGCAGCTGCACTTCTGTGTGTACCCAGCTGCAGTGTGCCCAAATCCAAATGTGCTCAATGGTATTAAGAGCCAATTTAACAGTCTAAGGCCATTTGTTACCCTAGGTGGAACATGATAATCGAGAAGAGGCAAATCTTTCAAAATGTTCCCACTTTTCCAGATCATGTCTCTTGGTTTTTTCCGCTTTTTATGTAGGAGGGAAATGAAATTTTCTCAACTAATGGGTGCTAGTAGAGAAAGGAGTAAAACAATCTTCTGAGCCCTAATTCAGTGAAGAAACCTTTGTGGTCTGCTTGGTCAGAAGTATTTATAAATGTTGCAATTATGAACATACATACACTCTCTTAAGTAAAATTGAGATGCTGCTGAATGTTGGAAAGGTAGACAGATTAGCCATAAAAAACCTGGTTATGATGCTAGATTGAATAAATTTATAATTCATACATCAATAGGCATTTCTTTAAAGTTTATTGTCTGTTAATGATTTTTAAGACTACCCATATTTTTCTGGTCAGTTAGCATTCTTGTCATTCATTGACTTCAATGCTTTTTGGATAAGGGCCTATAGCTACTCCTTTAATGAAATGGTAGCATTACCCCTCATTCCCTAACCTTGAAGGGAGGTTAGTCTGACTAATGACAGTATTTTGGCCATCATGCTAATTTATTGTTCTGAAACTGAAATTTATGTAGTTAAAAGTATTTTTAAGTATCAGTATTTACCATCTTACAGGTAATAGACTGTAGTAGTATACTGTAAGTTTCACTCATAACTGCTTCAATGTCTAAATGCTAATAGACACACAATTAATCCACCCTGGCACATCTAAAACAGTAATTACCTAATGCCATTCACATGGTGTGGGGTTAATTGAAAGAGGTCTTGACCTTCATGACCTATCAGTTTTGCCTCATCAGCTTGACCCAGGTCAGAGATTCTCCCTGATAACTTTCGCTTATCAATAAAACCTCACTGTGCCTAGAAACAGCATGTGTATATATATATATGTGTGTGTATGTATATGCAGAATAATAACTAAATAATAGAAATAATAAATATTTGTGCCACTGATTTTTATCTTTTATTTTTCTTTTCAAGTAAAATAGGAATTAGGTAAATTAGAAAGTGAAGACTGGATTACTTTTCAGTTTGTAGCTTGAATGTGATACCAAAGCTGATTTTTCAGGTAAGACTAGATCAAATTTATTGTTGCTTACATTTTCACAGATGCTTTTGAGAAGAGAATTTGGCTGACACAAGGTTTTCAAATGGTAATATGTATTAAAACAAGTCCCCTTTAATGTAAAGATATAATTAGTCAAACATATAGTTTAGTAAATCTGGGGGACGTAATGGAACACACATTTCCCTCCAGTTATAGTACAGCATAAAATGAGTGCAAAACCTGAGATACTAGTTGAATTTTATGCTGTACTATAACTGGAGGGAAATGTGTATTCCATTATGTCCCCCAGACTTACTAAACTATATTTAAGTTGAAAAGGTGAGTACTTGAAAATTAGGAAATGCCAGAGTTTAAGTTACTTCTGGAGTTAGAAGAAATCAGTTGTTTTGTCCTGAGCCTCATGCTGTGTCTTTAATTATCACAGAAGATATCACTACCTCTGCTGCTCCCTTCCTAAGCCCAAAGCCGCAGTAGGTACAAATGCGTTCAAATACCTGAAGGGTGGGTGTAAAGAAGACAGAGCCAGGCTCTTTTCAGTGGTGCCCAGTGACAGGCCCAGAGGCAATGGGCACAAACTGAAACACAGAAGGTTCCCTCGGAGCATCAGGAAACACTTTTTCACTGGCAGGGTGAGTGAGCACTGGCACAGCTTGCCCAAGGAGATTGTGGAGTCTCCATCCTTGGAGATATTTAAAAGCTGCCTGGACATGGTCTGGGCAACTGGCTCTAGATGGTCCTACTTGAGCAGGGGGCTTGGACCAGATGACCTCCAGAGGTCCCTTCCAACCTCAACCATCCTGTGATAGGTAAAGTGGAGTTAGGAAAAGCATCATAAATTCTCAGGCAGGATCTGCTCAGTTGTTTTGTGTAACTAAGGCAGTGCCTCCATGAATCTGCATGAAAGAGGTCCAGGTAGTGAGCTCCAGTACCAGGTGCCTGACCAGCCACATTGCTTAATTGTTGGTTTGTTTCCTGCCCTAGATAGGAGTGCTCCAGCTAGTGAGGCCCAAGACAAATCCCAGACTTTGGATAAGTTTCTCTTGGCACTACTCTCCAGAGGCAGTCTGGAAAAGATGGAGCCACGCTGTTTAGGTCCCCCTTCACGTGGCAGCTCAGGCAGTGTCACTTATCCCCCAGTTTCATTTTATAGTAAAACCACTCTAGTGGGCTACAGCACAGTCCTCTTAGTATTCCAGAGAGTTTCGTGCAAAAACCACATGGTAGTAACGATGATGCAGGAAGCAGAGAGAACAAGTGCCACGATGGTCCCTTGTCAGCGTGGTTGTGAGCCAGCCGCTCGGAGATCTGACATGGGTTTCCCAACGGATCAATCGCTCCTAGGCCATGTGGGGCTGTATGTCTCATCACAGCCATCCAGTCCTCCGTTAGCTTACCTACCTCTAATTCTGTATTAATCTTGCTTTAAAGATGCAGCTCTCAATGTGAAATGTATAATGCTTCTAAGATGAACCGTAATGTAAGCAGAGTTAATAATGCGTTTTCAGTGAAGATTTGCTAGTAGGTTACTCTGCCTTCAGAGAAAAGGAGCAGATCCAGCAAACTGACCCTGCGGAGACCTTGTGCATACTTAACCCTCAGTTCTTTATGCATCACATGCACTGTAATCTTGTTTTCTTTGACATTTCTCAGATGCACTAATCCTTTCATCTTGAGAGATCAAATCTGAACCCTCATTGATTTTATGCTAAGGCAACCCATGGGCCCCTAGACAGTAACTTCTCTACCCTGCCCGAAGTGGATCAGTTGTGTTTTCTGTCTATTGCCCCAGTGTAAAAGTACATTTTACTGGTTAGTTCACCTACTAAATCTGACTCAGACAAGCTTATTTACATCTGTTTCAAGCTATTGGCCTGTGTGTAGTTATTCTGAATGTACATTAAACTAAATCACATAACTAAAGGGACATACTTTCTCCCATCAAAGTGCTAAAGGGAAGACTGTGCTGCCAATCCTGTCACCAGAGGATATATCCCCATAAATACTTTGTGAACCAGACAAGAGAACAAGAGAGTGTCATCGATAATGCTCGTGTGTTGTGGCTGTCCAACACCCATGAAGGCAGTCTTCCAGTTCCAACAAAGGCTGAGATTCTTCAAAGCCTGAATGAATTAAAGAGCAAAAACCCACTTTGTAGTCCACAGGAACACATAAACTATCGGCAAGGTATTAATAAAATCTTTCTAGCCAGATACAACTGGTACAGCCTTCAATATTCTTTTTTCTTTGTATACAGCAATGTTCCCCAGTTCATTCTGTTAACTGGGAGGGAAAAGCTTTGGAAGAAGGTAGAATGGGTGGCCGGTTTTCTAAAATTATTATTAGGGAGATTTAGGGAAGCAAGTTCCTGCCAGGAATACTTATTTGTGAAAAGAATTGTTATGGAATTGGTTCTGTTGAGTTTCCTGAAATCGTTCAACATTTAGTCCTGTGAGTGGTCCCAGGAAAGTAGATTGTGCTTCTGAGACATCCTGGTTTTAATTTCTAACAGATATTATTGGGCTGTGTGAATTTTATTTTATAACAACTGCATATTACATTGAATTTGTAGAAATGGGATATTTTGTAACTGTCTACTTGGTATCTCCAGCTGCTCTGAAAATTTGTCACAGAAAACTATTAATTTGTCTTCTATTTGTCTTTTTTCTGCAGCTTTCACTTCTCTCTTCACCACAGCCCTCTCTTTTTCTCACTCACATGCTTTATCTCCATGGTATTTTTGAACTGTGATGCAGTAGATACAAAAGTGATCTGAAACTGTCAGCAGCTGAAATGAAATATCTTATGAATATGAGAATACGATGCTTGTTGGTGTGGATTTATACTCCCCACTTAGTCAATGAGATACATGTGTCTCTGGTGTTTGGGTACTTTCTGAACATGTAGTAACTATTATTCCTGGCACGTGTGTGACTGATTGTTTCCAGAATGAACAAAACATAAGGCAGCATCATTATGCCTGGTAGATGCAGGCCACACTCTCAACAGTGGTCTTGTTTTTATAAATTAGTTAAATGGTTTCCAGAGGATGATGTGCTGAACTATTTGGGACACATTTCTTTTAAGCAAATGATGAAAGGATTTCCGAGTAGTTCCAAATGGTCCATATTTGCTTTGTTTAACAGTCAGGCATACTAGTCACCTGGAAAGTATCTATAAAAGATTGAGGCTGTGACAGAGTAATTTACTTTTATTTAATCTGTACTTTGATTCTAAGCACTACATTTATACTTAATAGGACATTACCATATTAATGAGAAGTTAATATAAAATCATGAATAGAATGATTTTGTTTATGACTTAAATCTGTGTGGAGTGTTTCTTTACATATATTTGCATTTTAAAAAACTGCATCCCCTAATGTGCACAGAGAAAATGGTTGCCTTGTTCTAACAGAGAATACAGGATTTTTTGGTAAAATGGTAAATCTCAGACTTAATTTCATCCTAATAAAAAGTAAAGTTCTGTAAGGAATGTTAATTTTTTGGTGTAATTAGGAGCTGATGATATAAAGTAGCTAACAGAAGATGTTTGATTACCCAAAATTACTTTACTTCCCACCAGCTTATAAAAGGAATAAGAACAAAGTGATTTAGAAATATTACAAAATTATGAAGGTTCCCAAGATTGCCTAGGGCAACATATCGCATAGAAAAAAAACATAGCCCTTGTTTTTGTCTTTCCTTTTGAATCCTGGAAATAGTTTCTTTGTAAGATACCTTCAGAATAAACATTTCTTGTCCCAAAGGAAATGGGTTTTCATTACACTTGTAATATATGATCAGATGAGACTGAGATCTGTCATAACTTCTGATGATTATAATGGTCCCTATTTCCCTATTGGAATCTGAAGAGTAAACTGAAGAGAGATTTCTTTGAGCAGCATGACTTGCTTTCTGTTTGAGCAGAACAATTTTTACAAAAGCCATAAACAATATAATTCTCAATGATTTTAACTTCCTTCTAAATGCTCTTGAAAGAAAAAAAATAAATTTCTGCCTTGTTGGACTACCCTATCTTCTTCACATCCTATTCCCTTGTAGTAGTATAGCTGATAACACTATTTAAATAACAGCAAATATTTTCAAAGGAAAGTATGCTAAAAGTGCTTTCCAAAGCATTCTGCTCTGCATAAAAAGAAAACCAGAGATGTTATTGCAAATATTTTGAATGGCTTTCAGACTTTGGAAGCTTTCTTTTGTGGATTCTGCAACAAGACCTTGTCTTAAATTGAGCTTACAAGCTTCTCTGCTGGTGCGGGTTATTTGATGATGTTACGTTAGCTGAGGCTCTGGGGATCACTTTCATTCAGGTTAGTATGTTTGGGTCTGCTTAAATCCCATATAAGTCAATGGAACTGAAGATCGCAGCAAAAGTTGAGCAGCATTTATCTATGTCCAAATAGAAACGGATTTTTGGAAATAGTAAGTCATGTCATCATTTGTGCTTATAGGGAGTTGTGTGATTTCCTGTAGAAGAAAATATGAATACTCTGAAAACTACCTTTTTGCTTTAATCTGACCAGATGGAATGAGGCAATGACAAACATCCTTTTCTAACGTTTAGTCCCTAGTTTCTGATGATCTAGTATTTCTTATTGTCCTTAAGGTAGGGGTTCCCTAGTATTCCCTAGATCTGCAGTGAATATACAGCAGTGTATCTCCTGTGAATTAGTGCATCCCATCTAAATTCAGAAATTGCTTTATGCAAGCTTAATTCAATTTCAATATATATTTTTTCAATATGCATTTGTGCTTAGACAGCTGCATAAAACCAGAAAAAATGGAAAACAGGAGCAAAAAGTTGCTGATTCTGAGTGTGATTCACTTACATTGTCCTCACAAACTGCTTCACAAATATTAATGGTTATTGCCCTGATAAAAACCTGTACCTGGTAACTCAGACCTTGTGCTTTGAGAGGCTTGCTGATTGCCAAATGTTTCCTACATATCTAAGCTAACAAGTGACAAAAATTCCATTTTCGATGAGGAGAAGAGAAAGTCAACAGTTCATTCAAACCCTGAAGAGAAAAAATATGAGAGAATCAGAAAATGGTTTGAGACACATCTCCGGAAATCAGCACCCTTGAAGCTCTCTTTCGAAAGAAAATTGCCAAATTTCTCAGAGCTACATTTTGAACTTCGGGTTCGTTTTATTCTATTTCTTTTGCAAAGGAAAAGATTCAGTTGTTTCCCAAGATCACAGATGAATTAGCTGTTGTTCAAAGTTGTACTTTCAGGTAAAAGCTCAGCATAAAGCATATCTAGTGATTTGCAATACCAGAGGTATATTCCTCTTGTTGCCCTTGCCACCAACATGGACTTTCATTATAAATCTGCTTCATAACGTAAACCTTTTTTTCCAAACTACTAATCCAATAGCTTTTCATTAAAAGCCCCTTTTAAAAATACAGCACTGAAATAATAACGATCAGCAATGCCAAAGGCTGACTTAATCTCTAAACAGTGCCAGCAGCTTTCAGAACAGCTCAATGTGCTAATTACTTCATACACTTTTCACAATATAGTCTTTCATTTCTGAATTTTTTTTATGGTAAAATCCTATCATTTTAGTTTGCAATGACTATTTCTTTCTGCTTTATGTGGTATAATTTAAAAAGAACTGTAGAACTTGCAAGCTGAGAAAGGTAAAATTGTTGAAATTAAGCCTATGTAAGGGTTTTGTTTTGTTTTATCATGCCAGTAATTGCTAATGAAAAAGTCTTTTCCATCAGTAAATGTCTCTTTTAAGCTGTACATTTTCTAAAGGAGAAAAAAAATGTTCAAGTTATAAAAACAAGTATTGTTTTTAAAATAGTCAAAAGGAAACATCACTTCAGTTGTCATGTGGGAAGGGTTACTTTGTTGATGACTGAGGATTGAGTAGCTGATATGAAACTTGCATGTACTGCCAGCACCATTTTGGACATCCAACATAATTATTCCACCTTGTTTTATGCTTAAGGAGACAATTAGCCTCCTGACTGCTTGGAGAGGAAGAGCTTTGCTACCTTATCATATCAATGCTTACTCAGAAAGTTCTTATGTCTCTGGTCATACATTAGAGTCTTAGAAGCTAGCGTGCTTTTGCCCAGCTTTTAAAATTATTAGATTAATGCCCCTTTAAGAACTTTCTCCAGGTCCTGTACAAGCCCTTGACTAACCTAAGAATAGATTCTGGTTTTCCCGTTTCCCTACAGTCCACCCTGAAGCAGAGTGGATAAAGTGGCAATCTGTCACAGAAGATGACTTGATCTGACCTGCTATGCTTCATGTAGACGGAGAATTTATGCACAGAGGGAGAAATGACATTGTTATTAACACTGCTGAGTCAGTGCTTTCAATACCAAGATCAGAGACCCATCTTGGCCATCTGTCCCGTGTAGCCTGTAAGATGGATCCCAGAACTGACATCCAGTTTTAACATAAAAAGGCTGGACTGCTCAGAATTACACAGAATAGATGAGGTTGGATTGTCTAGTCCAGCTTCCTTGCTCAAGCAGGGTCAACTACAGCAGGTTGCTTAGGATGGTGTCCAGTAGGTTTTGAATATTTCCAAGGATGGAGACTCCACAAACTCCCTGGGTGACCTATTTCAGTGCTGAGTCACCCTCACAGTAAAAAAGTGTTTCCTGATGTTCAGACATAGGTTCACGTTTGTGCCCTTGTCCTGTCAGCGGACACTACTGAGAAGTGTCTGGCTCACTCTTCTTTATTCTGCCCATCATATATTTACACTCATGGATAAAAGCCCCCCGAACCTTCTCTTCTCCAGGCTGAACTGTCACAGCTCTCTCAGCCTCTTCTTGTCTTCAAGATGCTCCAGTCCCTTAATCACCTTTGTGGTCTTTTGCTGCACTCACTCCACTATGTCCATGTCTCTCTTGTACTGGGGAGCCCAGAACTGACCCGGCACTCCAGATACGTCTCACCAGTGCTGAGCAAAGAGGAAGGATCACTTTCCTTGACCTGCGGGCAATGTTTTGTCTGATGCAGCCTAGGCTGCTCTTGGCCTTCATTGCCATGAGAGCACACTACAGGCTCATGGTCAACGTGGTGTCCACCCGGACCCAGACGTCCTTCTCTGTTAAGCTGCTTTCCAGCCAGTTAGCCCTCCGACTGTACAGGCTTATTCCTCCTCAGGCAGAGGGCTTTGCTTTTTCCTTTGCTGAACTTTGTGTGTTCTTCTCCACCCCTTTCTCCAGCTTTTTGAGGTTCCTCTGATTGGTGGCACAGCCATCTGATGTATGAAGCACTCCTCCTGGTTTTGCATCATCTGCAAATTTGCTGAGGGTGCACTCTGTCCCATCCTCCAGGTCATTCATGAAGATGTCGGACAGTATAGAAGCCAGTAGCAATCCCTGAGGTACACTCCTAACGACAGGATTTTTCAGTTCTAGACAATGGATGATTCTTCAATTAGAAAGAAAAAAGTAATTCCTTTTTTGGATCCCACATGGGTACGGATAAAGTCGGTTCTGCATTTTTGAGGTACTTTGTGTTTATTTGTGTAATTTGTAGTGAATACACTTCCTGCAGACCATCTTAATTCTTTACTCTTGTATATGCCTGTGAGACTAGAGATTCATTTGAGAAAGATAGTCTTTCTGTTACTTTTCTTAGGGATTTTCATCAGATAAAATTTACACTGCACCTGATTCAGATGTGGGAAAGAGGGGCATTAGCAGAGAACTGTCCAGGAATGGAATTAGCTGAGAACCTATAAATCTCTCCTTTCTCAGATGTTTCTGTCCCTACATGCTCATAACTTTTCCATCAGAGTAACGAGGTTCCTAATTAGGTTAGAATCATTCTCACAGAAGAACAATAGAAAGAAAAAATTACGGACATTTAAAAGAAACCATGACTGTTTGGTACATTAAAAACTGAGCTGGAAAGCAAATCTTGTACAAGATTATATAACTAAAGAAAATGTTCTTTAACAGATTTTCCTCCTTCCATGACATTAAACAGTTGTTCAATACTCAAACTTATTTAATTTTCAAATTATATTGAGCGGGCTGCCTTGAGCACCTGCAAGCACTTCTCAGACCTAGTGATCTTTTGTCATACCATGACAGTGCAACATGTTAAAATGAACCTGTCTTTTGAATCTCCTACCTCTGCTATCCCAGCCGTGGGCCTTAGATTAATTAGAATGAGATTTAAGAGCTAGACAGAGAGGGAACTTCAGTATATTCAGCAGATCTCCTTGTCTGGAATAGTCAGGATACCAGCATTACAGGCGTTACTATAGAGGATGACTGGATAAATCCCAGTTTTTAAGAGATTTAGGAAAATAATTGATCTGAGGAAATAAGGCTGGGCACTTACTTAAGTTATGCTCTGCAACATTGCAATTTGCGGTACATAAATACATCTGGGAACCTAACTTCCAAACATTCAGGTTAACAAAGGGCAAGCTCTCCTCATTTAAAATCCTGGGGACCTTAGAGGTTTATCAGTCTTATTACAGTGAAAGGGATGGACTATGTTGTGCACTTTTTTCAGTAGAAAGAAGCAAAGAAAAAATTCTGGCCAAATAGGAAAGATAAGCTCAACAATGATCAGATAAGTGGGAAGAGCTAATGACTTAATTAGGGTGCTCTAGATAACTAAGATTTATTTTTGGCAAAGGCTCAGCAGAAAATTGTTTTACAAGTTTTGCAGTGGAAGAAGAGTTATGCTGTGTTTATAGCAAGGGCATGTTGGACCTTATCCTGGGTAGTCTTTTTTGCTTAGCGGTATTGTTCCTTGATTTCAGTGTGACTTCAGGTCCTTAGCTATTAACTTCAGCAGGAGGTGTGCTGCTCAGAATACGGCAATGATTGCCATACTTACTAAGCTTATTTAATATACTATTAAAAAGAGCTCATATCTGCCTAGATTGTCCCAAAGCATAGCCAAGTGGTGTAGTGCCATTTACTTCATCGTAGGCACACGTACAGACCCTGGTAGGTAGGGAGAAGTGACCCACAAGGGTGTCAAAGGAGCTTTGTGTGCTCCCACAGCAGAACTATGCTTCTGAAACAACCCAAATGGGTGGAATTACATACTGTTTTCCTTTCAGGATCCACCCCCTTCCCCAACTAACTCCCCCCTCCCCCCCCCAAAAAATCCCAAGGGTGGAAATACTATGTTATTCACAGCAGAGTTCCCAGCAAGCTTAAGACAAGACAGATCTGTGGGACTATGTCTAGGTTCCTTGGGGACTTATATATGACATCCTTACAGTGGCCTGGATTGTGCAGACTCTAAGAAAAAAGCTGTTATTCAGGGATCTCAAATCACTGTATAAGCAGGTATAAATATTACTGTCACAAATGGAGAAATAAGAAAACAGAGGTTTTCTTTCCAAGCTTTTACAGTGGGTTTGCCTCCACTGGGCATTCCAAATGGGGGCAAGTCCATAAGTAAAAGGGAGAATAATAACACTAAGCCCATAAAGCATTAGCATGCAACAGGCAAGTGGGCTGGTGTTTTTAACAGGCTACATCAAACTGAAGTATGAGGCTTGATCATACTAAGTCTGTAAAAGGTCAACATGTTAGTATTATAAATCATACTATCCCGAGCACTTTTAGTCTTGGCCTCCTTAAGAATCTTTGCAAAGCTATTGTAATCACAGGGCTGTGGGCAGGCCAGTTCATTAAATTGCCGACTCTGCTGCTTGCAGATGTTTGAGGCAGGTGTTCTGTACAGACCAGGGAGTTTGCTTTCTTCTGCTGCATGTTGCTCTGGAGGTCGGAGGTTACACCTCAATGGCAAGGTCTCAACTGCGTGGCAAGTCTCAGAGGTCTTTGTTAGGGGAGAAAAAGAATTCGGTCTCCTTAAAATTTATGTACTGCAAAAGATAACTGCACCTGCAGACTGCTGCTCTTATTGAAAACACATGGTGGCTGTTGGAAGAAATATAAAATGCTGCTCTGTAGTTCCTGTTGAGAATATGCAGGGACTCCAAAAGATCAGCATTAGACCAGAGATAGCTGAATGATTCATGATCCAATAGTACACAGTTCTGGTACAAAGTGTATGTTTTTGTCGTACACTTTGGGATTCATGCAAATCCACATGTATTTAAAAATTGACTTTGGGCAGTGTTGTATCGCCATCAGACAGTTGCCCTGCATAATATAATGTATGCCAGCAGGCATTCCCAATGACCCAGCTAGTTCATAATTGGAAAAGGTTAGTCCAGTCTTTCCTGGCCACCTGTATGTTGGCTTTGTAACTTCCCAAATGGAAAGAGCAAAGATAGATTCTTCTAGATGCAGGAAATCCTATAAAATGGACCACCCTTATTAGAGAATCCTCTGTCTTAAAAAGACCGCTGCAGGTTTACAGGATGCTTTGTTTTTGCTAGATGTAACCTCCAGCAAACATCAAGTTTTTGTCAGTTCATGTTACATTAGTCAGGCATAAATGATACATTTACAGAAGGGGATGGAAATATCTTTGTGTTTCTTAATGTCTACTGACATAGGTGGCCATGGTACTACTGAAAGAGCTTTCAGCAATGACTGTCGGGGCTGTAACACTAATAATTGCTGAAAGTTCATAAAAAAATTATGACAAATGATAGAACAGCATCACTTACTGGAATCTCTAAGATTGAGGCTTTCATTACCACTTGTTCATCAGAAGGAGCTGTTATAGATTAATTTCTCACTATTACCATGTAGGAAATGTGAACATTCAGTCCTGTGTTCATATGATGTTCAGAGTGCTCTTTATGAAAATATTATGCCATTGTATTACATATGCCTTGTACACTATATACAGTTGTGTAATCTATGTAAAGTAAAACATAAAGAATATATATGGGGGAATCTTAATATATTTTTTAATTCTGAAAAATATGTATAATATCACAAATATCTATATGTAGTTCCATAACATCCATATTTTTCATAGCTTAAGAGAGCACAAATACAATACAGAACATCTAATTTTATCATTTGAAATATTTCTAAACTTCTAACAACAGAAGAATTTTCCTGTTAATTTCAGAGGTGCAGCATTTTCATCTATTTTCTGTTTTCCTTTCTTTTTTCTCCTGAATACTGAACCTACATAGTCACATCCAGAAATCCATTTTAAGTACTAGTAATGAGATAACTATTTTCAACTGGAGATGAATAGAGCCAATGTTGCAGGCTGGAAAATTTTGCAAGAAGAGCAACAAAGAGTGTATATAATTTGAGTTATGTTTTTCAGAACGCTTAATATTCACTTCAGCTACATTCTACTCACATAAGTTATGACTTACTGCCAACCTATAAGCCCTGATGAAGAAACAACACTGAATAGTGTTTCATCCAGTTTTTGATAAAACATTTATACACATATCATACAGTGTACTGTTGAATGTTATCAAGACTTCTATAGTCATATTTACTATGAGGCAGCAAGGATCCCTACACTGCTCTACGTTATCTACAAAGTCTCCGATGGAGGATAAAATCCTGCACAAATATTGTCTCTAATTGAAGTATGAGGGCAATGCCATGCAGGACTGGATTCAGAATTGACAGTCAGCATGCTAAGTGAGGAGACACCTAAACTAAGCCAATAGCAAACCTTAAGAATAGGGGGGTTTCTTAACCTTATTTCTTTCCATAACTTCTGCTTTGAATTTATAGCAATGAACCTTCTCCAGACTGAGATGGCTTTTAAAAATAACCAATATTGGGTTTTTTGCAAATAGCAGTTTTTAAAACTTTCTGACAAGAATAGAGGAGTTTGTGTTTTCTACTTTATCTATATTTGTAGCACTCATCTAGGATTTGGGAAACCCAATTCTATCACCTTTTCTGCCTGAAAAGATTCACACCCGCATTTTTCACCATCACTCTCATTTGTGTTGGGTTTTAAAACAAGATGCTTTACACATCTGAGTAATTTCAAAGACCATGTGTGATGTCGTTTTTGGCCACTCTTCTACTTTTTCCCTGGTGAATGTCTCTCTCCCCTGTGTTAACAGTCATTAATGTACCAAATTTCAGTTTTGACAAACCAGTATTTTTTGTTGAAACTCTGTTTTATCAAAGCAATTACAGCCACCTGTTTCCCCAAATCCTCTGTTACATATAAGCCTGATATGCAATCTGAGCAGAGTGGAAAATCACTTTTTTAGGTTTACAATCTGAAAACAGTCAGAATGGACAAACAGGACAAGATGGAGACAAAACTGAGTGTTCTGCCACTAAGGTGAGACAGCTGATGCACACTTGGAGCACATTTGCATTGCTTGCATTAAAAACTAGGGTATTAATTCATCCTATTAAAAGGTAAAGCAGTAAAATTGTGTTCACAATTTCAAAATTAGACATGTGGGACACATTTGCAAGCATAAATTCTTTGGTTAGCAAGCTAGGCTCTGCTTATTATTGTTATTGTGATGCTTATGTTCATTTTATGTTTTACTGTGGATCATATACAGTCTGTCTTAGGGAACATATTTTCATGATGCCTGTCTTGTGTGTTTTTCTCAGATTGCTCAATCATTTGAGTCCCATTTTAGGACACACATATAGAAACTCTAGTATAAATCTGTCACCACTTGCAGTATGAATCTGAATGTTTTAAAGTTTTTTTTATGTCTCAGCTGTTTTAATTTGTATTGGGCTACACAACATTTCAAGCGTCAAGAATCTTTCTGTTTTTCTAATTTCCTAATGTATAGAAGTATCATTCAGGCATTTTAGTACATTACATTAATACCATGCTGTTTCTTCCTATTTTAAAAGAAAATGCAGTTGTACAATGCAACAATAAAAAATATTCCCAATGTTATTGTATTGTTTTAATCACACCTTCTGCAGGTGGCTTTGAGTAATCTGCACTTCTAAACAGGATGAGAGATTTCCCTATGGATAAAGTTTGGTGTTAAAGTAGGGCTTTTTTCCTGCTAAATAAATGCAAGGGAAAAAAGAAAATGTATATTTTTTTTTAACTAAAAAAGAAATGTTCAATGAGCAGAAAAATTTGAACTATAATCTCTTTTAGAAAATACAGCGTAGGAGACTTCTGTCCCACAGCCTGGTGAATCAGGTCCTTTACTATCCTGAGAGTGACAGTGTGATTGGTACTTTTCAGTTTTCTTTCTCAGGGCACAATTTCTTTATAAATTGCTTGAGATCTATGAAAAAGAAAGAGTGTTCTTCCTCAATGTTGGAAATAACAGCAAGGTGTATATCGAGTATGCCATCCTGCGGATTAATCCTGATGTGTGCAGAGCCCCATTTGCATGAACTTGTCCTTCTAAGGTATTATGGAAGATGCCCAGGGCAGCCAGCCAGCAAGCTCCCCTTTAATTCTGGCAGTGCTCTTGAAGAAGTTCTTCCTTTTTTAACTTCTCCAGATATCTGGGCAGCCTTGGGCCTGCAGGATGAACTTATGTTATGCCAATACAGTTTTCCCTCATCCTGTGCCTCATTTGTTCGTCATACTTGTCATCAGTTCTTTATGCAAAAAAGACCTGCTGTTTTCACTTCTTTCCCTGACACCATGAAATAATGGCATCTCTGGACAAAGGTAGCAAGGGGTATTACCTGTCAGGTGCTGCTGAAAATCTAGCCACATCTTAGATTTTCTGATCAAGGCCACTATCTGTAATAAAGTACAGTCACCTTCCCAGACATCGCTTTTGAAGAGACAGATTGTTCATTCTTCGCCACAGTCTACTGCAAGTTAGCAGGAACCTAGATGTGTCAAACTGGGATTACCACGCTCCACTAGCAGCGAGAGAGGTGTGTCTGACCAGTGGATGGAGCTACCCATGATGGAGAAAAGTCGAGGGGAACAGACACTCATTAGGCATTTCCATCAGTTCTAAGACTGCATAGAAAATTCCCACACTCTCTTCTCTCTATTATTCAGTGGCACAGTCCACTGAAAGGAAAGGCTTATGTCTCAGATATCTGGTCACATAGATTTCCACTGATTTGTTCGCTACATTGGAAGTTAAGGTCAGGAAAAAAATGGACGCGCACAAGAAGTGTCCCTATGGACACATTTCCACACTGAGACAAAATTTTATCTGGCAGAACATGGTACATTCTCCTAACTTCTGTGTGTGTTTTTTTCCACCTGCAGCTCTATGTCTCTCTCCAGTCTTTATGAGTGTCCAGGTCCTGACTGGCCTAGGAGGTCAGTGTCAAAGGCTCTTCATTTATCTCAGTGAGCTACTTATGCCACAGCAGCCACAAACCACTCTCATTTCTGTCTCTCGCTGCTGGAGTTCCCATGCACGTGTCACTCATTATAACTTACCAGATTCAGGTTTTCAGCAACGTAACATGTCTTGCCAACAGTGGGAGAGAAGGAGGTAGTCTCTCTTGAGTCTGAGTTGTGGAACACGAAAGATCCCCTATCTCCTATCTCTGGAAGTTCTCCAGGTAAGCAGGTCCAAGACCACCACTAGAACTAATGATTTATGTGTAATTTCTAATACTTTTTACTGGCACAGTTTGGACCTCTTTATCTAATGAATACTCGTATGCTGTGGTAGCCCCTGTTCTTTCTAGCTCCAAAATACTACAAGAAAGTCTGGTTTACTGGGTGACATCTAAGTTGGCTAACTGCACTTGCAACGCTAATCAAAGCTGTGCTCAGACATACTGCTTCTCACAAAGCTGTACAAAGTAACCTGAAACAAAATGACAATCTCCATCATGCTACCATAGACAACAGATTTCCAGCCTACATTAAGTTATTCACACATTGGTGCAGAATTCACACTCAGCCAAAAGACTGAGTAGCTTAGATGGAGACATCTTCCCATATAGCTAGCCCCAAAATTTACTCTTCAGGCTGCAAAGGGGGGGGAAAGTAATGAGAAGGACCCAGATGGGAAGTGATGCATACTGACAGCTTAATATCAGCACAATTTTCCTTTCTGACTGGCCTTAAGGGAAGACTGGAAATACTTTTGCACGACGAGAGGTCGGATCTGATAGCAGCTGGCCCAGTTGGTAGATGCTGGGAGTATGGTTGTGGTTTAAAAGAAAACTTCAAAGATACCTTAGAAAAAACATGCCACAGACACCTGAGGGGCTCAGGGATCTACTATGTGGCACGACGTGACAGTTGAGAGCTGTTTCCGTATCTGAGACCAGCTGCTCCCTTTCTCAAGCTGAAGGTGATGACTGGGCTACTAGAGCCAATCACCTGTTCTTTAAGGCAAAAAACCAAAGCAAATATAAAGCCAAGACCACAAGCCTACTATTCTTCTCACGTTTTATATCTTTTTTCTGACAATAACAGCAGGAGCTGCACAAAAGTATTTTCCCAGCACAGTAAAAAATTGGTCAAAACCAGTATGGGCTCAAAAAAATCAGTATCTTTTTGCCATCACCTTTGTACTATCATGTGCATGCTGAAGGAATACCTGTCTAGAAGTCACATATTAAAAATGTTTGCAGGAAACAGGGTCTTTGTCAGTCTGCAAAGGAAAGTTCACAATAGCTCATCCTTCTTCAGGAGAGCATTTGTCCAGGAAATGACACTGCAATGGCTGTTTCTTGCTTTCTTTTATTACCTCTAGGGTAAAAAAACCCCACAAAGTAAAACAGGACAGCTGTTAACAGCTATCTCATGGCTGAGCTATGTCCTCTCCCAAAACAGCCTTTCCACTTTCTTGGGGCAAAGGATATTCCATCACGAGTATGCATGCAGATTAAATATTCTGGGGGACTTTTTTGGATTCCCTCCAGTTTCTCTAACTGGAGATATGCCACTGGATTACTCAGTAAATGTACTGGCTGATCGATTAATCATATCTCTGGCTTTAGCAGCTCATTTTGTATCTCCTTGTCTGTGTACTAACTCTTACTCTTGTGTTCTTAGCTTGGTCCCTGCCAGTTTTTGAATATTCATCAGTTATTATATACATTGTCTGACCATTATTTGTAGCCTAGCTTCCAGGCAACAAATTAGTCCCTAATTCACTTGGAGTGTGATCTACTTTCTATTTAAATCAATGGTAGCTTGGGGAGGCTATTGATGAGAACAATATCCTAAAGACGCAAAAATTTTAGGTTTTTTTTCCAAGCACCTCTTTTAAAATTCTTTTAAAATTGGGTAGTTTTCAGCACCAACTGAGCAAGTCATCTGGACCAAAATAAATGAACAAAGCCACCACCAGGTGACTTCTCCTTGAACCTCTAACTTGTTGGGTTTCTGCAGCTGAAGGACAGAGTTCAGGTTTGATACATTAGAAACTGTCAGTTTAGTTCAGACAGTAGTCGAATGATCTATCGTGAAATGTAAACGTGCTTGATCTGAATGCAGTTCAGAACGGTCTGGGTTTGATTTACTGGAATAAGGTTCTATAAAGGTGGTAAGGATGGACATTGGCACTTTAAGAAACTTTGAGCCATAGATAGTTGCTTGTTGCAAAAAAGTAGTCCTTATATGGAAATGAGACCTGCATTTGAAATATAAATAAAATCATAATTAAGGCTCGTCCTCATCAGGTGTCACAATATAACAAAGAGTATGGTAATTTGCCAGGATAGCCTTCTAATATAACTAACTCCTTTACTATTTAACTCTACATAGTATTATGACATAAAGCAGCTGCTATTGACATTAATATTTTATCCCAAATCACAACAGGATTTCCAACATACCCAGCTTCCCAGCAGCAGCCATTAGGGAAAGTAACATATGATTAATTTCAACAATATGTCAATCTGTGATAAAAGAAAGTGAGCCCCCAAACCCAACCAGCTTATACGTTATGAATGAGTATGTGTGTAAAACCTGCTGAGACCCATGATTTAAAAGGACTGACACATAGGTGTGCCAGCCGACGAGGAATTGCAGCGTAGGAGGTCTTTCTGAGAGCTTTCAGCAAATGTTATTGTAATACTGTTGTGCCGCCTTGGGGGCTTGGAAAAAGCTTAACGTATCTTTGCAGAGTGAAAACAATGATAAGATGGATGAGGTATAACAGAATCTTAAGAAGGAAATCTTTCTCAAGTTTGTTTCATAACTCAGAAAGGGTGTGATGAGGTCTTTGTGCAGCAAGCTTTAGGTTAGAGGTCAAACGTGCAAAATACTAATGAAAATAAAAAAAAGACCTTCTAGAAATGGGGTGAAGAAGTTTTGCTCGCATGCTTAGGGGCACAGGAATTCTCAGTCCGTATGAGCCGCATATAGCCATTTTGGTATTTCTGTTCACAAATAAAATATGTAACTTCAGTAACTCTGAAATGTGAAACTCCAGTAACTCTGAAAACCCATACTTGTGGCAAATGCATTAACATTTAGATACGTTGCTACATTTATATGATGTATCTGCTTTGCTAAAATGTGCTCAGGAAATCATAACTGATTTTCCTAGGTCACCAACGTTTTCTTCACAAAGTAAAGCATTTTCCTCTGCTCCGTTCCCATTCTGCCCTCATCCCCTGTTTATTCTTATTTTGTGGTGGCCTGACCACTTGATCAGCAAGGCAAAAGACTACTAGAGGGAGATGGATAGGGAACTTTGATCTCCCCCGCTCTCCCCCTCAACAGGAGTCATAATAATATACAAAGGGAATAGAGAAACTTGTTCAGCTTACTTTTATTAAAGAGGTTGTGTGCCGCTATGACTTAAAAATACTTCCTAAAAATTCATAAGTAAAAAGAACAATTTACAAACCTGAAAATGTTCCAGTAATCCGAGCTCTGGATTTCTGGACATGAGATATTTTCTTACATGTAGAAGCTGCGTGTCACTGACTTCAGCCCATGTGCGTGTGTGTTGTTCTGACTGTTAGAGCGTGTTACAGAAGGACGGAAACCAACCGCAGCTACAGCCTCACTTCCTTCTATCACCAGAATCTTTCTTTGTCATCTTGATTGCTTTGAAAAACCGATGACACTGGATTTGGCTAAACAGAGACACTCCTGAACAAACTTCAGTGTTCTTTCTGTAAGGTGACATTTGTCTTGCAGAGCTGAAATGGAGTCGTTGTTCTGCCTTGATTGAGAGTAGAAGCATTCACCTAAGGACCATTTTGAACTTGCTTATCTCTTACATTTGCTATTTTGGTAGAGTTCCAAGACTAGTAATAATTATATAATGTGTTCTCAGGTTTGATCTTGACTGAATACCAGATATTTCAATATCTGTTACTTTCAGGTTGCATGTGTATGATTACTTTTTGTGTGCTGAATTTGGGCAGCTTGATTCATCAGAATCTCCTTACATTTCTTGGGAACATTTGTTTTCTTTGGAAAGTTTGGCTTTCTCACTATATCTGACCTTAAACTTTTCTGATGATCTTCCTTCCAGAATGAATTGTAGTTTCTATCTCATCAGCTGGACTGAAGCAAATTGCCATGACTTTGCAGTTTGAGACGGTAGGGTAGATAAGCCATGTTTATGTCTTTTTGACTTAGTGCCTTGGAAAAATAAAACATTTCTGTCAAGGTTACTGTCTGTAACATTGCATATAATATTCTAGGATCCTTAGCAGCCTCCCAAGTTGTACCTAATGCCAGGTATTCTCAGAAACTGAAATAATTGCTACTGCTTGTCCATCCAGTTAGGCAAGAAAAACACACATCCAGTGATGTGACTGATGCTTTGTATATGATGCCCTGACATATAAACTTTCCTTTGGATACTTTATGAACAATTTCTGAAGTATGTATACACAATGCTATTTTTACTAGTTTCCTGGCATGCAAAATCCATAGCAATGAGAATATTTAGCTTGATTCCTTTCGCTGCAGTTCTTGGGTAACATTGGTGTCTTTGACAGCTGTTGATAGACATATTTAAAGTCAATATTACATCTTTCATGACTAGTATGCTTCTGCCAATATACAAGTTATCTTATACAAGTCAATAAATTAAGGAAAATTAATGTCATCACCCACATATCATAGCCATAAAACCACTCTCCTTGTGTTAGAGAAATCTGTTTTATTTAATCTACCATAAATACATGTATCACTTTCCAGAAATTGCTCAAGAATAATCTGGCATGATTTTTTCAGAGCCACTGTGACCATTATGTCATTTTGAATGGCAAGAATTTCTCAGCCTTCTTTCACTCACTTTGAAGTATCACAAACATGTTATCCTGCCTACAAACCAATCAGTGAAATGAAGTGATAGCTGACTTCTCCATTTACTGAGATATTTTCAGTTTATTTAGGACACCATCTTGCAGTTCAAATCCTTTCTTAGTGAGGTGATATATACTATTTAGTGCATGCACTAAAAATCCTTGTTTTCTTGTTCTATTTTCTCTTTTCTGAGAGCAATAATTTGTTGGGTTTTTTTTGTTGTTGTTGTTGATTTTTTATTTTTTTTTTTTCCTTAGGAATGTACCAGCTATTCCTTGGTATACTTATTGCTCTTCAAACTATTTTTCCAATTATAATGAAACCCAGAGGATGTTTTGTGTCTGTGCATAGTCAAAAATAATTTCTATCAAAAACTACAGCAGAATCTTCATAAATTTCAGAACTACATGGTTTAGAGTACAAATGAATGTAGACAGTGGCTTTATTTTCAGTGTCAGGCACAAGAAAAAATGAAGGTATCTGAGAATTTCTAACAGGCTGAGGTAGCTAATAGATGATTGTTGGAAATATCTTGAAGGAAATTGTGCTGCATCTCATTAGGACATCCAGAGGAAGTTGATCTACTTGTTTTGGAATTATTTTCCTTCTCATTGTTTAGCCATGTTTTAAGAGCTTCAAATCACTGCAAGAATATGAACATTTATTCTGTCCTTCAGTTGGTCATTATCCATTTGATAAGACTAAACTGGGACTCTAAAATGTAACACACAGAACATTCAACAAACTGAAACATTTGTCTGGTGCCGTGATCTGATTTAGGCCTTTAGAAGACAGTCAAGAAAAAGACAGGAAGAATAAAACCAACTTCTGAACTTGATGATACAATAAAACTTGTGATTTTAGGTTTTGGTTACGTAACCCCCTGTAATAGAGAAAAGACCACTTAAAACCTAAAATGGTCCCTTTCAAAGTCCTTTTTTCTGCAAGGCTTCCGGGAGGTCTATCAAACCAGAGACAAAGGAATGATAGCCTATTTTAGCTGTAGAAAGATAGAGAGTCTGAGAAATTCATGTATAGAGTTAAAAAGATTTCACAACCTTTGCAATAGAAGAGAGATCATGGAGAGAAAAAGTAGGGGAAGGAGAGACATGTGATCTTTAGCAAGGCACCTCGCAAAGGGAGCTTAATTTTCTGAGCTATTTCCCAACCATGGAAGCTGAAGTTCCATCTATATTGCTAAATAAAAGTCCAGGGATTGATCTTTTGCTGAAAGGCTGAGCGCTGCCAGCTGGCTGTGGTCCACAGTACTTATGGCTAACCACCTCTGTAAGAAATTTGTCTTGGAGAAAGCAAGCTGGAGTATTCCAAAAAAAGAGCCAGGAAGTGCTGTTAACAATTAGGCAGTAAGGATGCTATGGTCCAGTGCTGACCTCAGTCTCTGGCCCTTTTTTAATACAGTACAGAGATACCCAGAGAGATCTTTAGCCTGGCCTGAACTGTGAGCCATCTGACTCTCCAGATGAAAGAGACATTTTAAGCAAAGATCAGTATCGGCAGTATATAACTAGGTCTAGTTTAAGAGTCTGTGTCCAAGCTACATTAATTAGCATACAGAAGAATTTCACGTATTCTTTTGGTTTTAACCTAATCTCAGAAACGTTTCTTATGCCCCTCCTGATTTACAATGTTCTGTTTTTCTGTGTTCTTATTGGTTTCACTGTTATAACACAGATACCGTTGAAAGCCTTGAGCTGACTCCATGCTTAGGTATATGTTTGATTTTCAATTCTTTTACTGAATGTAATGAGAATATTAATAAAACGTAATGAGAATATTAAGAAATATTAAGAGCTTTGCCAGACTGGGGCCAAGATTAACATTGCTAGATAGACTAAGCTATATTTTACATAAGCTTTAACTGAATGTTCATAGTCTGTCTCTGTAATGTTGAAAATGGACTAGATTAAGAGAAAACCTGAGTGACAGGTACCCAGAAATCAGCCCCAGCGAAGCAGACTACAGACATCACACAGTGTACTGCAGCAGGAAGGATAAGTTGAAGGTTGTCAGTTTGCTAATGCTGAACAAAAACAGAAGGCTGCTCCTAAATGCTTGAAATAATAGGACCATCATGGATCTCAAATCCAGTTTAATCCTCTTTGGCAGCATAATACTTTTCCAAAGCTATATAAAGGGTGGGGAAGAAAATGATCAGGTTTAAAATATAGATTAGAATTTGGACCTCTGTATGAAATCTATGTGTTTCATACATAACTTAGCAGATGCATTTTTCTTATACATATTCTTATATATAAGAAAATATACTATTTATTTAAGACTTTCCTTTGGTGATTCAGTCATTTTCCTTTCTTTTGTGGTTTCTTATTTGTCCATAAAGTACCTTCTTCTACCAGCATTTTCCTCCTGATGAAACAACCTTTCCAGTGTTTCTCCTGAAGGGGCTGTGTTTTATAGTACTAGCTATGTCAAGCTGATTGTAGGCATATATTGCAAAACTAGAACTTTCTAAAGGAGGATTTTATTTCCCAATCTACATTTGGTAAATTTTTATTAAGGGTCACAATTTTTATTATTAATTCCTAGTGACTTGTGATCAGTCAGGAATGGGGCCACATTGCATTAGGTGCTATAATGGCTTCCCTAATCTTATTGCAGTCCAAATAAACAAGAAAAGAAAGATCAAAACAGCAGAAGCAAAACACACTGAAAGATTAGTGTTGCGGCAGACACCACCATGCTGGGGGTATAATTTCAGGAAGGGAAATTGTAGGAAGTGATTAGCTAAGTGCTTAAATAAAGTAAAAGGAGAAGAAGGGTATGCAAATTAATGAAGAAAGTGGTAGGGGAAAGAAATAGGTTAGAAAGGGACTGCTGGAGTGAATCCAAACCAAAGGTAGTCGGAGAAGAGAGGTCAGGGGGAACTGGACTGAAGTGCCTTAACACAGAGCCTACCAGACCCACAGCCTTCAAGTCTCTGCTTTAGTTGATCACGTACTCCTTCTCCTAGCTCAAACTGGGAAGGAAATACTTCTTTAACTATTCAGCTTTTGAATCTCCTATGTGAGAAATCTTATTTTCTAATGTCTTTATATTACAAGGGAAATCATTGAGGTCAATACTCCATAATATTAATTAACATTTTTTGTTTAGCCATCAACAGTTCCAGCACTGAAAAACATTATGCTTGCCACCAGTATGTGGACTTGGTTCATTTGCAGAGTTGCAGATTAAGGACTTAATATATGCATTGACACAGTTCCTGTTGTAGTTTATTTTGCCAGTGATCCATGTGAGTAGGGTCTCTGTAAGCATGAAGTGATATGATCATTAATAATTTTTGTACGCTTTGTAAATGATCCATGGGTAAGGACAATTTATCATGTATTTTGATTTGATCAGAGTCTAGAAAGTGGTGGTAATAAATTTAATATAAGAAATACATAAATTTCACTGAAATGTTTCTGTGTTTTTAATTATGTCATGCCATAGAGAAATAATAATAAAACCTGCATGAAAGAAAGCTCATTTCAAGACATACCATTTATAACTTCACAGGAAATACTCAGTATCTGTCCTTTTTATGATATTTGTTCAAGTCTTGCAAGAATTTGGAAATGGCTCTTTGGTTTTATATCTTTACAATCTAAATTATCATCATTGCTGTCAAAAGGAATTAATACAAAATATTTTTGTACAAGTTCATTTTGATGAATGTGGTAGGGGAAGAATACACAGAGACACATATACAGCTGTGTTACATACAATGTATAAACTAATGGCAATTTTGACTTCCAGTGGGAAATACTTTTTAGGTAAGTTAGTTACTTTTGAAAATGGGTCATGTTTTACTGAGGAATTTCAGGACTTTTGAAAACTCTATTCAGTAAAATGAGGACCCCAACACACCAATCTGATTTAAGTCACAGTTTCAAAACACTAAAAAAGTGTACATATCAAATTTCATGCATGACCCAGATTCTGTCTGTGCAGGCCTGTTTTCTAGCGGTAGAGGTGTGAATTGGTCATTATGGAGGGTTGTTCAGGTCGTCTTCAGCTGCATTCAGAAGTGTTGCTTACTGAATTTAATGGTTTTGGTAGAGTTTTTCTCAGGTCTCTTCTCACACTTTTGCCACATGTAATTCCTTTATTGATTGGATGCATCTGTTAAGTGAATACACAAAGTTTTAACGTTTACCTTATGTAACATGATGCTTAAGTTATCATTCTATAATGGTCTTGTTTGGGATTCAAATTATGTGAATTACTTTCATAAAATAAATGGAAAATTAATCCATCTGATCCATCATGCCAATTTAAGAAATAATAGCTTTTGTTGGATGAAAGAATCCTTACCTGTGTGTACAGCCTAGTGTTGATTTTGAGTCAGAACATGAATCACAAAATAATTTATGTTGGAAGGGACGTCTGGACATCATTTAATCCTATTTCCCTCTTGAAGCAGATCAGGTCATTCAGGACTATGTCAAATCTTGAAGACGTCCAAGGAGGTAGACCCCACAGCCTCTCTGAGTAACTTGTGCCGATGTTTGACCATTGTCATCGTAAAAAGAAGTTTTCCTTTTATCTAATCGGAATGTCCCTGCTGCAAGATATGTCTGTTGCAAAGCCTGTTTCTATCTTGGACATTAAATGTGTTGGGGACTGTTCTCTAGTGCTAAGGACAGCTGATGTGGAACAGACCACATTCATACCATTAAACAAACTTGTCCTGCAGAAGTGGGAGGTTCCATCCAAACTTTGTTGTGAATGGCTCCTAGCCCATGTCAACTCTTGTCTAGTCCTAGGAATGGTTTGGGAGCAAAACGAGAAGGCCAAAAACGTACAAAGGACAAACCAGGGATTCTGCTTGTTTAACAAGACAGATCAAGTGCCAGTGCTTGGAACTAGCACTGCTTAATTTAAGTAGCTGTTCCCTAGATCCATTAATTTAATAATGTAGACATGACCTATAATTCTGTAAGAAATATGAATTGTAGCATGTAATCGATATGGTGCGTCACATCTACCCATAGGTGCATTTGTTTTCTTCTACAATAGCACAGATCTGGCTATTGGCACTCCTCAGGATGAAAGGACAGTCTTCCAGTGGTACGATCAACCAATATGGCCACACACTAGACTCTCGGTTTCTGAGAGTATGTGAAACGTGGCTAAAACAAAGGAACACAAAGTTGCTGCTTTGTCTTTATCTTCATTTGCTGTGTCACATTCGTACCATTTGGTAGAACATACTATAGTTTCTCTGACTTGGGGACTGGGTCTTCACAGAGAAAACTCGAGACCTGTGCAGTAAGATCATGCATTTTCAGCACAGAATCGTAGAATAGTTTGGGTTGGAAGGGACATTTGAAGATCATCTAGTCCAACCGCCCTGCAACAAGCAGGGACATTTTCAACTAGATCAGGTTGCTCAGAGCCCCGTCCAACCTGACCTGGAATGTTTCCAGGGATGGGGCATCGACCACCTCTCTGGGCAACCTGGTCCAGTGTTTCACCACCCTCATTGTAGAAAATTTCTTCCTTATATCTACTCTAAAACTACCCTCTTTCAATTTAAACCCATTACACCTTGTCCTACCACAACAGGCCCTACTAAAAAGTTTATCCCCATCTTATAAACCCCCTTTAAGAATTGAAAGGCTGCAGTATGGTGTCCCTGGAGCCTTCTCTTGTCCAGGCTGAACGACCCCAACTCTCTCAGCCTTTCCTCACAGGAGAGGTGTTCCAGCCCTCTGATCATTTTTGTGGCCCTCCTCTGGACCTGCTCCAACAGGTCCATGTTTTTTCTGTGCTGAGGACTCCATAGTTGGACGCAGTGCTGCAGGTAGGGTCTCACCAGAGCAGAGCAGAGGGGAGAATCCCCTCCCTTGACCTGCTGGTCACGCTTCTTTTGATGCAGCCCAGGGTACGGTTGGCTTTTTGGGCTGTGAGCGCATCTCTGCTCTCTTTCAGGCTCCTTCTTCTCAGACGCTGCTGACTTCCCCTTATATTTTGATCAGATTTTCTGAGGTTTCACAGAGACAGTTGCTGCAGTTGGGCTATGTTTTTACTGTTTGCACAGCTTTACCTGTATCTTCTGTCAGACACTGTTACATGTAGATGTATAATGTTTACAAAACTATCCCCATACAATGCTCTCTTCATGACCAGATGGATGTACCAGATGAGGAGCTTGGGAGAAATTTCATGGACTGCCTCTTAGCACTTATCAAAACGTTTATTGTAAATGTAGCGCTCTCAGTATTGCCAAACATTAGTAGCTGAGATCTGGCCAATCAACAAGACATTAATTGTTCTTTTTCAGAAATCAGCCAAATTGATGCAACATATTTTCGCTTAGTGGGAAATACGCTAATTTTAGCTGAAGCCTGGTTTTAAAGTCAGAGGAGTCATCACAAGAAATGAGTGATTAAGATACATACCGCAATTTTCATTTCTTAGGGGACTAGTAAGGTGATCAGATCCCTACTAAATGAATAGGCGGTGAAAAGTCATTACAATTTGTAGCTTTTCAATGTCTGTTGTTACTGAAATGAACTGATGGAAATTATCTGTTTCCTAGTAAGTTTATGGTAATGAGACTAATACCAACTAGTGCTTTCATTAGCACTTTTATGGGAGACAGACTTCAAGTGGAGCTCCTATCTCAGAACAGGACTCGTCTCAATTCCATCTACCTGAAAGATAGATTTTCAGGTTCCCTTTTTCAATAATTTGCCCTTTAGGCCCCATTAGTAGGTTATTCCAGTGACCTACAGTAAACACCTGAGTAGTCCAAAATAGGTTATGCTGCAGTAATACCTCTTAAGTAGTTTAATTTAGGCAGAAGATATTCCATGCTCAGTTCCTATGGGTAAGGCACCCAAACCAGGTTTTGTGGAGAAAAAAATCTAAAAATGTTTCCTGCCTTTCCAGCATGCCAAGCTATTTTCCACAGTGGCAATCAGTAAAATTGCCTTAATACAGCTCTGAAGTTAGTCAGGGCTTGATGTTTATCATGGCAAACCCAGAATTAATTTAACTGTTGCTTGTCATTCTTTATAATGGTCATTTTTTTCAAGTGAAAATATACACACAAGACCTAGAAAGTTTTTTTCTCTGAGTCTAAAAGTCAGAGCTCAGAATAGAGATGAAGTGATTGTCATAAATAGATTAATATTTATGTTTTAATATGAGTAACTGTCTTTTGGTAATGTACTTCATATTGCTTTCCATTTGGTTAAATGTAACATCAGTCTAGCACTCTTGAGCATAGGTGCTCCAAATTACTCTGGTGTTGCACACAATCAAAATGCATACTATTCAAGATTTATTTCACATATTTTTATTTAGGTCAAGTTCATGTAGA
This sequence comes from Haliaeetus albicilla, assembly GCF_947461875.1. NCBI lineage: Eukaryota > Metazoa > Chordata > Aves > Accipitriformes > Accipitridae > Haliaeetus > Haliaeetus albicilla. Next base: position 5,144,462 of record NC_091507.1, read on the forward strand.
GTTTGTAACACAGTGAATTTGGAAAGGCACACAAACTCCCAAACTATCCAGAAATATTCTATGTTTAAACTATCTCTAGTTATTACTAGAAACATATTTCTTAGGTTTTTTTTAGCGGAGCATACATTATGAAAACAATATTAATATTAATATGTGTCTTGAGTTCATTTGGAATTTTCAACTTTTTAAGCTTCTTAGAAGTTTAATATGTGCCTCTTCCATTTTCATAACAAACTTGTATCTGTTATAATGATTCAAAAAGCTTTAAGCAATATAAATACTACAGCAGGGATGTTAATTTTTTGCTTTCTAAAAAGTATAACATAACTAAACTTGAAGCTATTGGTGTAATGACGAAATTGCCAGCTACATTCTGTGGTCTGTCCTATGCAAGAGTCATATTCAATTATTACTTTGTCTCTTCAAAGTTTAAAATCTGTATACCTGTGCATCATTTCAAAGATTAAAGCTCAAAGGCTGGTTTTTTTTAGCTTTTCCATGGAATTACACTCGGTTCCATGTTCCAGTTTTGTCCATAGCATGTATATCTGTTCTGGATCTAGAACGGATCCAGAGCCTATGTTAAAGGAACCTGTATAAAAGCAGGAACCTACATAAAAGGAAGATTTTAATAGCTTAACCTAATTTTTTTTTTTTTTCTGTTGCTACCCTATTTAATACAATTAAATCTATGTACATGTGTCTGTCCTTCTCTCTGTGTGACTTCATTATCCATAGCACTAAGTTTTAATTTTGGATTACATTGTTGCATGTGTTATCTATGCATCTCACCAAGCAAAACTCTATACCATTTGATCATTCAGCAAACTTTCTCCAGATCTGTCTGTTGCAGAGACTTGCTGTTGCCTTTCTGCCCTAAAATCAGCCTCTCAAATGCTCTCAGGTCTGAGGGCTGTACACTCAGAGCATGGGAAACCCTTGAAACTTAATGACCATTTTGTTAAAATGGGATTTCTTTCTTTCAGCATGATGGAATGTGTTTTAATTTTGTAACTGATGCATTAATAACAACAATTGCTGCAATATGTTCACTGAGTATGCTTAAAATGTTAGTTCCTTTTCTAGAGTATTCTGTATTTTTTGAAGTCTGGCAAATCTAAATTAGCATGCCAATTGGTAATAACTTTAACCCGTAATGAACTTTCTATCTGTATGTGCTGTCTGTCCATAATATATAGGTAGATAAAACAATATCTACATATATAAATATAACTCCCAATATCCACTTTCTGCAGTGTTTGGTAAGCTTTGGGGTTTTAACATACACAAGACATATGACTGAAAAGAAGCAGTTCTTCATCTGTGCTCTTTTCCTTAACATACTTTGTGCTCCAAGTGTGCCCATTTGACCTGTAGGTTTTATTTTCTTAAAAGCACCTTTGATCCTCAGCTGTTTAGCTTCCTTAAATTGGAATCCCAAGCAGTTGGCCGTCAAGGAGCCTGGAACAAAAATTCCATCCACAAGTGTGTGTGTGTGTATATGAGTGTGTGTGTATATATGTATCCAAATATATTTACATATATATGTTTATACGTGTATTTCTATATCTCACGTGCATTTTTATATCTCCAAATACACATATATATTGCATCCATCAGTATGTGTGTATGTGTGTGTGTATGTCTATAAAAAGTTGTATTAGTACATAAAAAATCTGTGCCTTAGACTGATATAGCTGACAAAAGAAGCCATAATATTAGGGGTGTTAGAGACAGGAACTTAAAAATTCCACCATATGGTCAATTATACCCCTAATCAGTGGTTCAGGATTTAAAAGACTTCAGTCATGTGTGAGAGATACAGACACTAGATAAAAGAAGGGTGTTTTGTTATTTTTCTCATATAAAATGCAAAATGTAAGCTAATTATTAATTCAGCAAATAAAGTTCTTTAGTATGTGTGATTTTGAAAGTTCAGTAATCTCTATTTTACTGCCTTCATTTAAAACCAAATATTTTTGCCAATGCATGTCAGGAAAAAGAGATAGTCTATATTTTTAAGATTTACTATGTATAGCAAAGCTATCATTATTGATGCAATACTGTGTCATTCCTTGTATAGTTGGATACTAAAGAATCATCCCACAATATACAGATATTGCAGATAAAACTGAACTGGAATAGACATGTTACAGAAAATATATAAAGGAGTTGTTATGGTCTTTTAGGAATTCTATTTTGAGTTTGCTATGGTTAAAATATTACTTTGAACACCTGTCTTCTCTGTCCAACCTGCTCGTATAGTCATTGTGTCAAGACCATTAATTTGATCCTTAAAGTTATTTTCAAAGAAGTGCTGAGCTGTAGGAAGCTTTGGAAATTTTGGCCAAATGCTTACCATTTTGGCATAGACTCAGATCATTAATAGGACGATTAAAGTAAGAGTTAGGTAGTAAGCTTTTACTATAAGTATTATCATTCCTAGCATACAGCCTGAAATTCCATGATCAGCTGCTGCCTAACCTTGTTTTTTTAGGTGTGCATGTTTCACCTGAAAAAATTGTGAGGTGTTCAATCACCCAACAAAGGGAATCTGAACCCATGTGAGTTATGTTGTTACCAATAAGCCATGCTCACACTTTTGCATGTGTTCGTCTCTCTGGCCCAATGAAAATTAAATTTTTTCCATCAAAATGGAACACTTCAACACAAATAGTTTTGTGAGCCCATGTATTTCAGGTCCTTTCAGACTGGCTTGTTTAGACTAGCGATTCCCTAAGCTACTGGCTAAAACGGCTGTACCTCCTTGTTATATGTACGCTCTATATGCACTTGAGATATAAGTAAACTCACAATGGATGTGTATATACTCATACTGCCTATATGTATTTATAGTTATATGTATTTCTTTCTGCATTTTGCGAAAAAGGAGTAACTGGTGGACATCGATCAGGACTGTGCATTGCAGCGAGAGGTACGTCACTGTGTAACTGAAGAGCTGTAAAGGAGAAGAGTAAAAACTAAAGGCATCCTGGTTTCTGTCAACATGTTCTGAGTGTTCAAGCTGTTCCCTGCTTGGCACTTACTGTGGATCCTCTTTATCTCTCTGCATGCGCTTAAGAAAAGCTTTTCTAACCTAAGTTAGACCTTCAGTTTTCATTTTTGTGTGTCCTCTCACACTTAGCTCACATCAGCAAAAGTAATTTCATTTCATTGGGTTACTTTTGATTTTACTGGAATAAACAGAAGATTGAAGCTTCTTAAATCTATTCTTTTGCCTGCAGAATCAGGCACATTAACTGAGAGATGAGGAAAACAAATACCTCAGTTATTACATGATGTATTGACTAGACTTCAGTTAGCATATTATGAACCATATTAAATCCTATCTCATATTGATCTGGATAATCCAATCTGGAACATAAATTTGTATACAATATAATGAAAAAGTAGGCAAACTGTTATTTTCCTCTAGGATGTAAGTTCTGTAAACTGGGCTGGATACAAATATGACTATTAACCTAAGCTTTGCACTAGAACTGTGTGGATGGCTTCAAGGAAAAGATGGGTCAGTCTGGGCAAAAGAAGGAAATAGGTGCAGAACTGAAGTCAGAAAGGACAGAAGATTAGAAAATTGAAGAGAGTTTCTTGCTGCTTTGTCATATATACTGGTGTGGTGGGGAAAAAAAAAAAAAGACACCTATTTACTCTTTACTCTCTATGTGTAACTTGTTTGGACCTGTTACTGCTCTACAGAGATGTCCTGGGTAATAGCTGTGCCCACTGTTGTTTTAGAAGAGGTTCAGGTTTGGACAGTCTCTCCTAGAGCTACGATAGTCCTCAGTCTGAGTCCTCTCAAAACCTTTGGGGTACAGGTACAACCAAGTTTGGAATATATGTCTGGGTTCCATGATGGTGATGAATGATTGATTGGGAATAATTTTCAGTATTGATTAGAGATAAATATGATTCATATATGCTTCTACTTAACATAATAAATGATTAGGTTGCAGTCCTGCTAGAAAGGAAATAAATACCCAAAAGGAGAAAGCGCACTGTGGATTTTGAGTGAGTTTATGATTTTTTGAATGAGTTTATCATTTCTTAAATATAATATGATATGATATTCCATTTAATACACATTAAGACAAAGTCTAAAACAATGCATCCTATGAAGGCTCCTATTATCTTTGGATATACTTATATCTGTATTTAAGCTAACAGCATCTGATAGGTTGCTAGCTGGGCATCACCACATGGACAGCCACTTGAAGACGGTATTTTTCTCTCTACTGAAACACCAAGTTGCAGATAGGATTATATATCTTGATTCTCTCTCCCTTGGACTATTACAAATTCATATTAACATAGTTTTATTTATAATTTTGGCTGCTTTCATTATAGTTCTGCCACATGCTTTTTCATTATGTTTAGCTCAATTTATACATAATGGTAAACTTGCTCTTTTACTTTTTTCTATTATTATTCTGGCAAGAAAACATTATCAGTTCTGCAATTTGCATGTTTTTATTCTGACAGAAATCTTTAAACAATGATTTTTTCTGCAGTTTATAATTTCGTGGAAATTTGTAACAAAAGCTACCTGAGGTTTTTTAAAGACATGATTTTCAATTATGGATGCATTACTTTTAGTGCATTATGTCCATGACTGTACAAAGCAACATGTAGAAAGAGTTTCTTAGGTAAAGACTCAAATTTTTCCTAGTGTACTAACTGTAAAAAAACCCAAACAACCCTCCTTTATTTTATTGCTAAATCAAATACAAGCAAGAGCAAAGCCATTGAGATTTAATCCCTTATATTAAAGAGATTTACTAGAAAACTTTAACATTCATGAAGTATGGTAAATTTCTTTCAATATTAATTCACTGGGGCAGGGGATGATGGTTCGGGGGGGGTTGGCATGGGGTCTGGGGTCCTGGGCAGGGTGGGGGGAGCCCTGAGGGTCCTGGGCAGGGACAGCCAAGGCTGGTGGTGCCTTCAGGGCCAGGCCAAACGCACGGCTTGATCTATTAAGAAATAATTGTTTATTCATGTAATTTTTCAACAATTTTTTAATCATATCTGTTTAATTGTTTATATCATCATATTCACCTCAAGTTTTGCTTCTGTCATATTGGTTTAGAGGAGGTTGCAGTAATATGGTATTTTTAAAAAAAATCTGGAATATTCCACATTTGTTGTATCATTTCGCCCTTTTTTAGCTGAAGCTTGCCTTCCCTCTCTCCTGAATCAGTCAATGAAAAAATTAGTGATTAGGTCAGTAGGAAAAGGATTTCATTAATAATTACAGCAAGTATGGACATGCTTTGTATCTGTGACTGTATGAATGTACATGAAGTTAAATGTAATGTATATCTGTTGTAAAATGAGAATGGCACTTCCTCTGCGTTGCTGATTTAGAAGCAGAATCCTAGCTGAGGTGCTGTTCCATCAGCATTATTTGCAGCTCTGGCAACAAAAATATAGAGGGAGTCTAGACATGGTCTTTTTTGTGCTTTTAGGTTTTTCTTATCCCATAACAGAAAACCTTCCATTTTCGTTATTATGTTAAAACATACAGAGTTGGCATGTTCATCAAAGCTGTTAACCAAGAATCGCCTATGACAGATTATAGTAAGGAAAGATTTGACACGAGAACAAAGTCTGAACTGAGAGAACAGTTATAAATTAAACGAGCTGAAGACTCGTAGTTGGAGAGTGAATGTGAGGCTGCTCCGATAGAGTCAGAGATCCGCAGAGAGCTCCGTATAATGCTTTGCAGGACCTCAGAAAACAGATGTCTCCACATTCCTGTGAGAAGGAGTGATCTCTCTGCTCAAACGCCGCAATAGAATGGTAGGTGGGATAAATGGATCTTGTCATAAAATGGCAAGAAGTCGGAGGGATAGCCTTTAATGGCAGGGCTACAGAAGATGTGCTAATTACCAGGTTTTAAGACAAAAAGAAATTTTTTTTTTTCCCTCTTAATTTTGCCTTTCCATGCATAATGCTAAGCATCTGACTGTTTGGTGTGCATTTGGGAGATTGAAACCAAAGCCACCGGTTCTATTTTAAAGGGATTAATAAGTACCTAGGAAAAACTAATGGTCTCAGGCTTTTAGAGTATTACTCTCGGGAGGCTTAATTTGAAGATTTTTCTTTGTCAATATCATGATGCCCCTGACGTGTAAGTCACATCATATTTGTCTGTAGCTGTCATTTCTAGAGAATTAAAGTCCAGTAATTCTAGCATTTGCACATTAATTACTAGACTTCTATGTAGTTTGTAATATCTTTTGTACTAGTTTCCCCATGAATACCCACAGGAAAAAAGCTAGAAAGATGTTTAGAATATATAAAGATTGATATACTGAACGACTAAAGAATATTGATCAACAAACTTTCCTGCAACTATATTAGATCTTGGGCCTTTCTTTAAAAGCAAGCTAACAGATCAGCCTAATACAGATTTATTTTCTGCTACAGCGTAGTGTAATTTGAATGTTCTTAAAACCTCAGTTTCCTATACATAGGATTTTTTGCATTTAAAGACACAGTATTTTAAGGATATAGAATATCAATATATATTTAATCTGCCTAATTCTCTCTAATAGAGACATAAATTTCTTTGAAGACATAGATATTAATGATCTAACAATTGGCCTAATAGGGTGTATTTTGAACTCCTTAGGAGATCAGAATGCAGAATCCCAGTCAAGTGGAAAGTGAAAACAGATTTGTTGTCTTCCTTCTGTTTGCTCATATCACATAAATTTTACAAGATTAATAGTCATGTAGCTGCTCAAAACTTGTTTAAAAGTAGTGGGACATACTAAAAAAGCAAGGAATGTACAAAGGCATGGGAGCTGTGTGTATTACAGTAGGTTTCATCTGACCAGGTAAAAGCGTAGTTTACCTCTACATTTGAGCTTGCTGTCTATAATCTCTCCAGAGTCAATGGAGAGGAGTAAAGAGGTATATTTAGACACACAGCGGTCTACAGGGCCAGATGGGATCCACCCAAGGGTGCTGAGGGAGCTGGTGGAAGTGCTCACCAAGCCACTTTCCATCATTTATCAGCAGTTCTGGCTAACTGGGGAGGTCCCAGTTGACTGCAGATTAGCAAATGTGACCCCCATCTACAAGAAGGGCTGGAAGGAGGATCCAGGGAACTACAGGCCTCCCAGTCTGACAGAATTTTTATTTCTAGAACTTACTCGATTTGACCTTTTCAAAGAATACCACGAGCTTTGAGCAAGGTCCAAAGAGGAACCTTAGACATTTGAACAGAAAATATCTAAAAATTACACACCTGGCCCTAGAAAAGTAACTCAAGGAAATTTAGTCGAACACCTAGTCACCATAGATAAAGAAGAGAGAATTTGGTCCTCAGGTAGGTAGCATCTGAAAAGCCATATCATGAGTATTGAGCCATTACTGTTGATATAGAACGTAAAATCCAAAGGTGTGTTTGCTGTTCTAGCTACCTCTGAGGCACCAGAAGAAAGAAAATGTCTGTAAAGGAGCAAATAAACCCCAACTCTTTCCCTCTCATGATTAAACACTGAATTAAACAAGACGACTGGTGTTTTCAGTTCTTTGTTGCCAAGTTTGGCTTTGTTTATATTTTGTGACTGGAATGAAAAAGTGGAAAATTCTGTGTGAGTTTAGGACACAGAGTCCTACCAGACAACTGACCTGCCACTGCCAGCCATTCTCTCCCTGTCCTGTTGGCCCTGTGTCCTTGGGTGATGGTTTACCAGGTTGACATCTGTCTCCTTCCAGATATTTTGTATGAAGGTAATTAAAGCATCCTCCTGGGAAATGAGCTACATTTATTTCAATATTTTTAGACTGCTTGCAGTCCAGGATCTAGTCCAGGTGCTTTTTTTCTGAACACTTTTCTGCCCTCTGCCACCATCTTCTACATTCTCACTTGTTCTGCGGTATAAGCAGGAATGCAGAAATGTTTTTCAGTGTTACTTTTTGAAATCAAAATAATCTAAAAGTGGCCTGCTTTACGTTGTGGCCCTATAAGCAATTGTATTAAGGATGATGAATAAAGCATTAGCATGAGAATGAATGCTAAAATAGGGAGGGGGGAATGGACTTCTTCAGCTAACTTCACCAGAGAGAATGTATTGTGTAACTGCACCCTTTGTTACAGTAAATGAAGATTTGCCAAGCCAAGGATTTGAAATATTTGACTAATAATTGAATTGATTAGCTGTCTAAAATAATTAGCTGTTGATAGATATAGAAGGATTATTTTACAAGAGATATAGTGCCTAGAATATTAGAATTCCCTACCAGATGTGCTTTTGACGCTATGGGATCTATTTTGACTGGACTAACACATCGTTTATGGTCAACCAAATTAATACAACATGTAAATAGGAAATATCTTGTGGGGTTTGATTACCCATTTCACTTGTATAATAATGGCTATTAGCAGAACTTTATTTGTGTATTTATTACTTCACAATGCAAAGCTCTAAACCAGGAGTAACCTATGCAAACTCGTTGAAGTGAATTACTTACTCAGTATGTTTAACCTTGTTACAATTTACAAAATATCCAGATATGAGCCCTTTAAATTTGTTCATGATAGACTGGATCTTTTTGCTACGAATGTAGTTTAAAACACACATCAACAATTTCCAACAGAAGCAATGAACAATTTTTGACAGAAAAGAAAAGAATACTTTGTAATGGTTATTACTTCTCCACTGGATAGCTAAAACATTTAGAATGAAGAGAAAAATCAAAGTGAGTTCGAGATGGCTGATGCCAGTGAAGCTGGAACACTTGATGCAGTTACTATGCTATTGATACAATTATTCCATTAGAGTTCTCACAAATAATGTTGACAAAACACAGGCACACACAAACACTTATACACATACACACGTGTCTATATTCGCCTTGCTAGTCACAGAAAATGATAAAAAGGGTTATAGATACCATGGAAGTAAATTTGCTCTGGCTGTTTTCACCAGTGTTGAAAAGTGTTCTCATATGTACTCATAGGAGAAGAGCTACCGAAGGATGAACTAAGAAAATACTCCTTAATAGATAATTGCAAATGAGCAGCAAACTGCAGGGATTCACTGAACCCCAGAAAATCTCATTTTGTAAAATTGATCACAAGATCAGAAATTTCTCCAAGCAACTTATGAACTTTCATAACAAATACAAAGTGGTAAATGTGCCAGGATCCCACTGAGCTTTACAGGTAGAGCAGTTGCTACATATAGATATGCAGAGTGCTTTGAAAAAGTGGCCTGTGCATTGAGTATGATCTGTGGTCCTATGTGCTTTACCCCTATGAACTTATTTTTCCTTCGTGAGCAGTTCCTATTAAAGTTGAAAACTACTGATTGGGGGGGGGGGAAACGCGTTGCTGATTAGGCTGGTTCACAGAGCCGTAAAGTGTCTCTTCTTTAATGTGGTAGTTTACAGATATGCTTTGCCTAGGCACAAATGGCAGTTCTGGGATTTAATCTGCTGTCTCCTGTGTCACTGTTACTGGTGCACTGAGGGAGAAATGTCCTTAAATTTATTCCAAATACACATCTGTTTCTCCAGTTGGATAGACTTTTAAGATTCAAATGTGACGGTGCAGCTGTTGGCCTTTTGCACATATTATCTCCTCCTTTGAGGACCAAGAATTAATTTTCTCCTTTTACAGAGCAAAGATACAAATAGTATTCTTCAGAGGCTAATTTGGATTAGGCTCTTCAACACCCTCAGCTCAGTGGAAAGGCAATTTGCAGAACACTTTTCCATTCTTGTGCAAGGTTCAGTCACTGCTCCCTAGCTTAACTTCCAAAAGAGGGAAGGCACCACAGAAGGTCAAAGCCACAACCGTCCTTTCCTTTAATTGTGGCCTAGACCAGGTGCATTGGAGGGTGGAAGAGCAGCAAATAGTTTCCATAGTCGCCTGCACATAGAGAACTGTGTATTTATGATGTGAACCTGAAGTTGATTTTGTAGACCATACTGCATTCAAATACTACCGCAAGCATTCACGGTCACGCAGAAAAATGTGTTTATATGCACCATTTTTTGTGTTGAACCCTCCTGCATATGCGCCCCATCCTTTAGCTTTCTTCACTTTCAAATATTTGATGACTTTTGTGCATGTGGGAGGCTCAGGGAGGCAATTTTCACAGTGTGTCACTGGAAAACTGAAAACATGAGGGAAAGTTAATTACAAAAATTCTTTCATTGAAATGTTTTAAAGCAACAAAATAATATAAATGATGATTTCACCTTCTTTCAACTTATTGATAATACACAGTAATACTTTCTTATGAAAATGTATTCTAAGAGTGCAGTTTGAGAATGATATATTTTACTGCCCTTAATACTGTTTCATAACATTCCTTTGTGTTTTAGTGTGTATGCCAGGACATTGTTGGAATTAGGAATGGATGATTTCAGCACCCTGAGAGAACTAATGAAGATTAGTATAAGTAGTTCCATGAGGCATGAAAAATGGTGAGGTTTTGGAAAAAGACGACAAATCAAGGTTAAATTTTGCCTCCACAAAAGAATGAGGAGTGTAGTCAGATTATCTAGCATGGGCTGTAGAATCCTTCTTAGGGGAAAAAAAGAAAAAGCTTCTTCATTACATTCCTGTGATTTGTTCTAGTCCTGCTGACACAGGCTATTAAAAACCTTGTTTATGTTTTAGAGACTTTTTTAAAGAGCACTTTGGGGCTTTATAGTGTTTGTAGAATGTTCTTTATAGTTAAAATTACATGCTGAGATGGCAGGCTGCTGAGCTAATATATTGTTACACTGATTAAATTGATTAAAAGCTTCATTTTTGACAGGCAAATTGTAGAGGCTGAGATCTCTTTATTGCACATTTCAGTAATTCAGCTCATGTCTTGTCCTATCTAATAATCACTTCTCTGCCTCCCTGTTTAGGAATCATCTCAGCAGCGGGTACATTTTCAAACAGCATATTAGCTTCAGATCTGAATTACATGAGTCACAGTGCATTGGCATTACAAAAGCCTTATTCAAGGTAATGGCTTATTCAGTGAAACACTTGAAATATATTCCTTTTTTTTTTTTTCTGTCTTGCTATACTGTGAACAAAGAAAGGGACCCTTGATTTTTAGATTAGAAAATAAGAGATTGCTCTTACTATAGCTGTGGATTGACAGGAGAGGTCATACTGCAGAAACATTTTATGTCCTCAGAATCACATATGCTTACTTACAAATGTGTGACATAGCAGAGCATAAAATCTTACAAGAAATCAGTGAAGATGTAACAAACAGATAAAGAAGAGGATTCAGCAACTTAAATCACCTGCAGAAGAGGCATTTTGCAATAAATGTGGAAATAAAGTGAGTTTTTCAAAAAAACCTGTGGACATCTAAATTACTTTAAATAAATGTAGATGCCAACAGACAAATCTGCAAGCTTCTGATGGCTGTGCAAAGTACAAAGTGTTCACAGCTTGCCAGCAAGAGAGACTGAAGGAAGTCCAGAAACGTGCGTCGGCTGATAGTACTGCACAGATGTGAGCAGTCGGTGCCAGCCACCAACGGCACGTCTGCACTGCACATTCCCCATTTGATACAGGCATTAAGTTTTTTTGGGGGTAAAAGCAGACTTGTTTAGCCAGAGATCAGTGCCCAGCCCAGGGACTCTATTAAATGAAGAATACTCTACTTGCTTGCCTTACAGCATGAAAGGTAAGAAGATGAAGTGCATCTACCTGGTTCAGACTGAAGTTCCATTAGCTCAGTAGCCTGAATTGCTGATTCTGGTCAACCATCTATACAACCCAGCTTCTGGCTATCAGAAGTTTAAAAACTTCTGGAGTAGTGGTGATGTTCTGCCCAATCTATTTGGATGCCACTGACAAAGCTTATGTTTGGATTTTACTTTTTGAGACTGTTTACAATATAGGCCACATATTATCCTGTGACAGTGAATTCAGTAACTGAATTATGTTCCATTTTAATCTGTCATTCCATTTGGAGACCTGTTTTTCTTTTATTGTGAGAAATGACAATTAATCATTTCACTTCTTACTTTCTTCCTACTACCCCTTATGTCAGAGAGCTCTGGCTGTCTCCATATCTTATGCTGGTAAAGCCCCCCAGATGCAGCAGCGTTTCCAAAACTGCTCTAAAAACACTGGCAGCTGACAGAGAACTTAATACAGGTGCAAGGACAGTTTAAATGCTGGTATCTTTCCTTCTGCAAACAGGAATCTAAAAGGGGAAGGAGGAGGGAAAACAAATAGCTTGGGTTTGTCTTGGAAAGAGGTAAGGAAAGCGTCAAAAATATATAGGACTCTCAGCCACGTGAAAATCTGGCAGACTGCATCTCCCAGCAGCTAGAAGTTGACATCCTTTGGTGCTAACATCTATAAACACCTCTGGAAAGAAGGATAGGGAGGTGTAGTACCTGGCTGTACTGGGGAGGGCCTGTTGTGAAGCACAGGGCACTGGGATCTGGTGTGCTTGCCTGACACTAGTAGAATAGACACTGCCCACAGAAATTCAGGGAAGGAACTACACAGACTTCTGATTTTTTTTTTTTATTGTTTTCTATTGAGCAATGAAAATTACGAATACCTGTAAAATTAAGGTGGGAATCGTATGTCATAAGTGTGCATTAGAAGTGATAAGCAGGTCATAAGGGGTAGAGTAGCGAAAGCAATCAGTTTCGATTTCATACAGGACAGAAATGGGGGCATGTAGCGATGATGATCATCCTAGCAGTATTTTGACTAGTACCAACAACATGTTACCAAACCCCAGAGATGTAGCATCTAAAATCAGTCCTACACAATGCTGGGAATAATTTATAGGAAGTTACATTACTTTTCAACCCCCTCCCTAATCTGTATGTGTGTGTGAACAAGCACATCAGGTATTTTTGATCCCATCTGCAAAAGATAGTCTCCACAATCCACAGATTTGGAACTCCTTAAATCAATCCAGCTCTCAGCCCAACAGTGAATTACATGCCTTTCTTTCCTGTATCCCTCTGAAAGAATTTGCTTTGTATCCTGTAAAGCAAATAAGGTGTTAATTTGGAATTACTTCGTCCAACAGGTCTTCAGCAGGTCATTTTCTGGTAAATTTGAGCCAGGATACTGGTGCATAATCTCCTAATACATCTCCCTGAGTGAAGGACATTTGGGTGTTTCTAAGAGATAATTTGACCTGCTATATAGCCCTTGTCAGCAGCTAGGAAAACCCTTACAGCATTTATCTATAGTTAGAAATACAGCATCATATGAGCCTAAGAGAAAAATACAAAGTGCAGAGAAAATATATATCCAATAAGGCTAATTCTTCCTTCATCAGCCACTATAAAAGATTACACATTGAGGCTTTTTCATTTAAAGAGGTAGAGATTTCTCTCATTACCCATGTAGGATCATCCCATACACTGGGGATTTGTAATCCCTACTGAGTCTCCACCCTTCCCCTCCCATAATCCACAGATTTTCTTCACCAAGGGTCTCCTTGTGAATAAGACATGGCGTTTTAGCCAATATTTAATTTCTACATTTTGTGCTGTTGCACACCTGTAAAAATACATTTATTATTTCATTAAGGAGACTCAAAGGAGAGCCAGGGGAACCTTTAAGAAACAGTTATTAGAAATTCTGTTCTTCTGTAGCCAGTTAACCCTCCTCTGCCTTTTTCCATGTTTTGTATTATCACCTGTCAGTCTACTTTCAAGTGACAAAGTTTACAGAAAATGCAGGCGCTACAGAATCAGGGCCAGAAGGTTTGCTGTTACGTTCCTCACCAGAAGTTTGGTATAGCGGCCAGTTTTAAGAAGAGTGGAGGCTCATATTCAACCATAAAATTATTCCAGATTATGAGTTTTTTTCAGTTTCACCCAATCTAATTTTTCTGAAATCAGAAATCTCACCATGTTTATTATGCATATTCAGGCTATGTTCATTTTGATCGCTGTGAGGGATCTTCACTGCCCAATTTTAGATGCCTAACTTTGTCTTTCCCTTGATTTCCTCCAGATATGGTGATTCAGGGCAGGAACATATTTGGAATAGTCTACCTCTTTTCAGTGTCTGTGAACGGATACTGGTAAGACTGATTTAGACCTATTAATCAGTTTCCTAAAGGTAGGTGATATAAATATCCCTTTCCACAAAGGCCTGGCTTTATAAATGAGTGCACAGTTACTACGGGACCTACTGAGGATCTCACTGGTATACAGTAATGTGTTTTGGATTTAGCCATGGGATGAGCGTATGTGTGTTTGGTTGATTGTGCCTTGCTTTCTGTTGCGTTGATGTGTGCCTATTGGTGCTCTCTAAAATTTTAAAATCTTGACTCAGATGAAAAGATTTCCGTAATTCTTGTCCGCTCTTCTCATTCCTTACAGTTTGGGCCCTTGCCATTTTTAACTGATGTCAGCCAATGCGGAAGAAATACTGTTTTGTCTCAGGATCTTGATGATTGTTAATACTTACAGAATGATGAATATATTTTAACACGTGTATATCCATCTGGCTCTGCACACCTTGGGAAACAATGACAGATGTGTGGAAGAATGAGTGCAAAGATGAAACAGAGCAATAAATTGTGCACGACATCCTTCTGAAATGGTCTCGCTCTCTGAAGGCAACCAGTTGGAAGTAATTGTTGGGACTGCGTATGAAAGAGCTGGGGAAGGATGTGGGGAAATTCAAATGAAGAAGATAACATTCCTAGAGTTCTCTGGAGCTGAAGTGATGCATTGTCTCAGCAGTACTCTAAGATGTCATTATTAATAAGTCCAGTGACCTGGACACCTAGTAATCAGTTTGAAGTTGCTGGACAGGCTATTGGAACTATCCTTAAAAAGATGTGTTTCTTATCAAGAAGGGGCTGACACCCCTGGATCATAAAGTTTGCAAAGATACCAAATTATGTGGGTTGCTGCTGGGATCCACGTACCTTCTCTTTACCTACCCATTTCTCAACAGAGCTCAAAGGCTTAAGAAAATTGCCATTGCTATATAATTATCAGTATTGAGGCAGAGCACTGTAGAAGGTTCCAAGATTCCATTCAGACTAGATATAAGGAAGAAATTTTTTACGATGAGGGTGGTGAACCACTGGACCAGGTTGCCCAGAGAGGTTTCAGATGCCCCATCCCTGGAAACATTCAAGGTCAGGTTGGACGGGGCTCTGAGCAACCTGATCGAGTTGAAGATGTCCCTGGTCACTGCAGGGGGTTGTACTAGATGACTTTTAAAGGTCCCTCCCAACCCAAATTATTCTATGATTCTATTATTATTTCCAGGGAGAAACTGAATTATGCTAGTAGAAGCACTATGAACATTAATTTAAGTTGTGATTCTTCTGAAAGATGCAGTCAATTTTCTGATTCTTGGCTAAAGAGCTCTGAAACATGGTAACAAACGCAATTTATCTACCACACAGCTACCTCTCAGAGCTTGTGATGGATTTGTGGTGGAGGATCATCAACCTGTATTTAGGGCAGAAGTCCAGCCATGAGGAGGCCCTTAGGTCTTGCATTGCTTGTGAATCCCAAGCTCCTGAGAAAGATCTAGAAAGATGGTTTCAGAGATAGTGTGGAATAATTAGAAAAAGATAGGGACTCCTATTAAAGTTCACTGGTACTTTCTCATCTGAAGCTATGGGGTACACTCTTGCGGATAAATAGGCATAGACGCTTCCTTGGATTTTGTACTACTGCTTCCAACCTAAAAACCTGGCCAGAATTAAGCAAAGATCTGGAATGAATACTAAGCCACTGAAATGTCTTTTCATTCATTTCAGCAAAGTTGTCTTTGCTCAGTTCTTCACAAAAACACAGGTTGCATTTATAGAGTACTTGTAAAGAGCCAATGTTTATGAACAAACTCTATGAAGAAAAGACTTCAACCATAAAAAAAATTCAAAAGAAATTGGAATGTTTTTTCAGATTAATGTAGTCTATCTAAAATAAATGCTGCAGATATTACCTACATCCTCAGTTTGTTCCAAGTCTAGTAATGATTTTATGCCATATACTTACTGGAGTCTTAACACTATCTTTAAAAGGACATTATTTGGTTTTCATTAGCTTAACATATGACAGGTACAGTGTTGGCAAGGTGGTCATGACACAGAGTAGAATTATGTGTTTATTTGAGCGAAGGGTAATCCTGCATGGATCAGGAACTTCATGACAGTGAATGCAATGGTGACTCTTCAGCAAGCCATAATAACTGACTAAAACATCTTAAAAAGTTTTCCAGAATGCATATGATCATGATTTGCACTGATTTTGAGTCTTGACAAAAGGCCAGGTATGAATGATTTATATGAGGATTATTATATTCTGAGATTTTGCGTGTGTGTGTGTGTGTGCACATGTGTGTACATGCACTCACATGTTTGTATGGTTCAGAAATCTTGCACAGGAAATGGAGTACACGTCTGTCTCCTAATCCATCTTCTCTGAATATCATTGAACTTACAGAATTTATTATGTATGGAATTTATTGTTATTACTTGAAATGCAGCATTGGAAGGAATCTTGTATAAACAGACTTGGGCAGATTGCAGAAACCTGCTAAATATCAATTCTATTAAGGCTAAGCTCAAATTCAAATCAATTTAATTATGTTTTTTTTCTTTCTATTGCTATCGTTTTGCTTATTTACTTGCAGTTAACAAAATGTGCTGCAGTGAAAAAAATAATTGCTTTTTCTTTATGGCACTCATAATTCAGAAAAGTTGTTTGAAACAACTGTACATGTAATGGGTTATATGAATTAATGATTAAAGTGTATTGAAATATATTAACTTCAGTATAATTTTCAATAAGAAGCTGAAGGTTATGATAATTGAAGGATATGGCTGTTGGAAGTAGAAATGGACACACGATATAGAAGTTTGAAACATATTAAGGGAAGTTTTTTTTCCGTTAAGGTGCCATTTTATTTAAAGTTTTGCCATTTATTGTATTGGTTTCTAATCTGCATTCAAGAAAAAGTGGTCACACAGCTTCCGGTGGCTTCTGAGGTGGGAGTTGACTACCCCTCTTTGGAGGAGAACGGTGCTCTCAGCTGTGTCATCACGACATGATCTGGATGGGTAAAACGCTGCAAATGGTAACCCTTGAGCAGTGTATGACAGTCAGATGGAATCTGGCACTTGAAGATGCAAAGAAGCAGGAACCAGACAGCACTTCTCTGACTTACCTATAGACAGTGATTACAGAGAAAGCTGGTTTGGAGTTAGGTGGTATAACAGGCCAGTAAAGGGATTTAAGCTCCTTGAAGTGTGGCAGATACCTGGAATAAACTTTCTGGATCATGTTGCCTTGGGGAAAAAAAACGTGGGGTAGGAATTTCCCAAAATATAAAAGTCAGGTGGCTGAGAATAAGAAAAGAATTAATTGGATTTTCCTGAGGTCTTGAAGAGAGAAAAGCCACATCTTTTCTGCAAAACGAGAGAGGCCATGAACCATTCTCTGGCTATGAGGCTAAGTGGCAAACCATGATTCACAACCACACACCTAAAATGTCTCTCAAAACATGGTAAAAACATTTGAATTGCCTACCCGGAACAAACCCTGAATGCACATGCATTGTCTGGAACATGGTTAGTTGCCAGAGAGGCCAAAAATGTACCAGAAAGTCTATCTGAAGGCAGGGTAGGACGTAGTGTGTTAGAATTCTTCTAGAGTAAGCTGATTGTATGAAGTTTGTTGCTGTCTGGCTTCAAAGAAATAAAACCTCTGTAGAGATTACTCTTGAGAAAAATCTCTCACTTTACACCATTTATTCCGTCTCTAAATGAGGAACAAATCTCTTAAGTCTGAAAAACATTCTACTTTGTTTTTACCTTAGCGTGATCCTGCAAACAGAGCATAGCAACAAAAGAAGTGAATCCAGACTCGCAGCGGGTTCAGGTTTCCTACATTCTTTTCTTTGCTAAGTTTATGCCATTATTCATTTTTGTAGCTTACCCTTACTCATTAAGTCATAATTCATTCATAAAAATCCCTTCCAGTTAAACATCAAAGGGTTCTTTAGGCTAAAGAATGTGTGTTTAATGGATCATGTATTTAGATCCAACTGCAGTTATTGGGAAGCTCATGATTCAAAAAACCAGCATAATCTTCTGCTTTGGTTTGTGGACTGGTCTCTTGTCTGTTTCCACAGTGAGATGTTGATGCACGGCCTCAAGACAGATGGTGATGTTGTACCCTACTAAGGAGAAGTAGTTGTTGGTTAGTTCTCCCAGCCGCAGAATGATATTGAATGGGTGGGACCCCAGACAAAGACTATGATACAGCATAAGGTAGATAATTTTGTGTGGGACTGGAAAAGGTTGAACTCAAGAGACATTTTTGTTCCCGGACCAAGAAAATAGTTAGTAATTGTCTACAAGAAAAAGTCAAAACTGCTATTGCAATTGTTATGATGGAAATACCAAGTGTGTTTTTAGAAAGCTTATTTTCATCCGGGCCATTTAGCAATTCAGAACAGTTTGGAGCAAGGCTGTTTTAATACCTGGGATCGGTAGGAATAGCAGATGCTGGAAGGAAATGCTGTCTCAGTTGACCAACGTTTTTATTTTATTTAGCTTAGTTTCTCGCAGTATCTCATTCAAAGTGCAAGTCAGACGTAATCTCTTTGGGTACATTCCCACTCCTGCCAGCTGGGAAGAAACAAGCAAGATCTCCGCGGCAGCCGGAGTGGTTATTGATAGAGTGTCACTCAGTTGCTATGCTCCCACTTCTAAAAGGTGGGAGGGGAGGCTTTCACGAATCAGACAGCGAGACACCACTTTGGAGGAAAAGAAAGGCAGAATAAATGAACTACAGGGAAAAAGGAAAAGAGAATTTACGAAACTTCTTCAGAAAGTCTCTGGCTCAGAATTATTTGGAAATGGGAGCTCAAGAGACAGGGAATCATCCTCTCTAAGCTGCTGGGAAGCACACAGAGGTCTCAGAGGAAAATAAGTTACAAAGCTGGGAAATGTCACTAACAATATATCGGTCTGTTTTCCCTCTCTCACTCCTACTTTCTCCCCATTCCCAATGATTTAAAGTGAGCTGTGATTAGCCTGGTGACCCTGGTGGGTGATTTCCCTGAAGAGAAAGTAAACTACAATATTTAAATGTAGCGTTTGATATAAGCGCGAGCCAAGCCACACCTTTTTATGGCTGGAAAAGAAGGAAACACAAGAGACTTATGATTTCACTTTAACGGTTGTGCTAATAGCCAGATTGGCTGGTGTCAGAGTGAGTCTGAGACAGGCCTCAGCATTTTTCTGGTGTAAAGGAAGAAATCACAAGAGACATTCTTTTTCTCTGTCATAACCAGGTGTTTGTTACTTGATCTCAGTAGTGGTTAGAATTGTGTATCCTCTTTTTTTCCACTCTTGCATGTATTCAGTGTTTGATATCTCTCCACTGAACTGTGTTCTTTAAGTTTTATTCTGGTGTCCACTGAAAGCTAGAAGAGAGCAAAAAGACTTCTAGCTGAATACTAGCGATACTGGACATATTGTAGGTTTGTGCTCTACAAAAATTCGTTGCCAACAGTCCTCAATATACTTGTGAATTATGAAAAATGAAGAGAAGTCTTTAGAAACATAGGGCCTGCCATACTGGGTCTAGCTGGAGATCCATATTGTCTAGCATTTTGTCTCTGGGAGTGGCCAGAAGTTAATTATAATGTTTTTACAGAAAATTTAAACGTGTGATTCCCTGCTATGTTGCCAATATAGCATCAATTTTGGCAGAGGAAATACGTGGCATCTGTTAACAGGCAAGCAAAAGGAGCTTTATGGAGGAAACTAAAATAATATGTCTTTGGCTTTGTTTGTGTAAAGTAATTCATGGCTAATTGTAAGCAGATACTACACTTAAATACTGCGTTACATCCTAAGCTGATGTAAATCTTATAGCTCCATTGCTATCAGCAGGGCTATTCTAAGCGACATATGCTAACGGCATGATTCATAGTGAGAAAGACTGACTGTGATAACAGAAATTCCAATTCAGAGTTAACTTTTCTTCACTTTTTCCCTCTTTTGAAGTCTATTTTAATGTCCTTTTCTCTGTCAATTCAAAAAGTTATACTTCATTTGAATTTATAAAGCAAGCTAAACAGAAGCTTAATCTTGGTCTGATTCTCTGCTGTCCTGTACCCTTTGTAGCCACTTCAGAATAAAAGTGAAAGGTTTCCACTCGTATTTAGTGGCATTTGGTATTCATTTCACCCATGTATAAATGACAAAAAGGATAGAGGGCAACATATGATGGAAGTACAAAGCCCCAGTAGAACCAAAGGAAAGCAGTGGCTATTTCTGTTCGTGGTTCTTTGATGGCAGTAGCTTCATCGCAAAAAATATATATGTGTTTTGTGAAAAAGAGGTGCACAGTATGTTCCATGCTATGTCAGAATGGTCTCTATATAGGATTGCTTACAACAGATAACCAAAAGAGGCATAAAACTGTATCGGCCTTGCATGAAAAAAAGTCAATGCTAATTACATGTAAATTAGTATATACTTCCATTCAAATTATGCATCTAAAAGTCAGACTGGCTTCAAAATCCAGAAAGCAGAGTTGTTCACAGTATAACCTCAAGTGGTTTAATACATTTAACAAGATTTTTAGCTATATTTATGATACATCTGACTTTAAAGATATTTTCTAGCAATGCCATACAGAAAACCCCCACCAAAATATGAAATAGAAATAGTCATGTAGATGAGATACAAAGTTAACTTTTGATTTCTTGGTGTTTTAAGCAGATTATGGTTTTTATCAAGGCTGAGGATTTCTAGCAAAACAAGCTATTTGTCTGCTGTCAGCTTTCAAACTACAATTTTTTATTGCTTTTTGCATTGTGTACCAAGCATATCAGATATTCCACCACATGCTAACACTAAGAATTGGTTATTTCAAACCTGTTAAGATATGTATACTTTGGCAAAGGAAGAGAGAACACTGCTAGTAAAAGACTCAGCAAATATGGAGAACATTTTTCATAAGTTCCGAAGAAAAGTTAATTAACAAACCATATGGGAGTAAATAGGAAAGAAAAAAGATGCTGTGCTAGCACGAACACAGCAGACTGAATAAAGGCAATCATATGTGCATTCCAGAGGAGAAATAAAAACAGTATCTTTTCACTCAGAAAGCACCTCTGAGTCTGATACGATAACTCTGGTAATAATATCTTAGTGACTTATGATCATAACCCAAACAGTGTTAGACTTTTACATTGAAAAGTGTGATCTAGAGAACTTTCCTCAGTAAATCCCTGTGCCTGCAGCTCAACTCTGTGCATATCACGGGGGCTGCCTGGCCACAAAAGCTGGTTTCCCAGCATTCACCTAAATCTGGCTAGATCTAAACCAAACCCTCTAAATCAAACTCAGTCTAATCACTTGAAAAACCATCGTCAATATCTGTGACATTACGCCCTGCAATTGGAAGCTCACAGAAAAAAGGATTCTTCCTGGCAAATTACAAAAGAGAGGGGAATATCAGTCATTGCATAGCTAATACTAGTGAGCTGCTGCTAAAGGATCAGCGTGCAAGAAGGGGGGATGCCCCATCTGGTTAGAGCACTCTCACGGAGCTGGGCTCTACCATCAATGGCCTTGTAATAGTGTTCAGCTCAGGTACAAGAGTGCTTGAGTCTGGTTCCTGCTGCCAAGGAGTTTGTGGGGATTTTGTTGTTGTTGCGGTGTTTTTTTTGAGTTTTTTTTATTTGTTTGTTTGTTTGTTTGTTAATTAATGCAATGTCTAATTCAGAAAAAAAGCAAGGAACTGGGAGGTGGGAGATCCGAGTATCCTTAGACTGAATCAGGAACTAAACCCAGATTTTTTACTTTCTGGACAAAAGGTCTAAAATCCATACCAGTACATAAGAAAGGTTCTTGCAAAGCTGCATTTTAAGTGGAGGAGACAATAAGTATGGATTTCTTTTTTTTTTTTTTACAATCCCTCAGACACCTATCCTCCAGAGTGACTTGAACGCTTAGGCACAGATTCTCACATGTAGCTAGGAGCCCAACTACCTTTGATTAATTTCCACTAAG
Organism: Haliaeetus albicilla; assembly: GCF_947461875.1. Taxonomy (NCBI): domain Eukaryota; kingdom Metazoa; phylum Chordata; class Aves; order Accipitriformes; family Accipitridae; genus Haliaeetus; species Haliaeetus albicilla. The sequence goes on from NC_091507.1 coordinate 5,166,505, forward strand.
TCCTTAAATGGTTCTGAGGGCTAAAGACTGAAGATCACAGGTCCTATTAAAAGTCAGTACAATGTAGCTTCCTAAATGTGCATCAGTTCAGTAGAAGGGATTGCTGTTCCCCATCAGAGACACTGAAGCCTTCCACGTGCTCATTCCTTACAAGTGACAAGTGAATTTCAGCACAAAGATTCACCTGGAAACACAGACAGCATTTGCAGGATTATATTACAGCAATTAATTACTGAAAAGACTTAGTCAGTCATATGGTACTCATTTATGGTGTTGTTACCTATGTGGATATGGAAAGGAGCTCATATAAATATTTAACATGTACCATTAACCAAACCTATAGAAACTCCATAAAGCATATGTTTTACCTGATTCCATTATGAGAAATTAGAGTAGCACCTAGCAACCATAATTGAAATCAGGGCTTGTTTGTATGAAGCAATGTGCAAGCATATAATAAGAGATGGTCCTGATCTCAGAAGAAATGATAGAAGGCATTATGTATCAGCATCCTTGCTATATATTATAATGCCTTACTCAAACTTCTCAAGGGCCTCTTTGAAATTTCAAGAAAGACAGAAGAGACCATTTTAGAATTTTTAAAACTATTCTAGCCTATGCCAAACCTTAGCTGGGGCATAATTAAAGTAAGTTCTGCTCCATGATATTTATGAGTTTAGTGCAAAGTTTAATGCTAATATTCTCTGGCACATTCACGCAAGGTAAAAATGTGTTCGTTTGCAGCTGTGTCTATGAAATATGTAAGTTAGATCCCCTTTGGGAGCCTGAAATTGTCTTTGAGACAGTGTATTGAAAAAGTGTCTTGGGTAGAGTGTTTAACAACCCATTTGATGTAATCTGTAGAATCTTTGTGCAAATATTTGCAGTCAGTAGTTTAATGTTGCAAATCTTCAGGAACTATTAGGGGAACTTCAGGTTTACTTCCTGGACACATTACTATAGGAGAAACTCATCTAATGTTGAAGCAAAGAAACCAGGTCAGGTTAATTTTTAAGTTCAAAGGCACATAGAATATTTTGCAGTTCCAGATCAGCTCTGAAATTGTTTCACAAAGTCCCCCAAGACTTTGATAGGGAAGACTTCTCTTGGTGTGGTTTGAAGGGAAATGAAAATTCCTGTGCTTTTTTTTTTCTTGCCACTTAATTCAACTATGCGTGTTAGAAGGAAATAAACATTTGCTACTGCAGGAACAAAGATGAGGCAGAAAATACATGAATGTTTAAATTACATATTGAGGGAGCATGAAGGAAGAAATTTTTGAAAAACTGGGGCAGATACTCATTTTGGGAACTGCTGTGATTGTGGCTCGGTCAATGTCTCAACAACAGGCAGAGGTCCAGTTGACGGGAAGGTCCTTACAAAGGCCATTCCAGTCCAGAGCAATTGCTGCAGGGGGAGGTATCACATCGTGTGGCCGGAGTGCTCTGGCCACCTCCTGTGCCCCTGGGTACGGTACCGTGCTCCGGCAGCAACCCAGCCCAGCGGGAGTCAGAAAGGACTTTTCATTCGGCCAGCGAGGCACGTTACTTCTCATCCAGCCCACACCCAGGCTGCCTCTGCAAGAGGCAGAGTCTAAGCTAATGGTAAACTGGGAACAACAGAAGCAGATGTATGCGCAATTCACATCCCTGCCAGGTTTTGCTAAGCTGTGGGATGGGGAAGCGCTGTGCTGTACAGCTAGCATTTAAAGAAGTTTATAGCCCGTATATGTAAAGAGCAAGGGTAAGGCACAGCAAGGGTTGCAGCAAAATTACGAATGCAAAACCCTCACTAGCATTTCTCTGTACTCTTCTGCAGTGTCTGTGCAGCAGTTCTCTTTGTCCGGCTCCACTGTTAAAATATCACATTGTCGTGGTTTAGCCCCAGCCAGCAGCTAAGCACCACACAGCCGCTCACTCACTCTCCCCCCACCCAGTGGGATGGGGGAGAAAATCAGGAAGAGAAGTAAAACTTGTGGGTTGAGATAAGAACGGTTTAATAGAACAGAAAAGAAGAAACTAATAATGATAATGATAACACTAATAAAATGACAACAGTAATGATAAAAGGATTGGAATGTACAAATGACGCACAGTGCAATCGCTCACCACCTGCTGATCAACACCCAGTTAGTCCCTGAGCGGCGATCCCCCGCCCCCACTCCCCCCAGTTTCTATACTGGACATAATGTCACATGGTCTGGAATACCCCTTTGGCCAGTTTGGGTCAGCTGTCCTGGCTGTGTCCCCTCCCGACTTCTTGTGCCCCTCCAGTTTTCTCACTGGCTGGGCATGAGAAGCTGAAAAATCCTTGACTTAGTCTAAACGCTATTGAGCAACAACTGAAAATATCAGCGTTATCAACATTCTTCGCATACTGAACTCAAAACACAGCACTGTACCAGCTACTGGGAAGACAATTAACTCTATCCCAGCTGAAACCAGGACACACGTACTGCAGGATCAGGAAGGGGGCAGGAAACCTGCGAGCCACATTATTGGCAAGAGTATGATCAACCTCCGTCTCTGCGTTTCTCCCATTGTCTTGGCATCTCTTGAATCTTGGAGGCTTGTAGGAAGGCCTGGGGTTAAAGAGGCATACGGGTGTCACCGTGTCTCCTTGATTCTGAACTGCAGCTTTCACAGCAGAACAGAGCTCAGAGGAGAAGAATTTATCCTGCCGAGGTGGATGTTTCAGTTTAGGCTAAGCACCAGTTGACTGCCCCCTAATTTGAAGTTTTAAATGAACTTGTCTGAGTATATCTGCACTTTACTATTGTGACCACCTGGGAGGGTAATTTAGGAAGATAACAGTGTATCACAGTTGTATAATTCTGTCTCATTTTTACTCAATTTACGTAAATGCTGATCTAATTCTTCTGAGTATCGTAAGTATTTAAAAATGATGAGTGGCAGTAAAAATAGTTTTTAAGGCCCAATTACAGATAAGACTTTCACCTCATTTGAAGATCAAAATTTAAACATATGGTTAATCTTAAATTAAATTTCGCTGAATATGGTTGACTTCCGGATAGGTATCTAAATGACTTGACTGAGGAGTTGGGTGATTAATTCCTTCAGATGCTGCAGCATAATTTACGCTGGGAACGGTGCTGCTCTGCTGCTGTTGAAGGTGGGAGGCAAGATCAATACCACAGGTACCAATGCAGCATCGTTTCAAGATGAGCACCAGAAACAGAGCCTGGGAGGGCTCTGGATAGGAATGCCAGGGAGCATCAGATGCAGACAGAGCACTTTGATCTTGTCACACTGAAGAGTAGTAATGCAAGCCACTTCCCAGAGTAATTACATGGTATCCAACTTGGCAGAACAAATAAAAGGTAAAATAGATTTGGAGACAAGGAATTCACAGGAAATTGTAGTCCAGCAGGTTTGTAAGAAATAATTTCTGTCCAAGGTATCCCAAAGGAAAGGCAATCTCATGTGGAAATTCTGGATCCAGAAGTCAACGGTGAGATGGCTACTGATCGTATTGGGCTCTGTCTGAAAACCTAGGCATAGTATTTGCTCAAAACAAACAAAAAGCTGCTTAGAAGCTTATACACCTTAACTACAATAGTTAAAGGACCTAAAATAATAATGGGAAAAGAATACACAAGAAAATAATTCAAAAATTTCCAAATCACTCCCTCTGAAGTATCACATTTTTTGTCTTGAAAAGTCAGCTTTTTCTACAGTTCTAAAATGCTGAACAGCAAGAAGAAATTAAACACAGAAATATAAATGGGAAGTCAATTGGTGCTAGGTTATAAATCGTGACAGAATTTGTAGGCAACAATGACAACTCCAGCAGGGCTGTAAAGTTAAATCTTTATTTAAGATTCTAAGTTAAGGCAGCAAAAAAAAAAAAAAAAGCGTGACAAAGTCCAGTCAAACAATATTGCTAAAGAATATTTATTATAAAACCAAAATGTCAAGGTAAGTGGTTAAACTTCACAGACACCCCTTTTTTATTTATTAGTTATGTAAGATTAATATGTTGCTAGCACTTAATACTTTTCCAGACCCAAGTAGATTACCGGTATGCTTTGTTAAGCCTTATTTGTATTGTATTTTCTCATAAAGCTTAAGTAAAACTGAGCAATGAAGACTGTACACAAATCTATAAATTGTTGTCCACTGCTGATGTTCTTGGAACTATGACTTTAATAGTGACCAGCTACAACAATTATAATTGCTCTTTTTATTAGCTCTGCTATTCTCATTTTGCACCTACGGCACTGCCAGGCCTTCTATGTTGTCAGGAAATTGAGGAAGCAATACACATTGGATTCAATTAAAGCTTTTTGGCACGTGTTTCTACAATAGATGTACTTTTTAAGTTGGGATTTGCATTATTTTTCAGGCAAAGAAATACTGAAAAGGAAAAAAAAATTAACCTCTGTAGAACAGACAGGAATATTCAGTGAGAAGAGTGAGAATAAGTCAAAAGGTCACTGAGAAGTGAAGTGGGATAAAAAAAAAAAGAAAAAGGACATTGAAGGTTGCAATACAAGAAAAAGGTTGAAAACAATTGCAATGCGTCATCTGAGGGAGTTTGTTAGCCCAGTCCCTCAGCAGCTCAGTAACTGTGAACTTCCAGGAGATCTCGATGAATACATTCCTTCAGCTCTGTGCTGTGTGATCCTGGTGGTTTATTGTCCGTGAGTGCCAAGACAAATGTTGTGAATAACAATGGCAGTCTAAAAGCCTATCTGGTCAAAAGATAAAAAAGATGTGTTATGTTAAGTGTTAGTATATACTAACCTATCCAGAGAAGGTATGTTTTGTTACTGCTCTGTGCTTACATGCTCCTTCCTTGTTATGGTTATGGCCAAGCTTTTTCTAGTAAATGCAACTTTCTGCCACACTTACACTTCAGGTTTACTCAGAACTGAGTAGCAGGTATCGCAGAACAGACACAGCTCTGCTGGTAAGTTCCCTCCATTGTAACCACCTACAAATCAGTGCATAAATTTGATTCTCATTTATTAACTGCTCAGTTTCCATAATGACCTTTAATAAAGGTCCGATAAATGACTTTTAGACACTCAAATAGGCTATATCAACTGGGTTTTCCTTATAAGCACTAATGTTGACCTCTTTGAAGAATGACAATGTATTTTTGAGGTAGAGCTGTCATAAATGTATAGGAAAGATTCTGCTCACAATTACCAAGGAAATTATAGTTTTCTGTGCCCATGATTTCTAATTTTACTATAAAATTTCATATTTGTCAGAGGTTTATTTGAATTGGAACTTGCTAAACTTCTTCATAATCTTTTTTGTCAATATTGTTTAATGCCATTTCTGTTAGTAATCATTCAGTAAAAATTTGCTTCCAGATTTCAATTGTAATGTAGGCAGATATATTTTAGGATAAATATCCATGTTTTTCTTTCCATGTTCTTCATTTTCATCATAATAGCCTCATCCCACTATATTTTAGTAAAGAACTATGTCAGTAGTCTAACTTCAACTTCTATTATGTTTTTCTTGCAATAGTAAATTAGTTCTGAACCTAAATAAAACATTGTTGACAGCATTTAAGTAACACCAGTTGACAAACTTGTCATCTTTATTTCTGTTGATGAATCTGAGGTTTATAACTTCTATTAAAAACCACATCAATTTAAACAAGCTACAGCTAAAGCCTTAAGCTTGCAAAATGACTATGTGCCATAATTTAATGTAAGATTTATTCTTAATAGTCATGGAATGTGTGATATGCAATGATCCGTTAACTGTCATTGGTTCTTTTTTCCTTGAATGCTTTAGTTAACATTTTTTTTCCAGAAAATTGGATTTTTTCCCCCTGGATTTTAATATGATATATAATGACAGTTTCATAGCACATTATGAAGCTGCTATTGATTTTTTAGGTCATTGACATAGGGTTGTTCCATATTTTCAAATACTTGATAATGCTGTCAGTAATGTGAATATTGTGATATTTGTGTATTTTGGTGCGGTGTTGCTTTAACGTATAGGACAAAGATATTTTTTCCTCTCTCTGTCATTCATCTTTAAAAAGAATGACCTCTGTCTGTTCTTGGATGTCATTGCTGTACCTCAACTTGTTTTCTTCAAGGCATCCTGAAGAGATAAAACTCTATCAGATTCTTTACAAAGACCAAATTTGTATATCATAAAATTCTATTAAGAATAGATCTAACAAAACCAGAATTGATGCTTGGCCCACCAACAACCATCTTCCTTTTCATGAAAACGGTATCTGAGATTTTCACACTTTTTAAAAAAAAAGTGAGAGCAAAGAACTTGCCAGCCCTATAGTGCACTATGAATACAACAGCAATGCATTTACCAAGGTGTATCTCCTCACGGCTGAGAACAGGCTCAAAAATCAAAACGTTTCTTTCCAAATACCTTTCAATCCATGGGTTATTTGAAATCTCTTCACTACAATAGTGTCAATATTTCATATTGTCAGTCCATCCTGAAGCTTATTCTTGAAGATTGGTGAAAGGTCCTCAATGAGGATGACCTTGAAACCTTTTTGTGACAGTGTCAGCGACATGTAGGTCAGTCTCTGACTATGTGAATTCTGAAATCATAAAGTGACTCCTAGGTTGTCAGCAGTGTGATCACCATAGGAGGGATGGTGTGTATTTGGTTTATCTTAACCTGGAGAAGAGGAACAGGGCAGATAATCTCTCAAAACCCTTTTTGGCTTTCTTTTTGTGATTCTAAGGAGCTATCTGTGCAAACAATGTACCTAAATACACATTCACACAAATGTCACTGATTCTTTTTATTTTTTCTACAAACATTCTTGGGAAGAAGGAAAAAAATAAACAGGGAGAAAATGTTAAATATTTTTTCAGCCACAAAAAATGTGAATAATATTTTGTGCATATTTCAGATTCCTTCATGTTGCACTCAAACAAATTTACTTTTTAAAAATAGGAGATACTATTCTAGTTCTGTTTCTTCACTTCTGAAATTTATTTTTTTGAGACCTTGACACTCTCTCTGCTTGCTGTCTTTTGAGCTGTGACTAACTGTTTTATGGCATTCTCCATTGACAAATGCAATATTATAGAGGTTCTCTTTAGACTTATCCAAAACAGCTTTTCAGAACATCAAGGACTGAAAAGCATGTGTCATACAACACTTCATCAGAACATTATGAAACAATAACTTTAATTTAATTAAAATTTACTGACAAGAGTGTGTTTGGGGTGGTGTACTGCTTTGAAGAGCCCAATAAATGTTTTTGAAAAATATGTCACAACCAACAGGATAACTTGTTCATTACATGCAATTCCAAAAAGATGTGTTTTAATGAAAGCATGTGCCTTGTTCCTTTCACCTATTAAAATGTCATGTTTGAGTGTGCAATAAATATGCCACTAGAAAATTCATATTGTTGTGAAGAAATAGAAGAATCATGGTTGAGATTCTGGGCTACTTTATGCCAGCAAGAAATCATCCTCTGACTTTGACAGAGTGGGTCATATAGTTGATGGAGCAGTTTGATAATTTATCATATGTGCTTTTTTCAAGTGTTTATTTATATGAAATAAGTCCTAAGGAGAATTTAAATGGATTTTTTTTTTTTTTCCCCAGAAAAAGAGCCCTAATCTAAGGTGGTTTCATGGGCACCATCACTTGAATAGGAACATCACTGATTGCTGTCATAGGCATTACACAAATTAACCTACTGCAAATCTGGAAAGATCCTGTGGGCATATCAAAGAAAAAGACTACTTTGTTTTCCTAACAATAATCCAATGCTGAGAAATTAAATTCTATTTATATACAAGATATTGCTTTAAAATGTGAGATTGAACTGCTCCATATTTTTCAGAGAACAAATGCCTTCAGATAAGGTGAAACTGAAAAACATATTCCAAGTACTTCAGCTCAAGGACTTAAGATAGGAGCAGAAGATAATAAGGCACTATATTGTAAATAAAGACAGCAAGTAAGATGCCATTTTAAAAAAGAGTGTATCAAACCAGTATACCATTATATATAGTGACCACAATATCATACTGTTCTAATTTTTATTGCATCTTCTAATTTGCCCATCTAAATTGCAGGCTTATTTTAATGGACTTTTATTTCAAGTGCTATGAACATCAGAACCAAGTATTTGGTATTATCTAGATACTTTTAATCATAGAATTTAATTTACTGCTAATAGTAAGAGTTTCTGAAAATATTGTTATTGTAGTTGTGCTGGAATGAAGAGAGGGATTCATATTCCTCTTACTGATTCTCTTTTTCACAGGTTGTCTTATAATGAGAAGATTCAAGATATTATTCTTGTACTTGAATGCTTATTACACTGAATTTCTAGGTCTAGCTGAAATTTCTGAGGCAGAATATCAGAACCAGAGCTGTCTGATCTCACTAGTCACTTCTGGGAGGGAAAGAAACTTGGCTAAGGTGCAGAATTTACTGTCTCAGAGAGCGATTTGAAAGACCGCTTGAGACCTTTGCTGCTGCCTGAAGACAGTCTTCCCCGTTTATCACCAGTTACAAGGACTGGAGAGAAGATTAGCAGATTCTCCGTTCTGCTCTTTCCTCTTTGAACTGCAAAAGTGAGTCACGGCCGTGTCGTCCCAGAGCTTTATAGCTCCTTGCTTAAGCCTAAACTTCTTGATTTTGCACATTTCTCACTGGATCATTAATTTTCCAGGCAGGGAAACTCTCCCAAAAGATGGTACTGGCTCCCACTCAAGGTCAGGTAGTGTGGGCTTCGCAGGGTAAATGTGGGTGATGCTGAGGACTGAAGCTCACCCTCCGCACAGCTAATAAAGGCAGCCACAGCAGAGCCAAGAGAGACAAGGCTGTCCATAGTTCCCCTAATATTTCCATGTTCATTACCTTAGGGACCAAAACCGGTGCTTTAGCTCCCTTCCAACATGTGTCTGCTGACTGGTCTGGGAGGAGGATCAAAGACACACGATAGGCAACACCCCGACCTGCCGAGTTCAACACAACATTGCGAAAAAGTGCCGCAGGTCTGTCGTGGAAGACAAGAGACTCCTGCTCTTGGCACAGCACCAAATCCTGTGACCGTCATTCTTGTAAACGTTTCCATTAACACCAGTGCCCTCTGACCTCTGGTAATAAATCAGTGTTAGTCTTTGCCCTGCAAAATCATTATTGCTTGCATATGTATGCCCCTGAAAAAAAAAAAAAGACTGCTGGGTGAATCAATATATACCCAACCATGGGAATTCTTCTGAATTTTGACAGCAAGCAACACATTTTTGCTATTATTTCCTGTTAGCACTAATGATTGAAAAATTACTTTCAATGACAAGAAGGGTCTTCCTTGTACTAATAATAGTAACCATTCACTTATTTAACTATTTTTATTGTTACATGAGTTTTCCATTTTTCTCAAGTGAGATTTCTATTCTGGGTCCTTAAATATATTCCACAGTTACGTGCTACCATATAGCTCCCCAGGGACTGAATCCATACACGCAAGTGACACTGATTGCACAGTCCAGGGTCTTTCTCATTTTAACTGTATCCCACGAGCGTTGTTGTGTCAGCATTTTCACAGTTAGCTCAATTACCAGCTATTTATAACTGAGTGGCAAAAATTCTCTGAAGATTCGAACTGAAGGGAAGAGCTTCAGGGTAGAGTTAACTGTGAGAAGTGCCAGTGAAATAATGTAGCACCTTAAACTGTTTTGAGGGAATGCACAGTGTATGTATAAGTGTGTAATTTGCAGTTGCAGCCATTTGCTTAGGTAGTTTTGTACTTGGAATGGGATGCATGTAGTTTTGAAATTTATGGTTGTTAATAAGGCAAACTATAGTTTAAAGATTTTGTATATTTTTGTTGGGTGTTTAAATATTCTAGGTACATCTGCAGTCCCTTGACTTTCAGTGACCTAAGTGAATGAAGCTGGACTCACAGAAATTTAGACAACTTCTGAAAGGTTTATTCTAAATATCTGTTTATAGGGAAAGGAAAAATTCAACTTCCTCAAGAGAACATTTTTTGATCAACAGAAATTATGTGCTCCAGAGGAAGGCCCCCAGGGCAGTGGGGCTGGAGCACTTCCCCTGTGAGGAAAGGCTGGGAGAGCTGGGCTGGGTCGTCCTGGAGAAGGGATGACTTCAGAGGCACCTAACAGCCCCCCAACACCTACGAGGGGCCATCGAGGAGACAGAGCTGGGCTCGTCCCAGCGGCGCAGGGTGGGAGGGTGAGAGACAAGGTACAAGTTGCAACAGGTTCAGGCTGGGTATTAGGAGAAACTGTTTCCCCATGAGGACAGTGAGGCAGTGGAGCACGTCACCCCGAGAGGTTGTGCCGTCTCCATCCTTGGAAGGTTTCATGCCCCGACTGGTCCAAGCCCTGAGCAGCCTGGTCTGACCCCAGAGCTGCCCTGCTTTGGTCAGGGGCTTGGACTGTTATTGGTTTATTATCATATGTAACACGTTCTTTTCAGGATAATAACCTAATATTTTATTTTCCAGTAATAATAGGCAAGACTTTTAAATGAAGTAAATAGTTGTAGTCCTATTCAAATTTGAGCTATGCCAATTTGTGCAGGCAGCAGATTAGCTGAGATTTATCTTGGGCTCTTAGCTGTGAGTAGTTCAGCACCAATTGTAAAGTAGCATGCAAAAAGGCACAGAAAATTCCATGATGTGATTTTTTTGATGACTCAAATATAGCCAAACATCTTCTGATAAAAATGGTATGAAATACTGCCCTGATAAGTTTTTGTAGTTTTTTCCCAAATCTTTTTTTCTTAACTTACATTTCTGATAGTGTATCTACGCATTTATTCAGAGCGCACAGCATTGTTTAATTATTTGTCTGCCATGTCTATGAATTCTGTTTTAGGACCAGAACCATTTTGACTGAAGGGTGCTATACAGAAACAAAGGTTTACTGACGTAAATGTGAGTACACTTGAATACTCAATGCCTCTCAACTCTTGACCCCATTGAAGTGAATGGCCAAACAGAAGCTGAACCAAGACAGGCCAGCATGGGCCCCATGTCACGGGGGGAATTTAAAAATGAGAGAGAGATTTGGATGACTTAAAGAATCACCTCCAATTGTATTAGCAATAGAAAAATGATTTAATAGAAATTTGTATAGAAGTGCAACTTCACAGAATTCATTGGCAAGGTTCACATTTTTTCTGTTCCTTTTATTCTTCAAGGGATGGTGCATAGATATTGAGGAGGGGGAACTTTTCCCAAACACAAGCAGAAGTCCACATGTCCTGATCCCTAATCCTCAGGGACACACCCATGAAATTAACAGCAACAGTTCCTCTGATTTCAATGGACTTTGGATCAAGCTTGGGATAAATTTAAGAGTTATTCCTCATCCCATTTTATGCTAAAAGCAGTGGGGAAAAAAACATTCTCATATAGGACAGCAGTCTTAATAACTTTTTCCTTTCCCTTTTGTTTTTCTAACTCTGATGTTTGAATCACCCTTAGACAAAGCAGTTCATGACATCTCACAATGATGTTGTTGGTTAAAATTACATTTTCCAAATATTTTGCATGTGACACTGCTATGAAGTTATTATGGTAAACCACGTCCCTTAAGAAATCTGTCCTTGAGGGCCTGTGACTTATATCCTTGTTCAGGGACAGCATTTTAAGTGAACTTGGACTCTGATCAAGGTTGTGGTCTTCACATTCTTCTGTAGAACTAGGCCTATTGCTACCTAGGCATTTTAATATGCCCCTGCCTGCGAAATCTAATGAGGTAGTCATAACCACTAATGCCAGCATCCTTCCAACCTCCCAAGAAGGAAGAAAGCTCCCTTAAGGTTTTGCATAGCCAGCATTACAAAGTAACCATTGCTTAATTTATCTTTTTAGGAAGAGGGGTGAAACTCTCATGGGTGATATAAATAACTAAATTGCTCACTTTAGGAGAGATCACCAAGAAACTTTTCTGCCACCATTTGTCATTCTGCTAACCTGACCAGCAGGAAGACATAATTAGTGAATCATCAAAGTGAAATACAAATGCCTCTGTATGTGCTTTTCTTACTTGTGACTGATACAACAAATAAAAATTAATTGTCTCCTATAAGACCTTCAGGCGCTCTGTTCACAGCACTGCTTCTAGCACTGCCAGTGAGAGATTTGGATGACTGGGGAAGTTTAAAACTATCTGAAAATGTCCCACACTGAGAACAATTAGAATAAAGATTGGCCTCAAAGAAAAAGTTGTTTTATGCTATCAGAAACACAGAGAGTGAAATGATATTGTAAAGGCCGTTTTTTCGTAGCAACTAAGGACCTAGGTGATTTACATCTTTGTGATCAGTTCTGATTTGTGAAAGTTTATTTGATCCTTCTAAAAAAACTTCTGCAGAAGAATAGACATATTTGACAACCATAATTATTGATCAATGAACTTGCACCTGATGTTCTTGGCCACATAATGAGGCATTTATCTCACCCAAACGTGGTTCTAAATTTGAATCAGTCATCAAAGAAACCTTCAACAGAGGGAAGCTCTCAGGAGACAATTTATCTGACCTCACTGTTCTTTTGAAGGTTGGGAGTTTTTTTAGAGGGGCATGGTTTAGATGAACCATGTCCTGGAACTTTTTTTCTCTCCATCGGCTGTGAAGAAGTCCTGAAGGGACTAGCTCAGACTCAGATGATTAGATGAGTATCATCAGCACTGTCCTTTCAGGGGAAAACAACACATTCACAGAATTTTCCGTAGGGATGTTTATCAGAGACCATTTATTTCTGTCTGAAACTCAGAAGTGTTGAATTCTGCCTTTTTGTGGCGGGCTTGTTAATGTCTCAAAGCACTGTAGGATGTCCCAGAGTCCTGCAGAATGATGCAGAATGGTACTGATGCTACAGAGTTACATATAGAGTAACTACAGAGTGCCATTTGGAGTCTGATCTCAAATGCCAAGTGACTTTGTGTCATTCCAAGTGTACGTACAAACAAAATCTTGCCGTCTTCTTTTTGGTGGCTGCCAGCTACATTTAAACAGCTTGAAAACTTTTCACCTATTTTGATATTAAAACTTTCAAATATCTATTCTAATTATGTGGAAATATGCAGAGTATTTCCAGCAACATGCTGAGAATCACCTGCTGTAAATATGAATTTGTATTTTTCCATGTGGACGGAACTATAATCGTATTCCATTCCACTTTTTTTAGAGATTAAAAAGACCCCAAAAAATTCTTTTAATAAGTGAAATTTGCACACTACTTCCAACCAAAATATGGTTTGTTTGTCCTTTTAAGAAACCACTGAATAAGCACATTTTGTCTTTTGCTCTACTGATTGAATTATTTTTTTCATGGTCTTTTTAGCTCATGCCCAGATTGCATCAGCTTCAGAACATAGCTCTAATGAAATACAGTATTGTGAAAGTGTTCTCCATAGCTGTCTGTAATACATTTCCTAAATAAATACAAATTAAAATCATAAGAGTAGGCTGTGCATCAAAAGCCTTCTTTCTCAGTTCTTGGCATCTGCGGGACTTGGCTGGTATTCTGTTTTGCCAGTTGAACCAAGTAAGAGTTGGTATAATGATCCTACTCAGTCTGACCAACATCTTTTGTGTATCCTTGGAGGTTTTTCTCATCGCTTATGACTTACAGTTGAACAGGGAAGAATTTTACTCTTTGCAGCCCTCAGACACTGTGCAATACAGTGCTTGGATGAATAGTTCTCTTTAATAAAAAAGATCAGTGCAATTTTATCTTCATATTCATATCTCCCACATGAAAGCAAGAGCTCACACTGTAACTTAATGCTGTTTCCGAGCATAAGAACTCCTCTCATTGATCAAAGGATTTATCCTATTTATTCTTCCCTACAAACACAACTTGTTGATGGGAAAGTTAAGGCTGTATTTTGTCCTGTCATCATGTAAAAACTTAATTTACATTGCAGGAATTAAACAAGTAGCTCAATAGCAGAATGTAGCCCATAGGTTATAAACACGCAAATTAATGCTCTTCAACAGTTTTTTATAGAAAAACTTTAATGGCTAAGTGATAACCATTTTGTCTAAGTAGCCTTGTGAAATTCAAACAGATATAATTAATCAACTCACATCACAATGACTTTAAAGTGTCCCCACTCCTTTTTTTTTTTTTTTCCCCCCAAAATAAATTCTCCTGTTCTCGAAAAGAGTTGAGCAAAGTTTACTTCATTGCTGAGTGTGGCAGTGCATGACACATTTCAGCTATGCACGTGGCTGATGGACTCAGTACCATATCCCTTCCTGAGACAAGGAGAACTCCCGCTGATCTTATTGCAATGTCCTGATGGGCCAAACTTTCCTCTTCTGGATTCAGGAGGTAAATACAAGATTTCATTCACTGACACTGGCATTGTTAACAACACAGCAGGAGTTCATGGAGAAGTTTCTATGAAGCATGAATATTGAGGAAGGAGGCTGAAAGGGGTCAAATTTCAGTAAAGGAGGAGGCTAGAAATGGAGATAATATCTAAGTGGAGCAAGGCACAAGGCAAGAAATAGTGCCTTTCTGGAACTACTTCTTCTGAATCTGTCCTAATCTGAGAATCATGAGGATAATTTTTATCAGCTCTGCAAATTATAGTTGGATTTGCATTTAAATTAGGTTAATATTATGGGGTTTAGGGGCATAATGCAGAAGCTGAAACTGTAAGTATGTGTATGTTAACAGATGCTACATTATAAGGAAATGGAGTCCTCTCTGGTCTTTCAGAAGAGGGTGTCCTAAGCAAACTATCTCACCTGTCATACCCTAGATGCAAACAGTAAGAAAAAAAAAAGTAAAACAAATATGAAGACCTGGCCCTAAGTAAAAAAATGCTCAGAGCAGGATCAGAGTGTCCCAAGAGGGACTAACCAGGGTCTAAGCAGTTACAAGTGCTAAAACCTGTGGTTTGCCCTCTCAAAGGCCAATGTTTAGCTCAGACACAACTGGAAGTCTGTACAGTCCCGCAGCTATGCTGTTAGGGAAGGGCAGGCAAAACCAGAATAGTATGAGGTAGCTGGGATGCAGAAAAACCTGGCATTAGAAATGGTAATTGGATCACAGATTGTACAAGGAGGATCAAGAAGTGAGCAAGGTGGGAAGTGGTGTAACTAACTTTTAAGATGGGCTAGTCAAGAAATCAGTTCAGAATGGCAAACAGGGAATTAAACGAAGGACTCTGTTTTTTAAATGATTAAAACCAAATGGAGTATGATACTCTTATGAATAGCAGCTGATGATGGGCACTGTCGAATAAAAGACAACTTTTAGAAAAAATAGCTTCTCAAAAATATATCAGTCAATATACCTGTCGAGGAAGAAAGTGTCTTATAAAAGTGAAGACAGCTCCAAGTGGGCTGGATGTTATAGTTTCTATGGGCTTGACTCAGGAGTATAGTTAAACTAGATGAGTAGATAAATCTGGTCAGGTGGAATAACCGCGTGCAACTTTGTACATGACACAGTCCCTGAGCAAGTGACCCGGCGTTGGACGTATCCTTGCACTGGAAGGTTGGGAGTTCAATCCCCAGCTGGCGTTAAGACTCAGCCTTGGCCCCTGACATGAATTTAACTGAAATCTGCTCTGTCTTCAAGGAGCTAAAAAAGTCTTGTCAGTTTGAGTAAATAATGGAAGATCAAAGGTAGCTACCTTTCTGTACTGAGATTGCAGGGGAAGACTGATCATCATTTAGCATTATCTGACTTTCAGGCTGGATTTTCATACACAGTCTGATATCACTTCAGATGAAAGGACATTTTAAATTCCTCCACTTAATAGCAAACTTGAACTGTAAAATACAATGCATTTTAGAGGCATTTTACACAGAATTTAAATATATTCATACCTTTGAGTGATGCAAAAATCGGTAACTGGAAAAATTCCTCACTCCTCTCCTTCCTGGGCTACTATATAATTTTATTGCAGCAAATGTGGTATTTCTGTAATTTAAAGCTGCATTCTGGAATACATTTTGTTTCATTATCACTGTACAGTAAAAAAGCCTCTTCCAACTTCTGTCTGAATCTCTGAAGCTAGAGAAAAGCTTTGGATTTTTGATCTACTGATAAAACATATTTTAATGGATGAAGAGTCAGAAAAACACTTAACAATTTTGTAATTTCCCAGAGAGATTAAAAGACTTTGCTATGCAATATTCCCACCCAAAACATTGGAAACAAATCTGGACCAAATCACAGAATGCTCTTTCTTCTTTTTTTTTTTCCTCTTTGCCCACACCAAGATTCCTGCTACAGCTCAGGAGTGCATCTGAGAATTCACATCTAATTTAGATGGATTCTATGGTTTCCTGTTTGTTATTTCAAGAGGACTTCTGGCTGAGGCACTCACGGGTTCCTCTGGAATGCAAGCTATCCTGTTTACTGAGTGCAAGACAGCACCTTGTCAACATATTAAATGTTAAAATAGTGCAGGTCCTTTGGTCTTGCATAGCATAACAGACTTCACAGTGCATTGGTTAATGCAATTCATTTAGGATAGCCCTGAGTCCTAATCCTGGTTCCCAGGACAGTTCAAATGTTTTGAAATTAAAAAGTACAACTTCTTTTTTAAGTTGGATAGCTAAGTGCGTTAAGGTACATATACTTCTACCTTCTTTTCCATCCACCCAATGAATCTTTCATTTGTTTCTGCGCAACTTTACAGACTCGAGAACTTTCTCGAGATGCCTTTCTTCCAGCATCAGGAGAAGTAAGAGCCTGAATCAGCATAAGCAGGGGGTTTAGTGCATCTCTGCAGTTCCCCGTGGCTCATAGGAAGGACCTTTACCCGCAACATCAACTCCTACTCTAGGTGTATTTTTGAAGTGTGAGCCCTGATGGGTTTAAATTAAACAGTGTAGAGCTACCTTGCTGAAGTGATTACCGGGATGCGTAAGCCAAGGCAATGAAGGGAATTCCCAGCTGCTCTGCAGGAGGGAGCAGAGCCAGAGGGAGCCTGGTCCTTCCTCAGGGACCAGCGCGCACCACGCTGCACGGCAAGTTCTCAGACTGGCCTTTCAATCCGACTACTCTGAGCAGCGTAAGCTGTTTACCTACTCAGTGCTATACACTTGAAGGCTTTAGTACTTGTTAATTCTTCTACTACCTTGAAAATTGCAATGATTTTTTTTTTTAAATTTTTTTTTTTTAATCCAGTGCCTCTCATTTTAAAAACTTTTCTTTGCTTCCCAGCCGAGGGTCTTTCCAGGCTAGCTGAGTCTCATATCTTCCCTTCATCACCTAGCTTATGACTCCACAGAGAGCACTTCTTGGCTGCCACATTTTGAATAGTTTCATGTGCAAAAGCACATTCAAGTGCAATATTGTTCAAAATCTCAACAATGTTTAATAAACGCTGTTAAATGAACTAGCCTATGTACACCCTGCTAGGTTTTTGGAGATAGGGAAAGCAAATAAGCGAAATAATATGGAAAAGAAAATCTCCCAAGCACAGAAAATGGAAGCCAGCTCCAATATATTCAATAGCAAAATACTTGATTTCACACTGTATCTGCCAAGCCAAAAACTTTGTTTATGAGCATGCCTGTAGCACTTCAGGGTTTGTGATCTGCAGTTAGGTCTGAACTGTGTGGTATGAAAAAAGCAGTGTAAAAACCCCAAAGAAAAACAATATTTGTTTCCTTTTAATTATTTTCACATTTTAAAGCTGTCAGGTAATAGAAAAATGCATCTTACTATTTTAGCAGTAAAGAGCAAGAAAATACACATCCCAAACAAGGTGGAAGTTTCTGTACTGCAGAGTGTGTATGTATCATATAACTTCCTTGATCAATCTAATTCCTGGAATATTTTTAACAGAACACATTTTGTCATTTACTACTGTTTTTATTTTCTATTTCTAAACAGATAGTGAAATAATGTTGAAAGGAAAACCCATATCATTCCTTGGTCTTGCTTGTTCTGACTTACTAGGACAAAATGCAATAAACAAGTACGTTTTAAAAACTTATCCCAATTTCCCCTTCTTTTCTCAAAAAAACACTCCTGTAGTTTAATGAGAATAAAATTAAATCCATTCTGCAAAAATCATATACACATGCTTAATGTTCTGCACATGACTAGTTTCAATGAAGTTAATGGATTTTAGTTGTTATCGGAGGTAAGTGAGAATTCATTATATGAGAACGCTTCCTCTATTTAGAGGAAATAAAATTTAAACTACACAGCCTAGAAGTAATGAGCTTGCTATAAATCAGCTACTTTATTGTAATGCTATGGTTGAACAATTAAATTAAAACTAAGACCCAGAATCCACAGGAAATCAAATTTGATGAATCAGACCTTCAGCTATTGCAAACTCATACAGATTAAAGTCAAAGACGCAGTGTTTGAACCATATGACTCTTTAGTGAAATGTTTCTATAGCAAAATAAACTAACTTTTCCAGTTTCCTGAATATCTTGCAATTAGTACATAATTGCATGACTGTGATATCTTATTATTTATGCCTAGTTTTTACATCCAGGTGATAATCAGCAGAATTGCTTGATCTGGAGCCCATGCATGCCTTCAGTATTTCTCTTGCATGCCATTTACTAATCTTTCCCCAAAGAGATTATCTAATATGCAAAATCCTAAGTGACTCCAAATAGCTATAGTCATTTTGAAAAGGCTGTGAAATATATTATCTTTCTTCACATTAGAAGTCTATTAATTTCTCAACAGAATAAATCTGATCTTTAATCTCCAGAGATTTTAAATTCATGGACAGTAATAGATATGGCCTTGAAAGCTTCCGAATTACCTAGAAAGCTGTGCTTTAATGGTTTTCCTTCAGACCTGCCAATGAACTCTGTCTATGCCCCACGAAATCCACATGCTTGAGGGTTGCCTGTTATGAGATGCTCAGTGGATCCATGTCCCCATCCAATTTCTGTGAAAATCCTTCTTTTTTTCCCTTCAAAAATATGAAACAGCTTGTCAGTAAGTTTGATCATGTACAAATCATTCTTTGTTACAATATGGATTAAAAATAATTCTACATTTCTGAAAACAAAACCTTTAAGCATTTTACTAAAAAAAAAAAAAGGTACTTCTCTCATTACATTTGTCTGTAGTTATTTTAGGATAAAATACAAATGTTATTTTTAAAATATTGATGGCTTCTAACATTATAAACTCAGGTGAAATCTCACAGCATGGAGTTATACTATAGTCAGAGGGTTATTGGAAATATTTGGCTTTGAAGTATATCATGTGGCTATCACCTCTGGAAGTGAGGTGTATATGGGATGGACATATATATGTGTGCGAGCACACACAGTTATGTGCAGACTGCAAACCTCAGCCAGATATTGTTATTGTTGGTTACGGAGAATGTTTGTGAATCAAACACTGAGAATAACCACTCTTTCTGAGGTTGACCGCAGCATGAAATGGGAAGATTGATTTTCAGAGTGTTAACACTTCTTTAGAGAAAAGCTGCAGCATATGGGGGAAGTAAAATGGTTTATAAAGAATGTGTGTATTTAGTCAGCCTGGACATTGCCAAAGATTAGGGATCTTTGGTGGCTGTTGTTTGCTCAGTTATTGATGAGAAATCGAAGTAAGCTCTGCCAGAGGAATGACAGCCAACGTGCAACACAGATCCTGTGTGGTGCTAGGAATACTCCACTCTTGTGGTTCCATGAGGACAGGGGAAGGGGAAGGGGAAGGGGAAGGGGAAGGGGAAGGGGAAGGGGAAAGGGGAAAGGGGAAGGGAAGGGAAGGGAAGGGAAGGGAAGGGAAGGGAAGGGAAGGGAAGGGAAGGGAAGGGTCACCCAAATGACATAAGGTTAAATTTTTTTCATTCCTTGTATGAAAATTTATGGAAAAGAAGGATAACTCCCTCTGTCTTTCTCCCCAAAATGGCAATCATATCCAAGGAAGTATAAGGCGACCAGTGGCACTTATTGCTCCTATAAGTAGCAATGGTTGTCCATAAGAACAATCCCCAGAACCCCACCTAATGTCTTCACTGGTGTGGTGATGAGTAGACAGAGTATGTCACAGAAAGCTGCCTTGGGGGCAATACAGTTGGAAACTTTGTGTTCAAGAAGATATGTAGCAAAAGATAGGCATATAATTTCCTTGGTGGTCATTTGAAGGCTTTAGTAATTTTTTAGTACTCTCACTAAGTACAAATGACATCATAGCTGGCCTGGTAATTTAGAATAGTGTGGGACGGTTAGAGAGGTTCTATACTTTAAACACTGGAGCCAGTCCCACAAAGGCATGAGCCAAAGACTTCCAACAGACGAATAATTTTCCTGTGCCCCATCTAGCCATTAATAAAAAAAAAAAATCTACATCATTAATAATAATAACAATGGCAACAACATTATCCTGTATTTTATTGTATTGATTATACAAGCTAAGTTTTTTGGGTATGACTTGTTTCTTATTGATGTTTATATAAATGAAATCAAGTGAACAGAGCACATAATAGTTAAGTCACTTATGTATACAGCTAAGCTTGCTCTTATAGTCGTATTTATACCTTCGATAAGTGGAGAAGTCTTTCTTTACTTAACACCACTGTACATTAAGTCTTTCTCCAGCATTCTTTCTTTCACTTCCAAACCTAAAGATTTTTTTTTGACCATATGGAAAAGAAGTCTACATAAACATTCTGCTTGATTTGTTTCAGAGAACTCACCAGGTGCAGGCCACACAGGACTTTGTGACAGAGACATCACGGCATTGAAACTGTCTATATGCTATACAGCTTGTCTTTTTTTCCTGCTATTTCTCGAGTGCTTCAACTATGCTACAACAGGTAAAGTGAGGAGAGAAATGGATACCAAGCAGCACCATCAAATGTATCACAGTGCTGAATATAAGTTTTAAATGAATCCCCACAGAAATTAAATTTAAAGGACATGAACTCCACAGATTTTAAATAACTGTTCTGTGATATCCAAGTAAATGTTGGGTTCACTGGAACATAGGTCAGGAAAGGTCTTCAAGGGCGGCTATCAAGCATAAACACTAAGTGCCTCCTAACTAACACACAAAGGACATAGTGAAAGAGGATGGGCCTCTTATCTTTCTGGGAGAAAATTCCTGGTGTCTTTTTGAGGTGGGAGAAGTGGCATCAGCCAAGGGGAAGAGACATTTGGCTTATGCGCCAGACCTCCTGTCCTGTGCCTGTACTACTTGTGATCCGGGTGTAAAGGAGATGGGAGGATTTTCGGGAGCCGTGGATGAAGCCTGCCCAGTGGTGAGGTCTGTCCAACCCCCAGGCAGGCAGCAGCTGGTGCTGGAGTCATCTCAGCTGGTTTCAGGCTTAGGCTGAACAGGAGGAGACGGAGTGTGCTAAAACCACTGAAACATGAATGTTTAACCTATGAGCGCAGATGATATAATCACATTTTTAAATTTAATGCCACAGTGGTGATCACCAAAATACCATGCCGTTTAGGGTTATTAACTTTTTAATGACTTGTTGCTTGCAATAAATTATGAGAAAGTTTGATCTCACACTCCTACCTTAATTTGAATTGATTTTTCTTTGCCTTTAAAGAAATTACCGCTTGAAAAGGCCTCGGGCAGGAGAGTGGAATGCATGTCAGTTGAGCAGAAACTGAAGGAAATAAAAAACACGTCTATCTGCATGGTGTAGGAGTTTGGCACTGAACACAATAGTATCACTCCTGAGTGGTTAGTCACAAGGGTATCCAGCTGTAAAAAAAAAGTTCAGATTTGGCTTTAAGTCAGGACCTACTGTTTTTCAGCAGGACTGGAAATGTACAAAGCATAAAATATTTTTGATGGTGCCAGAAAGGGTTTAATTTACACAGAACTCAGCACTATGGGTATGAGACCCCCCTAGGTTTTGAGAGGAGATGCGGTTGTACAGACTAACGGGCTCGATGTTTGGAAAAGGTAGAAAAAGTAATCGGCTTCAACAACCAATGGGAATACTCCTATTTTTATTTTACATTATTCATCTAGCATGAAATGAGAATATACTCGAATAAAGCATATTAGAAGCAATATTCTCCCCATGAATGAGGTTGTTATTGTGAAGTAGGAAAAATTTTCCCTGAAGCAGGAAAAAAACTCACATTTTTTTCATGCTATTTTCATGTCTTTCTCCTTTTTATTATGCATTCTCCTATGAATGCATAATAGTTTGTTATCAGCTTTATTTCTGTTTGTTTTCGAAGGTAATAATAATCTTTGTGTAAAAAGCTTACTGCTTTGTTTTTCTAGACTAGTTTATTGGAAAGGTACAAGAGAAATCCCTATGCATGTATTTCCAAGAGACAGTGGAGTTTTATTATTCTTATTACTGCTGCGGTTTTTAAATGGACAGATATATTTCTAAAACTAAAAATAAACCACCTCTTGGTCCAGGCTTTTAGAGACTGTTTTGATTACGATGGAAAATTACTAAACAAAAGTATTCATGAACAGCTCATATGTTCAGATATAAACCTTTACACTCCACTGACATGTATCATTTTTCTCTCTCCTTAGTTCCTTTTAGTCAAAAGTATTCTCTTGAATCTTCCAGCCATGTCCTTCTAGCTGGTTAGCTCATTCTTACTTTATAACCTGGTAACTCCGCTGCTTGGTAACTCCCACTTCTCCTTCTGTAGGTCAGTTTGCTGTCAGCTTTGCCCCTTCTAACGCTCATCACTTCTACTCTTGTGCTAAATCAGTCGTGGGATATGTAGTGTCCCGGCCCTCTTTCTTACAGTTTCTAAATTTACTGTCAGATTTGGTAGTGGTCATTCAAAAAAACTATCTTGTTCTTGATTTCTGCTTTTAATGATGGTATTTAAATATAAATTATATAAAATCTTTCTCCCTTTTCATGAAATTTTGCTTTACTTTGACCTTGCTCGTGAGAAAGAACTGACCACAAATGTACACGTCATTTGAGTGTTTTCATATGAGACCTTATTCTGCAAATGTTCTTTGCCTGATGGCCACCCACCTGTCTGACCTTTAAAGAGGAACAAGTTCTTTAGGAAATTATGTTTTCAGAAGAACACTATAAAGGTAGAGGAAAGCCAATGAATGCAAAGTATATGAAAAAAGAAGTTTGACTCAGAACTGGCTGTGTTTTAGTTTTACAGATCATTTTTTGTGTTTCTGCACTAGTGTCTGTTTCTTTGTGCTTTGTCTCTTTCTAACATCTGGCTCAGGAAAAGAAAAAAAGAGATGCCAACATAGTTCATACTCTGTCACAACATAAAAGACATTTATTAAATGTGATTGTAAGTTTCCATGGCCCTGTGCAAATTTACTCATTGTTCTGATCATGTACTCCAATGTCTGCTCTTGATATCTGAGTGTGCTTGAGAGCCACTTAAATTTTCCACTTCTGAGCCATGAATTTCCCACAATCTGTAACTATCGTGTGCTTGGCTGGAGCAAAAGTACTCAGGTGAGACAGGAATTCAGTGGGGCAGCAGCAGCTTACAGCACGTAGGGCAATGGAGATTTTGAGCAGGGTTGGGAACTATCGGACAGCCTTGAGGCTGTGATAAATAAAGTAGAGCCATGTCACAATCTCCAAAACTTGCTGGGATGGCTTGAGGCTCAGTGCAGACTTGCTGTCACAGCCCTTACCTAGTTTTTCAGGCAAGTTTGGCAGCAAAGTGAGCTCTGTGCTCTCATAGCTGTATTACTTGCATCATCCATCACTCCTATTTTAAAGTTAGGGTGGGCATGTGATAGGTAATGACAGCTTCTCAGCTGTCTCAGGCTGAAAATGGGGGACCGACAGAGAGACATCACAGGAATATAACTTGAAGATTTCAATTTAAAAAAAGACAACTGGTTTGATATGTTAATCTCAAAAAAACCAAAACAACTTGCCCCAAACCACTGCTTAGCATTAATGTTTCCTCTGTTCCCACCCTATTAGTACATTCTAAAAGTTGCTACAGTGCAACCTGTCCTGTCATCTTACTGGAGAGTAAGGAGATGTATTGATACATCTCACAGGAGATGTTTTGGTGTCCTTCAACTAATAAGAGGAGCTAACCTAAGAATAGTAATGGTAGAAGAATACGACTGTTGATATTACATGTGAATTTACACTAATTTGAATGATGTTGGACTAAAAAACATTACAATGCAAATTTGAGATTTCCCTTCTCTGTTTATTTAATGGTAATGTGTTACATTTATCCTGGCATATTCAGAATCTGTGCATGTCAGAACAGGTAGAAACCACCTCTTTTTCCCAGCTGATGACATCACATTGAACTTACTTGTACATAACATACTGTGAGAAAATATGAATTTGCTAAGAATCACTTGATAAAAACAATGGAAGGATCAAGGGCAGAAGGGGCTTATCTATGAAGATATCTAAATAAGGTTATTAATAATAATGATGGAGCACAATGAGAGTGAATGGTAGAAAGAGGGACTAGGTAAATATAATGGAGGAAAATAAGGAATCAGAAAATAGTATATAAGTTATATATAAGGAATTTCCGTATGAAGAAAATCTTCCTGTCTAATACTAATAAATCTATGTGTTTGCCTCCAAAAAGTTTTACTCAAAGTGTTGCTGAAAAATGAAAAGAAAAGAATGAAAATATTTGAGATACGTGACAGGTACATGCCAAAGTGACATGGGCTCAGCCAAATACACGGGGTCTTTTCTATTTCTACAATTCATAGTCCAGATCGACAGACGTGGACTTGTGCTTACCTCTGTCTTTCTCACCATGGTAATAATTTTTATTTCTTTCCTGCCATTGCTTTCTTGCAGATTACTTTTCTGACCAGATATTACCTCTAGTGATATGTCTCTTAGGCTTCTCTTTCTCTTACATTTATGTTCCCTCAGTTGACAAAGGTATTACTGCAGTTTTTACACTAGTTTTATGATTATTGTTCACTGGAAGCTTTTGTGAGGTAACAAACTGTATAAGAATTTATGTTTTCTGAAGCACTTTTCACTAGAAAGCTGTGGTGTCCTAAACAAGTGAGTGTGCTCATGATATAGAGAGGTGCACTGCACGTTTTAGGAAAGTCTTTTTTTCTCTTCTAACACCTTTCTCCAGTTTCATCTCTCTAGGCAGCAGAATGGCATTTTTCTCCTTTCTACACCTGTTTTCATTATTCTTTTCGTCCTTTTACTCCCCCCACTTTTTTCTTCCAGTTAGTTTTTGCTTTCTGCAATACTACTAAGCAAAGTGCAGTGCATTGCAGCATTTAGCCAGAAGCCAGTTTCAGATGACAGTGATAATTAAAGTCAAACACTATGCTTGCTCCTGTTGCCAGGGAGAATATGTGATAGCACCCGTACTCAAGGAACATCTTATTTTCCTGCTGCAGCCCACAAAATGAGCTATCATGGGAGGAAGGTCAGAAGGAAGGCTAGAAGATGTCCTTGAGCTTCTTCACCAGGCCGTTGCTATCTTCCTGTGAAAAGCTTCTTAGTAACTCCTTATCTGTTTAAGCACTGGCTATAATGATTTCTTTTCAACTGGCTTTCTGACCCTCTTCTTTGTTTGGTCCTTTTTCTCTCTGCTTACATCACATAAACTAATTTCAGCAGCGAAACATGATGTTTTCCTGTGTCTCAGTTCGTTTCCCCAGACTCCTATTGCAAATGATATCTACCTGATTTACAGTGATTGTCACTTCCCTGTTATTTCCTCTTTTTCTTCTTACCGGAAAAACTTCTGTGAGAGTGAATTGCAGACAAGATAGCCTTAGCATGTTCTGAAGATCATGCACGTGGCAGATTTCCAATGAAACCCCTGAAATCTCTAAGCAGTTTTACAGTCTCCCCTCAAATACTTGACTCTCTACTTGGCAAAGGAGGAGGTATACAAGTGATATTTGTGCATGTATTTGCAGAAATATAAAACATGTATTAATTTCAACATACATTAAAACATTAGGAAGAGGGAAAAATAAATAAAAAAACGATATTGGCTTTGGTAAGTGAAATAGACTTTCGCTTTTCTTTACTAACTGTGACTAAAGATCTTTTTAAGCTGATGATGTCATTCTGGCTGGTAGAATGTGGGTGAAAGAGTAAAGTGTTTTAGGCAGGATTCAGGCTGTCTTCTGACTTAATCTTAACCTGTCTAAAACATGAAAGCTTCAAAGGTTCCAAGAAAAAACAAGTATCCTGTACTATTGCCAGAGAAAAACTCACTGATTCCTTTCAAAGCTCAGAACACTCAATGTTTCACAATTCTTTCTATTACTTGTCCTTTACATACATTTCTGAAAATAATAGACGAGATGTTGTTATTGGACCACAGCTTAGTAGTTACAGCTTTTGATTTTCTATAATAAGAAAAAAAGAACATTGTTTTGTATGAAGAGACACTATTTCAAAAAGGCTAAAATGTGATGTTGGGAAAGAATTCCTCCTCAGAAGCCTTTATTAAGTTTTCATGACCTTACTTTTCGTAAAGGAAATTCAAACTTTTCAATGTTTGCTTTGTTGTTGGAAACATGAGGAATCAATGACATTGCTGTGGATATCATGACAGAATCACAGAATACCAGGTTGGAAGGGACCCCAAGGACCATCCGATCCATCCTTTCTTGGCAAAAGCACGGTCTAGACAAGATGGCCCAGCACCCTGTCCAGCTGAATCTTAAAAGTGTCCAGCGTTGGGGAATCCACCACTTCCCTGGGGAGATTATTCCAAGGGCTGATTTTTCTCATTGCGAAAGATTTTCCTTGTGTCCAATCGGCATCTCCCCAGGAATAGCTTGTACCCATTACCCCTCGTCTTTTCCACCTGGCTTCTTGTAAAAAGGGAGTCTCCATCTTCTTTGCAGCCACCCTTTAAATACTGGAACATGATAATAAGGTCTCCCCTAAGCCTTCTTTTCTCAAGGCTGAACAAACCCAGTTCTCTCAGCCTTTCCTCATATGGCAGGCTTCCAAGTCCTTTGATCATCTTTGTGGCCCTTCTCTGGACCCTCTCCAGCCCGTCCACATCTTTTTTCCATAGCGGGGACCAAAACTGAACACGGTATTCCAGGTGTGGCCAGACAAGTGCTGAGTAGAGTGGGATAATGACTTCTTTATCTCTGCTGGGGATGCCCTTGTTGGTGCAACCCAGCATCCTGTTGGCTTGCTTCGCCGCAGCAGCACACTGTTCACTCATATTGAGCTGGTGGTCCACCATAGAATTAAATAGAATGTAATATTTGTCTTTTTCAGGCATTTCGAGGAGTCTTAGCAGAGTAGTACAGCAGGTACCAGACTCCTACAGAACAATCACCATCCTAAACTTGATTGAAATTTTTTTCTAAAACAAGTGTGTCTATGGCTGCAAAGGTGGAGTCGGATTAGGTCTCATTGCAACTTGAATCCACACAAATGGTTTCATATTCCCTCTGTAATGCCCCATCTTAATGCCTTTCTGAAGCACAAACTCATCAGGCTGATGAAATCTACAAATAAGAAAAATCTTCTTACATGAGTTTTTATTCATTTTGGGTTAACCTTTTATAGCAATAACCTGAAACAAACGACAGATTGATAAGAGTATGAAATGCTTCTTTAATGAACTGTTGCAACTTAGACCTTCAGGCTACTGACATATAAATCCCTTTTATATTGTCTGAACAATTACAGTGGATTTGTGACTGATAACTGACTGCTATGGATTAATATCTTTGTAATGTGGTCAGACTCAGGTTTTATGGTTAAGAAGTCCATTTTGTGTTACACGAACTCCTCTTGTCTGTGCTTTTTTTAACTTTCAAGTCACAGAAGTGGTTGCCATCTTTTGGGTACCAAATGGTCAATGAGCGTATGTGATCTCTTATGTTGCCAAAAAATCATACTTTCTCTGAGTTTCTTGTTTACTGAGATTTAGTTAATCCAACTAGCTAATTTGATTTTAGCCCATTTGTCTTAACCAGTGAAGTACTGCAATGTAAGCTGGGAAAGGCAAGTTCCTGGGTTTTTTTTGCCGACTGGAACTTGGAAGTCATTCTTGTTTGGAATAGAAGGATATCTTCCCTAATACATCTTCAGATATCTCACATCACATCTCATGGTGTTATTTGGAATGAGATTAAAACATAGTGTTTACTCTGATAAACATATTACTATTAATTGGGTGCTCCTGACTGCTATCGCTTCTAAGTCAGGCCTAACACACACTGGGTCTGCATCCATACTGGCTGCTCTGGAGAAGTGTAACAAAAAAAATCAGAACTATTCTGTGAACAGCAAAGTGGCTATATAACTAAAGTTAACATACATCTTTTCCATGATTGCAATAAATAATGGAAGACGAAAAAACAAACACGTCTCATGGCTGATACAGTTGCATGGTTCTTCCTATTCAGGAAGAAATGCATAATGTAACTTTTAAATTCCTTCTGCAGTCAGACTAAAAGGGAAGTGACAAAGAACAGAAAGATAAAATCTTCTCCTTTAGAAGAGAACCTCAGATATGCTCCTCTGAAGAGCAGCGGCTTAAAATTTCTTCAGCAAGTGCTCAGAAGAACTCTAGAAATAAGGGTCAGAGCTTGTCTTTCGAAACAGCTATGTTTCGTGATCTGTGATTTGTAGTAACAACTTGTTTACCAAAATAATTCTAGATGGTTGACTGATGAGTCAGTTTGAAGAGTGAGCGAGATAGGCAAAGCTGAATTACTGTAAATCTGATCTCAAGGACTGAAAACAGCACACTCAGCTGAGGACAATATAGCTCCTGTCCAAAATGGGATTGCTAGGATCCTGGGGTACTTCAAGAACGAAACAAAACAACAAGCCAACAAACAAAGAGAAAAGGTGAGATCGCTCCCAATTTGTTTGTATCCAATCTAAATTAAGTGGAACATGCAAAGAAGAGGAGAAATGTATTACATATGTTCTGTGTAGCATTAGCAGCAGGAAAATGTGGCTGTACTATCAGACTTAAGAAATTTGTTTGTGGGTGAGTGTTTTGCCTAAAATACAAGACATGCAAGGTTTCCATGGTGGTGTTTTGTTTGTTTTTTTTTTTGTCCTGTTTCTCATCTAGTAACATGGCACTTTTTAAGACAAATGGCCATTTTCTGAAGAAACTACCATCAATGGGGCTGCACTGGTGATTTGTCTTAACATTAAATCTCCCCACAACAGAGTCTGCCACTTTAGAGTGTCTCTTTCACAATGCCTTCCCAGTGGATTTAGTCTTGCATTCAAAGGCAGAACTTGTGTTAAATTCACCAATTCAATATGTAATTAAGAAAGGGAATTCCATTTTCCTGGCACTTTGGAAGAATAAATGGAAAATATTTGCTTCCTAGATTTGGATGAATATTTCTAGCTTTGCTTAAATTTTTCTGAGGGAGACAGATATTTAAACATTATGAGCAGAAAGCTTTGTGAAAACGAAGTGTTTTTTTCACTTGGACTATCTAGTGTTCTCTTCAGTGGTACAAGTATTGATGTGTACCTGAAATAAATATTTTATCTGATGAAAAGGAAGATCTCGTGACCAAAATTCTTAATTCTGGATCTTACTCCTGATTTTAAGTGTTTGCTTAAGTTTAAGCATACAAGTATGAATTCTGAAGACTTAATGCTGGCAATTAAACTTCTGCTTAAACTGAGGCATGTATTTTGATTTGGCATTCATTGGTTCTGGGCTGAAGTACCCATCTTCATAAGACAGGATTAATTCCTAAAGGTATCCAAACATCTATTATCTATCCGTCAATAAAATTTCAAACAATCTGCATTCTACTAAAAAAAAAAGTACAAAAAAGCTACCTGAATGTTCAAATCACCTGAAAAGGGAATTTTGTGTTTGAGCATATAAGTATGCAATCATGACTTCTGGAGCTTTGTTTCTGTCATCATCGCCCCCCTGCTCGGCTGTCATTCACCTCCCTTCTCTGTAGTAGGGAAAGATATCTCAATAGAATGACAAGTAATTGCCATTGCTGACGAGGTGATGTGGTAGGTGATTTATGTTGCAGGATAACCAGATGCACATTTCCCATTTTCGAATCCAGAACCTAATCAGTTTTCATTGATGGATAAATAAAAACTCTGGGGTCCTGAAACATCACTTAGAAGAGGGCAGTGATACTTCTGGTCTTAGTGCTAAACAAATGACAACTTTTTCAGGTGACATTATTAGAAAATAGTATTATTATTTTTTTTAAGTAGGTACTGAAAGATGCTGTACTAGGTTTAGGCAAGTTTAACATTTGGTTTCACTGAGGGAAAACTTGACTGTTTTCCTTTCCTTCTATTGTTGAAGAATGCCATGGTCTCAATTATGCTTTATTTACAAAACTCCATTTCCAGAGATCAAAACTATACTCTGAGAGAAATATGGCTTCAATTTTTTCCTTGGATGGAGTGGTTTTATCAACACACAGAATTTCTTGTAAAATATATCCTAGAGAGAATATAAAAAATAAAAGTTTAATGTTTTTCTAAGTGTCCCATCTGATTGATGTATTGCCAGTAGAGTAATTTAACTGCTTCATTGCTGTGACCTATATGCTAATTCTGATAGTAGAAATTCTGCACATTTGAAAAGTGAAATGGGAAAATTTAGAGTGAAGGAGATGACATTTGGTACTGAAAACCAAAGGAACTATTCTGTCCCCTCCAGAGCCGTTGCCAGTTGGACATTTGACAAAACCAATTGGATATTTGACAGGAAAACAGTGAGTAATTCTACATTTTACTAAGTATTGGAGTACATTGTGTTCATTTTGTTCCTGCAGTGTTTGACTGTTCATTTCTTCTTTATCAATATGAAACTGTTTATAACTAATTTGCCTTGAGATTTATATTTTGAGTTGATTAAATCTATTCATTACACACTTTAGGGACTTACTTAATTCAGTCTCCAGATTTGCTGTAATAGCTCCTTACGGACTTTTTGGAATCCTCAGTTAAATTAAATTGTCCTAGCTCTACTGGCTTAAATGAAAATATGATCATTTACAGCTGATGATCTGTGCCCCAACAATTGTTAACTTTAGCACATGAAGACCAAAATCACTAAGAAAATAGCCATTGCTCTCACAACTAGACCTGAAAAACAAAGCCAGATGGCATCTGCAGTCACTTAAGGCTACTCATTTCACATGCGTTTATTTGAGAGTTTGGAGGGAACAGTTTTGGGGAACATATATACATACCATAAAGCCTGAGAAAGTTATACTAAAGAGGTTAAAGCAATTTGTTAATTATTGGGATTCTTACAGGGTACATTCTTGTCTTCTGTGTCTTCTTTTCCATTAATAATGTAGTTTTAGCTGATAATGTCTGTATTTCTTGACAAAGTACCTTAATTTTATTTTCTGTTGCTTTGTTGTGTCTCTTTTTCTTAAAATAGAAGAAATTTGAAATGTAAATATGTGGGTTGTTTCTAGTGTATGGAAAACTAGATCAAGTGAGATGAAGCTGATCAAGTATGCAAACATACTCGAGCTTTGAATAAAGTAGAACTTGATTTTATGGCATGTAGGTTAAATATCGTTGTTCCTTCAAAAGCAGTCTTTAAGATTTTTTTTCCGTATTTATCTTTCATCACACCAAGCCACAATATTCCTGGAGAGCCAGACAGAAAATTAAACTGGGGTCTTGAACATGTGATTAAATAAGGGCTGGTTTTCTTAGCAATGAAAACCTAATTTGTTAAATCATATATATGTAATCTGAAGCAGCAAAGAACAATAATACAGTAACATCTTGATTTGATATCACAGTGTAAATGGGAAATATGACATTTGTTGCCTTGTTACAAAAATCACAGGGTAAAATAATGGAATTAAAATTTTACCTAGGATTTACTTTAGGATTTTTCTCTCTATCACTATAGTTTCTGATATATTCATAGGGAAGTAGAAGGAACACCAAATTATTTATAACAGTAGCTTTTATGACAGAGATGTTATTATACCTGGAAAGTCTATTTTCTGTTGCAAGACACCAGTTGCCATGGTGGGGCACTGGTGTCGCCTAGGGTACCATTGAGCTTCTGTGTAGCTCCTTATTGTCCATGTCCTTGGGCTTTTGCCTAGGATGAGGAAAAACGTGCACGAAGCTCTTGCACATGTCCTGACTTTGTCAGACAAGCACCTGGGCACCCAGGCTGGGCTGCTGGGAGCAAGACAGGGGACTGCCACCCGTGTGACACAGACCTCGTACGATGGATGAAGAGGCGCTGGCTCAGGAGGGATGCTGAAAAGATGGATATATTATGGTAGGAAAGGATGAAACAGAATTACGTTCTGAGAGGGGTGGGGAGGAAGAACTTTTGGCTTTATTTTGGAATACAGGACTATTTTAACTATGTTCCAGTGAAGATTTCACATGCACTGAAAATTGATGCAAAATATTCATTACCAAAGTCCTTCGCTAAAGCAGTGCTGAAGGCTGTATTGTACTCAACATTTTTGACGCAAATCATTTGGTGAGTAACATGGAAAATAATCATGAAAATACCAACAGCAACAAAAATTTAGAAACTTATAAAAATAACTGAATTCAGAACCCTTTTTGACCATTCCTACTTTCTTTGGCAGAAGGAAAACAGGGAAAAGAATCAGTTTTGGAGTAGGGATAGATATTCTGGTTGTACATTAAATTGATGTCATTTAAGAGGTAATCTAACTATAGTGACCATGGCAATGTCTCTACTGTTAAATAAAAAATGGCAGGGACTGATCCTTTGCCCTAAAGTCAAAGAGCACTGTACTTTTACCTCATGATGTTTAGTTCTTCTCCTCCAAAGCAGATTAAGCTCTTGTTTTTTTCTGGATGATGTATTATGTTGTGTGTCCCTAAAGTGCTTTTATTTTCCATTCACTTTTTGCATTCTTAATGTCTGAAATAATGAGAGACTTACATAGCTGTTTATCAGTGTGGCATTTTTTTGTGGTGGGAAGCACAACATGTGTCACAAAACTGAGGTGCAGTAAAATGCTGTTTGAAAGACAAAGCCTTTCTTGGATAGGGACTTTGGAGGGCAGGAGAACTAAATCTAAAGCACAGCTGTTGAACAAAGAAAACCTTGTAGGAGCAGTTCAAAAAAGAGACAATATGTTGTATAAAGTGACAAGATTGCTGCTGGGCTCTCTTTTGCTTAGGGGTGCAGATGTACCCAATGAGACAATTTGTTGAGTAAAACAGCGAGTGGGATTCATTTCATGTAACCAAATATGAAATGGTTCTCTAGACCTGTTATATCAATGGACGAAAACCCCTGGGAATAAATAATTCAAATCATCCGACCACACAGAGCTAAAATAAGTCAGATAGATCATGCCTTACAAATAAGGGTTTCTCTCAGTTGGCTTTCAAGTCAGCCAGATTTAAAGCGTGGGCCTCGGCAACTATATTGTAGATGCCTAAAACAAGGTTGGATGAATCCTACTTCACCAGAGAAATGTATCAGGAGCTTTCCTTCTGTAACATCAGTTTACACTACTGTGTAAGCTCTCCCTGTATTCTGAGTAGAGGATATGTTTCAGCAATATGCAAAATAAATTAACCAAGATGAAAAAAAAAAGGAACAGAAATACCACACATCTAAAAATTATTTTAAATGAAAACATCATCTGTGGGTCAATAGATGAGGGAGAACAGGTGAAATTTGGTTGCTTACTCATATGCTTCCTGCCCATGGAAATTGTGAGAACACACACTGTCAGAAAATTATAATATTTGTAACAATGCCAGCACAAAGATGCAGGCCAAGCTGTTTCAGAACTGGAGATTTTATCTTTTATCTCTGACCACTCTATTATGATATGGAAGTCCTATCTTCTTTTACCGTTATACTACTGCTAGCATTAAGTTTTGTGTTATTCTGATCCCACAGACATTTATTCCTTGTGATATGATTCACTTCACACATGTAAGTTGGTTGGTCTTTTCAGTTAACTACCTTTCAAGATGAGTTTTAATCCTTTCTTTATCAGTATATTTAAAAATCACATTGATCACAGTTTACCTTTCTACTTTTTCAGCATGCATATTGTAACCTGATGCTTGAACTATAATTAAAGAAATAATTCTGCTGATCATTTGCATGCAGGTAAAGAAATTCTCCACAGTACTTTTCAAGCCTTGAGACATTTCAGGTATTTATGGTTATATTATAAGTTAGAATAAGAATGCCATTTGCCTTATTCTGAGCTGTAAAATACTGGATGCTCATCGCACAGCTTGTGGGATTTTTTAATTTTGGGGATTTTTTTTTTTTCCCCCATAAAACCATGTTCATTAACACTGACTATAGCTCATTAAAAATATGTGTTTCTGAATGGCTTTCAGAAGTATATCCTGTAAAAATTTGAGTTTAAATAGAATGTAAAATCAAAACAAACTCCCCCGTACAAATTCCACAGTTCGGAAAGTCCCTCTCGGCTTTCCTCCTCCCACACAGTGGATTTGAGAGAGAAAAAAAAGTCCTCAAAATTTTCTGTTGTCTCTGCTCGTAATTCCTTGCAGATTCCTCATTGTCATTCACAGTAGTTTTTTATGTCCAGAATTTTATAATTTTGTTCACTGTTAATTAATACAATGTTAGCTAAATATTATTGTACTTTATATATTCTTGGAAGTCATACAGTTCATACAAGTACTCATCTAGAAATGAATTACAGTCTTTCACAGTACTCTTTAAACCACAAAAAGGGAATGTTCCTGTATTTTTAATTAATTTCAGAGATGTTTTAGCAACAAGCTACTTAAAATCACTACATTTATTAATACAATTTAAATTGACTGTGGTGTCGTAATATTACATGTCACTTTATATACATTAGAAAAGTTGTCTTTATTCAAGTTAACGATGATATGATTACAGCATCATTCATTTCAAGAAGACAAAAAAGATCAAAAATGCCAACTAACTGAAAAAAGTGCCAAGTATTTTTTCTTTTGTTCATGCTAGAAGTTTGCTAGGATGCTTTGTTAGCCCTGCGACTGTTTTGCCTGTGAAAAGTCCTACTGACAAGAAGGAAAACGGGGTGTTTGTGGTGTCGGGTTCAGGACTGTGTGATAACTTGTTGTGTGGTGAGAAGACGCTCAGCAGTAGGCAAATGAATTGATTTTGAGGTCTCAAGCCCAGCAGTTCTCCATACAGAGTAGGTGCCTGCCCTGATAAATGAGCATCCCTCCATGTCATAAAACTGGAGTTTTCACCAGCCTAAGCCTGAACTCTCATTCTCCAGGAACAACAACGATAGCAGCGCATTTACCCTGTCTTTATGTAAACGTGCCTTTCCACCCCTGCTCATCAAACCGCTGAACAGCTACACAACACACGCATCCACTACCTAAATGAAGGACATCGCTGTGTTACGTACAGGAGGAGCACGCAGAGTCCTCAGCGAGGACAGTGACTGAAGTACCGACATCTACCTTAAGGGATCTGTTCTACTTCAGCAGTTACTCGCCTGCTCTGCTGATCTGCAGCCCTCATGCATAATCCTAAAAACTCCCAGAAACTTTTCCATGGTCATATAGTAAAAGTTTTATTGACAGTTTTAAACTTACAATGATTTGTTTACAAATTACGTGGTGATTATTTGCTATTATTGACTTTGTCTCACTGATGTCACTGAGTACCGACTCAGTGGTCCAGTATTTATAACTGCTTTGCATGGATGTCCTTTGAATTTACAGACCATGGTCTTTTCCTTACCGTGGTATTTGACTGTAGTCCCACCTCCAAGAGACTGCAATCCCACCTCCCAGGGCATTGATCCTTGTTTGTTTGCGGTGCAAAAGACAAAATTGCTCTCAGCCATCTACAGGAGTTCGGCTGGAAACATTAGTAAGGAGACCATCAGTGAACGTCAGCTAATGCCTCCCCCCCACACACAAGTACTTTGGGAGGGAAGACATTTCAGGAAACGAGGTTTCTGCAGCAGATGGTCCGTGTGGAGGTGTTTCTGAATGCATTTTCCCCGACCCATTTAAATATCCATGAACATACACTGTCTGTGTAAGAACTGAATTGAAATGTAGGTTCAATCATGTTATTTGAGCATCTTGCTATTCAGGACTTGACATTCTCTGTCCATTGCATCCTCTGACAGATGCCCCTAAAATTTGTGCTGATTCTGTATATCTTCAGTAGCTTTATATTAACTAGTCCTAGAGTCTTAGTTATCTATACAAACCACTGTGTTAATGGAGGGTGGCCTCCTTCACATTAAAATGGACTGTGAACCTGACTTTCATAGTGCTCATGTTGAGCTCTTATGTTGAGTTTAGATAAACTTTGTATGGCTCCAGTTTTGCACTGTGGTTTATTTATTTCGTTTAATGACTGGGTTTTATTCATATAACAGACATTTAGATTTGTGGTGGGACTGGAGACTCACTTTATAATTCAGCTTTGAAGAATCTCAGACATAACAGATGAGCTGATTGTTTTATCTGTAACTGGTTTTTTTGTCCTCTTGTTTGTAAAATAAACAAGTGGAGATTAGATGATTTCTACAGACCTATATGCTTTAAGCCAGTGGAATATCAATGGAGAGTATAAAACTGTTTGTTTTCTTGCTCTATATCAATTCCTGAAGAAACAAGTATTTCCTGACAGGAACAGAGAGGATCCTGCAGCAAACTGTCAGTCAAAAGATTGGTGATATGTATCCTTAGTTAAAGTATGTGTGTACTTACATGTTTACTTATGATCTTTATAGACTATTCAATATAATTTACTGAGTTGTCTGGACATGGTTTACAACACAAGTTATTCATGCTCAAGTGATGCAGAAAATCTTTTGGCTGTCTCAAAACACATCACAATCTGGCTAGTTTACAAGAAACTACTTTCAAATTACCTCCTAATGCTAACAATCTCCAGGTCTACTGCATGCCCAAATGTCCAGATTGCTCATAGTCCACACTATAGACAGCAATGGAGATGCAGAAGAATAACAACTTTCTCTTGACCAAAGAAAGGACAATATGTTATACCATGAATATTTTTCATTCCAACTCTTCCCTTTAAAACATAGATATTAGTGAGAAACTGATTTTTAAAAAATCTAGCCCTTTTAGTGTATTCTTAGGGAACTAGTAGAGGTTACATAAAGGGCTTGGCAAATACCATCACATCACCTCATCAAAGAAATATGTACCTTTATTGTCAGGTCTGTGCATAGTCTGAGTGATCCTTTGAACTTTTTACTCCCCCAGAATTTCTCATCTAGAGAATGAGATTAATTGAAGAGCCAAACCACATAAACCAGATGATTTTTTGGCTGTGATGATCCAGTCATTCAAACTCCCTTCGGGACTTCTGTAATTCCTTATAGCTTGTGCCTGACCACACAACCCTTGCAAATGTTTCACTAAGTACAGAAACCAGCAGCAGTGCTCTTTTCTGTGTAGAGTTGTACCTGTGCTCAGACCCTTCCATTAATATTTGGACCTTTTGCAAAGTGGCTCTGCTCATGCTGGAGATTCGCTAAGTTTGGCAATGCAACCAGCTCTTCTGAAAATTGTGTTCCACAGAGCCAGGTGAACTTCAAAATATCATACACTTTAAAGATGAAATTGTAACTGTGTGGGACAGGGCTACCTGACGAACAAATCCTAGGCTCTGAAACATTACAAGAGGAAAAATAACTGGATATTTGCAGACTTCCCAGTCTCAAAATTAATATAAAATTCACTGTTTTGATTCATCACTTCTGTAGCTACAGATGGGAGTGTTGAGAAAGAAAGCATATGAAAAAAAGAGGAAAGAAAAGAAGATAAGAATAAAGAGACATGAAAATAAAAGTTTAATAAAAATTAAGGGAGCAATGGGGAAGGTAAGCAGAAAAGAACAATAAACCCATAGGAGTTCTATTGACTGGCTGTAGACCAGTACAGAAGAAAATGAGGCATCCTGGCCTACTTTTGTTATGAAAACAGCCTGATGTATGAATTGAAGATATAGACAAATTAAAAGGCGAGGAAGGGGCATGAACAAATCTTCTTTGTGGTGCCACAATCCACCCTGTACAGCAGATTTGTAGGTAACTCTGATATTTAAACTGTCCTCCCTATGGCAGAGTTGCTGCACAAATACTTCAAGCTTGTAGTAAGCGTGTAACAAAGACAGTCTCTTCTTCAAATAGCCAAGATGCAGAAGGTGGAGTATATAGAAACAAGAAAAAAAGTGCAATTTGCAAATTGCTGAGATAGGAAACCTAAAGTTTGCAGCTTGCCCCATCTTTATTCAAATATGAATTGTAGTGTCCTTATTCAGGTTTTTTGTGACGATTCCCTGTGGGATTTTTTCCAACAGCATCTCTTCACCTAGAGCAGCCCATTCATGCTATCAGTTCTATCAGTGAGGCATAACTACAGTAATTTTAGCTCACTGATAGCGCACTTTTACAAAAAATTGTAGATTTATAGACAGGTCTATTGCAGAAACAAGGAGGTAAGCAAACAAAATAACAAGCACACAGCAACTCTTTAACTTTCATAGTGCTCTGCGAGGAAAGTAATTACCAGGGGGAGTACATTAAGAAAATGCTCAACAATTAAGTAATTTCTGAGGGCTGAAGATGGAATAAACTTTATCTGATCAATACATAAAATTAAAGAAATTTTGGCTTCTAATTCTATTTTCCAATTCCAACATGAGATAAATCCAGTGTCTTGTATTCTGTGTAGAAAACCACATGAAGAGATATTGTATATTTATTACTGAGAGACAGTTAAAAGTTCAATACCATCTTTCCAGCAAAATGGTAGAATATCATCAGTTTCCTTAACCATTTTAATATGTTCTAGAAACAGAAGTTTTAGTCTTCAAAGGTGAAAATAAACTAACTGTAGCCTGAACAGCCCAAGGGATGATATAGGTTCACAGAAAAATAAACTGTGATTTAACAGCCTTGTCTGATCTTGTGTGAAAGAGCTACAGTATTTGGATATGTCTGGGCAAGATGCCGCCTTATAATTATGCATGAGAAACCCACATATTTCAGCTTAATCCATGCAGCACTAATACCTCCTTTTACAATGTTTGGATTTTTCACTGCATTAAAGTGTTCATTTCTGGAGGTAAAACAGAGAAATCTAAAAGATTTTTTCATCATAGGCAAAGTAATAGTATGTACTTAGTTCCAGCTGTTGTAAGTCGTGAGGGTTCTCTGGATCAAAGGGCAAAGACGTAAATAAGGACTTAGAAAATAAAATACCTAAATGAACACAACAGAAACCTATGCTGTGTGATCCTGTAACATGCTTAAGTTATATACAGGTTTTGTAGCATTTGAAAAAGCTGTCACTTTCAGGAAGGAAATAAATGTGCTTTTTTTCCTACTTCCGAACACTATAGTGCTTGCAGATGGTAACATAAAAAATGGAAATCTAATCATGTACCGACTTGAGATATTCTGTAACTTTGCTAGGACATATTTTATCCTGGCAAGAGAAACTGTTTATGGCCACTGGTATTTATATTGGAGTATATAACGGAGTTGCACTCATCACTGATTCAAAGCTACGCAAGAGTTGAAGACAGCAGTCTCTCATCATGCAAGGTAAGTGACTCATTTGCCAAAGATGTGGGATGAGATTTCACGGGTGAAGCATCAGATGTGAGAAATGGTGTCAGAAAGAGACTGTGAGATATCTGTAGCTGTGCACTGGTTATACCATGATAAGAAAATATCCAACGTACTAAAGAAACATCAGCAATGTTGCTAATACTTACTGGAGGATCATAATACATCTGCAGGTGGAAAATATTCACAAGAAGATAAGAGGTTCAACCTCTTCAACAGATCTTTACAACTGTGAAAAGGAAGAGCAACAATTTAATTTATAAACTCCAGTGACAGCATGTTTACTTACAGAGGTGAACAAATATAGCAACTATTGTTTATTCTAGTATCATTGAATTAGGCTGTTTGTTAGTAAGGAGTTAGAAGGATGTGCACACTTGCAGAGCTATACACTTGTGCTCAAACCCGTCCATTAATCTTTGGATTAACTAATAAAAGAAGTAAAATACAAATGAGCAGAAGTCAAGAAAAACTTTCACACTGAAGACAAATGGCAGACCAAGAGGTAAACACACAAATTATATCTCATATCTATTTCCATTGTTTGGTTAATACAAGTCTATGCAAGCTTGATTTAAATATCCGAACATTAAAATGAAAGTGCATTGACCTATATTATACGAGGTCAAACGAAGATTATCACAATGATCCATTCCATCTTTCCAGTCCATGATTTTACTAACATTGCTGTAGAAGAAGTTTGAAAAGGTTCAGTTTCTTTGAAAACATCTAATCTTTAGAGATAAATGAAATATCATATGAATGCATTTTTTTAAATTTTATGAGTATTTCACTGGTAAGTGGTGAGGAGCAAAATTAAATGGTTATCATACAGTTAATAGCCATTAAATGCAATTATATATATATTTCTATATTAATTACATATGCTCAACCAATGCTCAAATTTTATGGTGATTCTCAACCAAAGAGGGAAGGTACTTCCATAGTTTTGTCTCCTTTTCTATACCTGTTGATCGCATCAAGAAAACTTTCAAATATGCTACCATAACCCTATTTTGCCTACTTCTAGTGCTCCTCCTCTTTCTCCTCTCTACCTGTATTCTTAAACCTAAATTTATTTCCCTATAATTTTCTTTTCTTATACTTCATCTATTGTGATTCTTCAATTCCATCCATTTCTCACTTTCTATGAAACTTCCTATCACCTAATAGCAAAAATATAATAGTATGAATTATATTGAGGGTAATCCACACTGTATCTAGCTCTGTCATCACTGTGTATGTAAAACATGTAAATCATCAACATGATGCCTTCCTGCGTTCTTCCCTCCTTCTCTATATTAAATTGCATAGGGAAGTGTATTGCATTGTATGAAAAGTGGGTAAGGAATTTCATTCTCTGAGGTACACGCATTTCCAGGGGTGTGAACCAAAATGTATTTTTAATTACATTCAGTGGACTGGAAAATAAATTTAAGGGGAAAAAAAATTAAGCTGACATTTGATTCCTGATGTTGTTGACAGTGTGTTTCAGAAACAGCAACAGCCTTTACAGAAAAAGTTCTCCTTACTTGGGGTTGTATTGTTTTGTTCAGTAAAAATTGCACTCACCGCTAAGGCAACTTTACTTTTTGTCCTGTACTGATTTTTCTCTATGCAGTGGTCTCAGATTCTCAGATTTCCTTCTTTATTCCTTCATTGCTAAAGCTACTACTAATGTCTACTTCTTCCTTTATATACTTTTTTTTTGTTGCTATAGTAAAGTAGAAATGTTAGATTATACAACTGTGGTATTCAGATAATTAACAAAGAGATATTGATTCATACTCAATGCTTTATAGACTAACTGCGACATTAGATATTTACTGAGAAGGTGAGACATCTGTCTATAATACAACAGGAATAAAAATGTCATATGTCCTTCAAGATCAATTAAGGAAAGATCTAAGGTTGAAATAAGAGAGAAAAAAAATTACCAATATAAAGAACTATAAAAATCCCAAACAAAAATAAAAGTACCTTATTATAATATGAAATGTTATTTCTTGTTCAAGGGAACAATTGCTGTGTTTTTATTATGATTGAGTATGGAATATAGAATACAGAATACAAAAATGCAATATTTATTGAAATGCTGTAAAATTGCAATTAGGAGAACTCATCCTAAATACTCTGCTGGGCCTGAGTCTTTAGAGCTTAGTGGAGCACCCAAAGCCACTTGCACCACCAGCAGTAAGACTCCAGTTCAAGCTGCAGCCAAAGTAGGTCCAGCCTTGGAAGACAATGAAAAATTAAATAGCCAACCTTGATCAAAATGTAACATGAGTTAATGTAGAGTCAGATCTCCAACAAAATGAACATGTAAGAAGGGAGTTCAAATCGCCACGTTGTCTGAAAGTATTTACACTGTACGGCAAATCTCTTAGCAGTGACAACTGGGATCCTTCTGAAAGATCTTCTTCAAAGAGGAGGAGCAGGAACTTACTAATTTAATGAAAACACAGTTTGTTTATCTTGTTCATGACATAGCTGGATTGCATATGCAAGATCCAGCCCATGACAATTTAACCTTGAGTTATGACTTGCTAAGCCTCTAATTTACTTGTCAAATTGCGAGCATGTCAGAATTGGTACTTTTTCCCTATAAACAGTCACAGAAAAAGTTCTAGCTGGGAGTTATGTTTGCACAGAACACGAACGACAAAGTGCAAGCTGATTACTCTTATCAGTAAAAGCTAATTCAACAGAAAAGAAAACATGTCCTACAGGGTGAAAAACATATTTCAGTGTCATCTTGGAAGAGAGCTCTGAAAAGGTACTCTTCAATAATCTTTTCATATTTATATTATCAAATATACTATTTAATTCATGAACTATATATGTTATGCATGACCCCACAATAAACTGGGGAACCATATTCTGTTGATTTAATAGTTTATTTATATTTAAGACATAAATGATACATGTATCTGCCATTAAGTACCTTAAAGTTTTTGAACTAACATATCCCAAGTTTTATTATATTACTGCTACATTAACAAAACCTAAATATTCTTTGTGTCAAAGGTAAATTATTCTCCCCTTATTTGTGATAGAATATTCTGGTGGATTGAACCTTAGCCCTGTTAGCTCCAAACTCTTCCCTTACTTATCTAAAGAAAACAACTAAAAAGAAGACATTTTTATGCAGGCAGTAGTTAAAGTGGTCCTTATAATGACTTTAGAAGTTAAAGGCTGAAAGTGCTATTGTTTCATTAATAATTAATTAATAATTAGAGATCTTGAACAGCTGCTATATTGATGCTTTTTATCATTCCCCCTGAACAGTAGCTTTCTTCTTTATTTTGAACTTTGCTGAGAATACTCTAGGAATTCTTAATTTTTTTAGTGTTTACACTTTCTTCTGAGGTTGATATAATAGCTATTTCTTTTAATTTTTGATTAAACAATGAAACTGATGACTTGGATGTCATGACAAAACTATAATTTTATTTGTAGTTGTTTGCAGAAAATTTAAAACCTCAAACTTTAAAATGCTTGATAGAATCAAATTCATTAGACATAACTTTACAAATTAGAGTTTGTCCAGTATTTGATGCAATTATTTTTTCGTGAAGAAAAGTGACAAGGAGCCTGTAGAGATATTCAGTCATTAGGAGCTATGTTTATACATCTCATCTGAAAGATCACTGCTCCACTACTGTGAGTTACTCGATGTTTACTTACTCCATTCATGAGTTATGAGTTTTTTTTTTAAATTAGGTTCTTCTAATGCATGACATTTCTCTAGTATCATTACCTGTCTAGTGACAAGATCTAAATTTAATTTATTAATATAAAAACATCTGAAAGACAGAGGAACAACTTCAGCCTAACATATATAAACAGAAAATTTATTAAACTGCCCATTGTACTTGATATTTGAAGAGATGGAATCAGAAGTAAAAGGTGTTTTCAGGATTCTAAACTAGATGTTACCCCAGGGGAAACCATCTGGCAAGTTCAGACTGCAGAAGCAATAGAAAGCAAAATGTATAAAACTGGCTTCATTTGACCTTGAAGACATAAATACATATCACATTAATGCACTTATAGATAACATGTTGATTGACAGTAGAGAGGGTTTTTAATTGGTATTGTGGTAACCAGTTAAGTCAAGATATGATTATGTGAATCCCTAAAACATATTTTAATACTCTTATGCAGTGCAAAAAAAGAGTATAGGTAGTTCAAAAATAGGGTTGAAA
Source organism: Haliaeetus albicilla (assembly GCF_947461875.1). Lineage (NCBI taxonomy): Eukaryota > Metazoa > Chordata > Aves > Accipitriformes > Accipitridae > Haliaeetus > Haliaeetus albicilla. The sequence continues at coordinate 5,210,199 of NC_091507.1, forward strand.
ATATTATGTTATTTCACTGCGACAGTACATTTGTGCTGTATCCTTACTTCAAAGATTTTGCTTGACAGGCATAACAGTTAAATAACAGTGAAATAACCTTAAAGTAATGCAGTCTAGTGACTCTCAGATAATTAGAAATACTGAATAATTATAATTCCTTCTTTAATTAAAAAAATAGACTAAATACGTTTAATTGAAAAATTTTGCTTACTGTATTTTTCTTTCAAAATTTCATGAAATAAATGTTCAGTCCAAAATCCATCAAAATAAATGAAATGTTTCGCATTTATTTCAATAAACTTTGGGATCAGGATCAGTATAACTTAATTTAGGAAACTGAGAGGTAATCAAAATAAGCAATCTGAAGCTGAAAATGATACAATGGACATATCTATAAATTCACCATTTAGTTGAAGTATCAATTTTAAATCAGAACATATGAAACAAAATTAATCCACTAATACCAGATTTTTAAGTAAGCTTAGGGGTCATGAAAAATTTCTTGAAGAAGGAAACACATTATCCAGAGAGTGCTATTTAGTAACTTTTTTTTTTTTTAATATATGAAGTCACTATGGAAAGTAAAGTTATATATTAATATAACTTGGTATCGAATACACAGATATTAAATATACAATCATACTGAAACCAATGTACTTATCAGATTAACTGTCACCTATAATCCTTCTGTGCTTTTATCTCTGGAGTCAGAGGTCTTACAGAAAAAGTACAGTGAAGATTTAAAATGGAATCTGGATAAACCACAACTTGGCTCTAAGAAGCTTTGAGTATCCTGATGCATTGGTCAGATTAGTGAGGTAATTTGTCTGAGACGACAGAAGGTACTTGGTACTGACTCAGAATTATATGGTGCTCAAAACAGAAAAAAAGTAAATTTTTTTAGAACAATTAAGACATTACAGATTACTGAAAACCTCTCTGCAGGCACTGGTTTCATAAGATTTCTACTCTTTGTGATTGATCAGATGTTTGAATTCAAAAAATCTGAATTATTCATCAAAACCAAAATTTTAGTCCTTTGAAGTTTGTCCAACTTAAGTTTTAGCTATTTCCCGTTCCTAATAATGTCTACAGAACTCAATGCAATAATAGAATTTCTTGAAGATCAGCCATTCCATCTGGTCCAGCTTATATTAGTCCCTACTATGGTTATTCTTAGACATCCTGTTTCTCCGCTGTACCCATACACATATCTACAATAGGAGGAGAATTACATAAAAGAGTGTGATTTGACTATTTTTTTTTTTCCCCACAAGCAATATCATCCATTAGCTACGTACATTATGTGGTACATACCTGTAAAAGTAAATGGCTTCATTACCTTTACAGCTGCTTGAAAGATAGTAGATAGATAGGTACAAATACGCAGTGGACTGAATGTCTAATCTTTTAGCCTATCTTATAATTACCACTGCCAGTAGCAATACCTTCAAAGCATTTCTAGCCACTATAACAAGAAACCATTTCCTCTAAACTTTTAAAAATGCACTTATGGAATACTATATTTGCCATATTTACTTACTAAACTATCGATTGCAAATAATTTATAACTGATAATAGAATTCTGAGGAAGATCTAGACAAAATGTTGTCCTTAGAATATGTTGATTTTTCAAAAGTAAAAATTTCCACAGGTACCAAAGTGAAATTCAAAGGTGCAAAACATAATTTCTCATGAAAATAAGAACAAAAGGGGAGGTAATACAAAGCAAGGCAAGTTGTTTAGAACAAAAGAACATTGCCCACAGTTTTGGAGAGCTGAATGAAACTTGTGATCTGATTTTCAGGTATCCGATATATTTTGATTTCTGGAAAGAAAAATAATACATCACCCTTCTAAATGATACTGCTTTTCTCAGTGTAGAATGGGAATATTTTAAACATCTCTATTTTTTTCCTGGTGCCAAAAGTTTGTGCATTTCGTGAGAGTTTTATATGTACTGTAAACCATTCAGAGCCATATCTGCCCAAGGCTGTCTGCGATATATGCCTTTCATCATTTAGTGTTCATAAAGAGGAATGAAACTTTCAGAAATAGGCAAAAATTCCCTTCAGATGTCAAGATACTAGGAATTAAATCTGCACAGAATTTAGTGTGTGAATAAATATCCTATGTGATAAATTTATTTTTTTGTGATTCTCTCATAAGAACAGTTATGCTAGCATGCTTGCATGCAGAGAACATTCTTGTTAGACTTGTAAACAACAGAAACGATTTTATTTACCTTGAAACTAGAAAGATATGAAAATTTAAATCCTGAACATGCATAACCTCTGCCTTTCCTCTAAATGGAAAGCCATTATCATAGCTTCTTTGTACTACAACCAGATTTCATTCCTTTATTTTCATCTTGACCACTAATAGATGTGAATGCTGAAATAATATGTGGCTGTGTCAACAAAGGTTTATTTATGGCAGCCAGCTAAAGGGCATGTGATAAAAACTGTCATTTCTAATAGAAATGGTGATATAGATTTGGTACATAGTCTACAGTACAAGGCAAGTACATCAAGCTCGAAGTGTGTATCTATAGTCCAAGAAGAAAGAATGAACTATTGTATGGCTTAACTTTTCGATTCTTTTTTTAAAATATACCTGTGTGATGGACATCATTGGAAATACAGTAGTTAACCTGTTTCACAATTACAGATTTTGGCGTTTCACCTCTTTTTAAATACATGCATTGTCTGCATCTGAGCTGCAGAGACTTTTAGAGTACAACTAATCTGACCTACTCTGGACTTTTTAGGACAAGGTGACTTTTACCCTTTCTTTGTCTTGACTACAATGAGTCAAACTAACAAAGGCGAGTAATACCTCTGGAGATTGCTAACTCATTGGTGACTGTTCTCAGATTAATCCCATTCTTGACATTTTCACTGTTCTTGGCTTTCTGTGTGTACATACGTGTTGTTCCTGTTAATGTATATATGAATGTGGATAGGGGGACAGTTACTTTCCCTGGTAGAAGCTGATTTATCTGTCAGTCATGACACCATCCCTATAGCAGGTAAAAATCTGATAGCAATGTATAATTCCTGATGGAGAAGAATTTATCTATTTTCCAGTCAACCTATCAGGGCCACTTTGGTTCCACCATATTATTGAGGTAACGCTTGTACCTGGCACCAGTCAATTGGGATTATGTGAACTCATATATCCTATACAAGAGCACAGTGTGTTTGTTACTGGTTTTCACATGAATAGCAGCCCAAAATGACTTTATATCCAATGTGAAAACAGTAAATCCTTTCTGTTTTCCTCAAGGATCAGTTCAGCACTGACAATTTTTGGACCTCACTATTTTCTTGAAGAAGTTAAAAGTAATTATTTTAATATCTATTTGCTTATACAGTTTCTAATTTAAAAACTTAAATATCTAATAAAGTATTCTATTTAAAGGATCTGCTATAGTAAACCTATCATTCAAGTAGAAAATGAATGCTTAAGACATTATTTTATAAAATTCAGTGTTTATTTATACTTTTTTTAAAAGTAAGCAATCTAAAAGGCAAATTGATTACAGAACATCCATTTTGATTTTATTTCACTTTGCTCAGTAAAATAGCAAGTTAACTTTTTACTAATTATGATGATTCAGGAAAATTACAATTCCATTAAAATGATCTCAAGACAGAGCTCGGTAGTCAGGTACCATGCTGGCCTTTGTTCTTCATCCTCTAATGGCAACATTCTTCTACCTTTCTATTTAAGCACATCTGTGGCAGTTTACCCTAGATCTTTTTTCTACATGAAACACATTTGTGGATGCTAATGCTTTTCTGCTGACAAAATAAATGCCCAGCATTGTTTTTTTTCTCAGCTCATAGTAAGGTTGGTAAAACTAGCTGGTGCACCAGGATATAATGGGTTTGGCTTATGATTTGATGCATCCTTCTAATAAGTATTATTTAATGTAAGCAATGAGAAAGAACAATTTTGAGGGCTTGGGCTTGGATGTTATTAATTCAGGACCTCAAGCTGACTCTGACCAATCTCAGGCTTGAAGATTTTCAGGCTTAGGAGAACACAATTTTGGTTTGAAAAATACATTTTTTTAAAAGATGCTTTTATTGTAATTACCTTTATCATTTATTCTGAATGCAGTTCAAATGCTCTTTAGCGTCAATCTGAAATTGAGTTAGTTTAGGGGAATAAGATATATTTTTAAAACAAAATCTAGTAGTCAGTGATTTGTCTGAGCCAAAGCAATGTCTAAGGGTCTACTGACAGTAATGGAGCTGGCAGTGGTAAAAAGTGAAAACTGAATACTTGAAGTTAAAGGTGGCTAAAGCTGGTACTCATTAATGCCATTAGAAACTTAAAAAGTAGCTGGAGGAAGGAACATATTTTGGTCCTTAATTCTTTATGTTAACTTACTTACTAAAAACTTAACATGCCCCACAATTTTAAGCAAGCGGTTATGTGTAAAAACATGTCACTTTTTTCTGGGGAAAAAAAAAAATCCTTTCCCCTTTTTAGATGTATTTCTAGATCTTCAGATTTCTATTTCTTTGCAAGTAAAAGGGAATGTCTGGTTTAAAGCTGAGGTTTTTTGTTACTTTATTATAAGGTGACAGCTCTTAATAGGCCATCAAAGTTTAGCTTTCACATTCAAAGGAAAGAATTAGCAGGTAGTGCACATGTGAAATGGTGAAATACAGGCATCAGTCCATTTGTTATTCAATTACACGTTAAGAAGTACTCACCTACTGTGTGTTTCCATATGTGCCTTAATTTTCTATTCATTGCATCATTGTTATTACCAAACACCTTTAAAGTCTGTTTAAGATAATTAAAATATATATTAAAGAGCCCAGACAGTAAGCAACAACAGCAGAGGTAAGAGTAGATATGGTTCCCTACATAATTCAGCCAACATGTTTGCAGTAAGACCATGGAACGTGTGTTGGAAGATGAAAATCATAGAATTGCACATAATTCCATATAGACAAGCCAAATTTATAAGGGAAATAACATTCTCTGGGAAGTTCATATGAAGAAGAAATACGTTGTCCTGAAAAAGAATGCCAGTAACATACTAACTCCACACCATTATATTGCCATGGAAAGCGTAATAAGATTCTGAAAGAATTGGCTGGCATGGGAAATTCCTACACTGGTTGTGTAAATACTACAAATTTAGTATGGTCTTAAGTTCTAATATAATGTCAATGGCAAAAGCTAAGCACATATCACGCCTCACTTTAATTTCAGATTTCTATTTTAAGATCTGTGTTAAATATAAATTTTATTTTATTTATAACAATGTAAGTCAAACTATATGATGACACCTAAGCAATATGAAAATGAGAAAATTGTAAACAAGAGCAGAACTTGGTCACTTAAATTTGAGAGTAGAGATTCTTTAGAGTTTCTATGCTGATTTTTTCTTTATAGCCAGTTTTAGCTGTATTAGATGAAGATGCGATGACTGTAAACACTTCTATTTTCCTTTGCTATGAAAGTATATGAAGGCTCCATTAATTTTCCAACACTATAAATGGCTAGACATCCTGGAGTGCCCCAATGAGTCAAGCTTCAGTTTTTGACCTTATGAATGTGAGCAATAACTCATTACCTCTCTACCCAAGGAATTTTATAAGGAATAGGAATGTTAATTTCTTGAGCAAGCAACTCTCTATGGGTGGAAACAATTTTGAAGTAAAGCTGAAGTAGTTTGGAGAATCTTATATAAAATATCAATAAAATAATAGAGGTTGTGACAAATGTGGATTGCTGTTATTACAATGTTCATCAAACTGAACAAAACCTGGGAAAAACCTATTGGCCACCTTCCATACACCTTTGATAGCTGCATCATTCACCTGACGTTAAGTATTACTTTTTCTCCTTGCCATAGGAAGGTTCTGCTTTAATTGTTGCTGTGTGCACTCACCCTCTTAGATGACAACATGGGGAACACAAAACTGAATGAGAAGTAGATATTCTCAAAAATTGGAAGAAATATATATGAACAGAAGGAAAACAAATCAGAATTTAAAGAGCATAGATTTTATCGGGTGGAAAGGGGAAGAGGAAAATGGTTGACTTACAGTGACTTTGAAATAGGATTTAATGAAATGGAGAGCCAAAGCATAGGGATTCATGTTTTCCTACATAATTTCTAGCTTTTTCTAGTGCACAAATGCTAAGCAGTCTTTTGGGAAATACCTTAGTCACAAGCTAGTCTGGCAGACACTGCTCTATGAAAACAGACTTCTTTTTTAAATGTAGTTGCCTGAAATTAAGTTTTGAATCACAAATAAATCTTGAGAAGCGCGAGGACTCCAAAATATTATTGAAGTCATTATGAGCCATGTGTATTTAGCAGATTTTTGCTAACTCGTGGATTTAAGACAATGACTTTCGAGATAAGCCTGAAATATTTTGCTGAAGTATTTTCTCCTTAACTATACTATAAAACTGGAGAAGATGGGATTTTCTGAAGTTAGTACAAACCTATCATGTCAAGAGAGCTGTATGCATTGTCAACAGCAAATTGCCAATTGCCGTACTTGCTAGTACACTGTTGAGAGAATTATCAGCATCTGGTGCCTCCAAAGATTAGCTGTCAAATTGCCTGATCAATTTGACTAGGAGAGAATCATTTAAGTAGGAAAGGTAAACTGGTGTGCTGATAGGTTCCAAGAGAAAGGAAGGAGAATATATAACCTCAGGGTAGATTTATTTAATTTAGGGAAATATTCTGATGCTGATCCACCCACACAAAGGTAACAATGAGGTGAAGTTTACAGGTGTCTTGGTTTCAGCTGGGATAGAGTTAATTTTCTTCCTAGTAACTGGTACAGTGTGTTTTGGATTTAGTGTAAGAAGAATGTTGATAACACACTGATGTTTTAGTTGTTGCTAAGTCCCGCTTATTCTAAATTAAGAATTTTTCAGTTTCCCATGCTGTGCCAGCAAGCACGTGTACAAGAAGTTGGGAGGGGACACAGCCAGGACAGCTGACCCGAACTAACCAAAGGGATATTCCATACCATAGGATGTCATGCTCCGTATATAAACTGGGGGGAGTTGGCCAGGAGGGGCTGATCGCTGCTCGGGCATCCGTCAGCTGGTGGTGAGCAATTGCATTGTGCAGCACTTGTATTTTCTTCGGCAATTTCTCTCTTTTTTTGTTATATTTCTTTCAATTGCAATTATTATTATTATTGCTATTATATTTGTATTATTGTTATTATTATAATAATATTTTAATTTTTTTATTTTGTTTTGTTTTGGTTATTAAACTGTTCTTATCTCAACCCACATGTTTTACTTTTTTTCCCAATTCTCCTCCCTATTCCACCTGGAGCGGGGAAGAATGAGTGAGCAGCTGCATGGTGGTGAGTTGCTGGGTGGGGTTAAACCACAGCAACAGGGCAAACAAAGTAGCACTAATACTGACGTACTTGATAAATTCTATTCGGTTATTTATTTTGTTCATAAAGTTGTCTAGTAAAGTGAATTTCACAATTTTTACATTCAGCAAATATATTAATTCTGTAAGTCTGGGAGTGCAAGGAAGAGTAACAGATGAATTTGCTGATTGCCAGGTTGATTGATAAATAACAAAGACAGCATTCATAAGAATTATAAAAAAATATTAGAAGACAGCTTTCCACAAAAAAATCCCCGAACCCCACCAACCTTCCTTTGCCATAGGTACTGCTCATTCTGAACATATACATTTCATATTTAACTTAATCGCAGAAAAGAAAAGCAAGTGACAGTATGCCAGTAGACCGTGTAAAGGCAACATAAACAGGCTGTTGAGTTTCTCCTCCTGCATTTTCACCCTGAATTAGACAGGGTGACTCCCATATTATTTGCCCTGTGAACTTGGCAAATAATATGGGATTTACCCTGTCCCTTCAACAATAGACCAAGACTTGCAAGATAAGTGTAAGGTCTTGCACCTGGGAAAATATAATACAGCACAGGTTGGGATCTACCTGGCTGAGGAGCAGCTCTGTGAAAAGGGACCTGGGGGTCCTGGTGGACAACCAGCTCAATATGAGTGAACAGTGTGCTGCTGCGGCGAAGCAAGCCAACAGGATGCTGGGTTGCACCAACAAGGGCATCCCCAGCAGAGATAAAGAAGTCATTATCCCACTCTACTCAGCACTTGTCTGGCCACACCTGGAATACCGTGTTCAGTTTTGGTCCCCGCTATGGAAAAAAGATGTGGATGGGCTGGAGAGGGTCCAGAGAAGGGCCACAAAGATGATCAAAGGACTTGGAAGCCTGCCATATGAGGAAAGGCTGAGAGAACTGGGTCTGTTCAGCCTTGAGAAAAGAAGGCTTAGGGGAGACCTTATTATCATGTTCCAGTATTTAAAGGGTGGCTGCAAAGAAGATGGAGACTCCCTTTTTACAAGAAGCCAGGTGGAAAAGATGAGGGGTAATGGGTACAAGTTATTCCTGGGGAGATGCCGATTGGACACGAGGAAAATTTTTCGCAATGAGAACAATCAGCCCTTGGAATAATCTCCCCAGGGAAGTGGTGGATTCCCCAACGCTGGACACTTTTAAGATTCAGCTGGACAGGGTGCTGGGCCGTCTTGTCTAGACCGTGCTTTTGCCAAGAACGGATGGATCGGATGGTCCTTGGGGTCCCTTCCAACCTGGTATTCTGTGATTTTATGATTCTGTGAATATACCATGTTAAATTTTATTGTGTTTTCTAAATGTCAATGGAATAATTTTAACATAACTATTTTTTATTGTTTCACGTTTTAATAAATACCTTTTTATCAATTGACATTTCATATTGCCAAATAACTACATAACATTTTAGAGGATTTTCTTTCAATACACTGATTGACGTATTTCCAGTTATTTACTTTAAGTTGAACTCTTATCAGACAGAAGCAAACTTGTGATAGATCAGGTCAAGAGCACAATTTTAATCTGAAATGCTAAACTAAATAATTTAATTATATATACATATATACACAGAAATGTATACATGTCTACACATATCAGATAGAGTTTCATCCCTGCTTTATGTATACAATGTATATGGCATACAAGACATGAAGTTTTTGCCTTAGTTACTGTCTGTTAAGAGTTAAGAATTAAAAAGTTTGGGGTTTTTTTCATAGTTATGTACCAGAGCCTATAGAATATGCTTAAAATTGATTTGTGATGAGAAGATATGAAATGAGATCCAGATTCCATTTTTAATCTCTTTTGTTATATGCTGTTCTCTCATGGTCTGTTAATAATTTTTCCTGAGTAAGCAGATTTCTATCTTTGTGCCCCATGGTTGCATTTCAGAAGAGCCTGACATACACCATAAATTTATCACTGAATTGCTAAAGATGGAGATAAAATCCACTATTCATTTCCCTGTCAAATCAACTTTTAATGGAAGTTTGAGGCTTTGTCCTGTGTGAGGTAAAAGAAAAAAAAACCCCCAAACACAAAACCCCAGCAAATTAAGAGCAGGCTGGGATTTTTATTATTTTGGAGAAAACTACTTAAAACAAGACCAATGAGACTATAACCAGAATGAAAAATTAATAAGACATTCTAAATAGAATCCATTACATGGCTTATATTCAAGAAAATATATTATCGTATTTGAAGAACAATTTATAGTTAAAACCATATGGAAACTTCTTTTACGGTTCCTTAGGCAATGGCATGATGCATAATTCTTTGCTACAGTGAAAAACATAGAAAGGTGGTATGTTGTCATCAGTAAAGCCTTTCAAGGCGATACCTGTTTACACAGAAAGAAGGATATTGCCACATTTGAACTGGTACCAAACAGCATGATTTTGTCCAAACGCAGTTCTTAGAAGTGTGATAGATACAAAATTTGATACAAAGCCCTACATGTCCTTTTTCTTATGGGAACAACTCTCAAGAACAGCAATGTAAAATTAAAGATGTTTTAGCTAAAAACTGAATCATTCTCCCTAGATTAATACAGCCCAGTGATCTAGATAAGAATAGTTGGATAATTGGGAGAATGGTCAAATATATAAATAACAGCAGTTAAGTATTCCAACCTGTGTTACCATTTCCATTTCACTACATTTATTCTAATTAAAAGGATTATCTTGGCATTCTGTGTGTTTTGTTGTACCATGAAATCATAATGTATAATAGTCAGACCTGCGGCAACAGTATAAAGTTACAAATTAAGGTCAATAATTCCAATCTAAGATCAAATGCTGACTGGTGAGGGAAGACTATGTTTATAAAATTTTACTAATAAAATTATATTAAAGGAAATAAAATGATGCATTTTCTAAAAATGTTTGGTTATTTCACATGACTTTAGGTAAGAACATGATACTTTCACTGCTATGTAGGTTTTGATGCTTTCAACCTCATAGGTGTCACCTAGGACTCTTATTTAGAATTAATTTCATGGTCTTCTATAGGACAAAGTTGATTCTATTGTATTTAAATGAGTTGAAAACTATAATTTTGCCCAAGTTCACATTTATTGCATACTTGGAATTTAGACTCACAAAAAGAGGATGTATATTCCAGGTTTTGGGGTTTTGGCTTAGCTGGATATTGTGACTTGAATGTTATTAATTTCTAGCAGAGTCCAGAATTGAAGCAGCAAGTTAATCTGGTTCTGCTGTGTCAGAGCACTTTACAGCAGCTACTTCCTGTACAAAACTATTCCATTTAGAGAGAATTGCTTGGAGATTACTGATGTTCAAAAATAGTGCTTCAATCTTTTAAGACTTTTAAAAATCCTTTTGACTCCTCTCAACATATGCACAAAATGACAAAGATAGCTTGCTAGCTAGGCAAACACACAGACATACAGATTTCTGAAGAAATCAACCTGTCTAAGTGTGGCATTGTTTTAAGATCTCAGTCTTTAACTTAATTTATTTTACATAGCCAAAGAGAAGATCATAAAATGGAACACAGCTTGTTAGGCTAATTCATTCATTTTTAAACTAAAATTAATGATAATAGCTTTGAAGTTGATAACATCTTGATATAATATTTGGCACCTACTTGGATACAGTCTGGGGCAGAGGCTTCAATGGCAGCAAACTTTCTTGCAAAAGTCAAATAGATACAAATTTCTTTTGTAAGGGGCACTTGAAATACCAGTCATATCAAAAGCCCCCAAACCAAATAGCATTTCCATAGTCAGCATCGCAGCACTCAAACTCAGGTTAAAAAATCTGACTATCATGCACGTACACACATGCCACAATATCTAGTACAACGTAACTGCTTTTTTCTTCTGTAATTCCAGGTAGTCTGTACAATTTTTACATCGAATTGCATAATATTTTAATGTGTTTATGAAATTATCAATAAATTTTGAAAAATCTCCTGGAAGGTTGAAGATTAAGTTAATGTCATTTCTGCACTACACCCAGCATTGTGCCCTAAGTGGCGAATTAGTAGAGCTGATTTTATATCCACAGTAAATAAAAATGCCAATATTAGCTGATTTTGGTGGAAAAACCCCATTATTCTGACTTATATTCCTGTCCTCTTGACATGCCCATGGTCACCACATTTTCTTTAAACTTGCCATTGTATAAGCCATTCCCCAAACCTGCAAGTGGGAAGAAACAGAAAAGCCCATGAAGCAGATTTTAAAATTTGTTGTTTTATAAAGTGTACATATAAGGATTCCTGAAGAGCTTCACACTTACTATTGTTATTGATATCACATCTCTTTAATTTAAAAATATATGTGACCAGTATCTGGTACAGTGGTATAGGAACCAGTGCCGTGTGGCTGGGCGACTGTCCCGCTGCCATGTGCAACGTCTCTTGCAAGCAGTGTGGGACTTTGTGGCAGCGTTTCTGGCGCGGCTATTTATGCATAGTTGACAGCTACATAATGTAGCTCTGTGTGAATAACTGATTGTGTAGACAAAGTGAAAAATTGGAAAATAGATTTGTTTTGGGTCATACTAAAACAAATGAGCCTCCTTTTTATTGCTGAACCAAACCACTGCAAATATTTTGGTCTGTATGAAATTAACATCCAGTCATTTTCTTAAATTCTTTTTTCTGCTGTCGTTATCATTTCTGTTGTCTTTGCTTTGCTCCTTGAGAAGACAAAAGTTTTCTTATGAGCAATACTCTACGTAAGCACTTTTTGCTGTGTGGTTGGGCCCACTGTCCACTTCTTCTGCTCTGCAAAGGACCCTGCCCCTTCCCAAGTCTCCATAACACCTCCCACTGATCAGTGAAGAGCTCTGCATATGCTGATTGGTAAGTTAATCAGTGTTGATTGCTCATCTGAAGGTGGCTGAGCTCAACCCACTTCTCCTTCACTTCTCTTTCAGCCTCAACAGTACTGATCACATTACCTTTTTCTCCTCTAACAAGCTGGTTTTTTCTTAATCTGTAGGAACTTCATTGTGCTTGAGACATCAAGCCAATATTAAATTTGTTTGAAATTTGTCCATGGGTACAAAAGGCTATCTAAGATGGACTGACAAAGGGATTATTGTAGAGCCAGTTTAATTTTAAGTAGATTCATTGTCACAGAGTCATCTTGAAATGAAAGGACAAGATGCTTTGTTTCCAAATTTCAGCATAACCATTTTGTTTAAAAACACCTCTTTCAACTGATATATTCACTGGTTGCCTGACGGCAGTAATTCATCAATTATTTTGAAGGAAAATCTGGATGTTGATTGAATCTGATTTTTCGGATTTAACTCGTTCTATCTTTTCAGCATCTAGTCTGTTGTACAGAGCTTTTCATCTGAACAACTTCAAAGAAGTCTAGAAGTATAGTAAGCAGAATCATTTCAAGTAGTATTTCATGCCAGCTGAAAAGAAGTCCAAGGAAAAAGAATATAACTGATTGCTTGATATAAAACATTTGATGGCTCTTTAGAAGCAGCAGCAAATCCCCAGTCTTTAGATAAGTAGGCTTGAGGGGAATAACTGAAATCTTTCCTCACTCCTGACATTCAAATCTTGTGCACCTCCAGGGACTATTTAATACATGCAGCGTGATGCCTTAAATAAATGAAATGCAAGAAATGGGACATATTAAGGTGTATGCCCTTTAAAGCAGCAGAACCAGAGCTTGAGCTGTCACAAGACTCTGCTTTAAGGGCAGTCAGGGTTAATTAATTGACTGGCTGTTCTGGTCAGACTGTCTCAGCTATGATCCTGCCACGTGTGACAAGATTGGGGTGGTTTATTAGCTTTCTTCTTCCTGGTGGTGTATTTCTGCTTGTCATATAAGTGTGGATGGGATGCATGTCCCTACTATCAAGTTCTGTTTCTCCTACCTAGTGTTTGGCAGAAGGGGTGGTTAAGTTTACGAGGGAGCTAAAGAAGGAAAGGAGAGGAGTCTCTCAAGCTCTTGAACTGATGGCAGAAACCAACGTGCTGCTTTGCTTTAGTGTTATTGTTGGTGCACTGGCTACCTTTAATTCTTTAGCAAAGCCTACAGATTAATAGTTCGAATTTCTAAAAGGGAAGGGGACCCTCACAGTGGTAAATAAAAGGTATTGCTCACTTGGAGGGTTAGGTGAATGAGAAGGGTCTATGGATTCCTTCATAGGAAAAAAGCAGAGATTAACACACCTAGCATTTGTCTTTTATATTGTGTCTTAGGCAGATTACCTGAGGAAAGCTAAAAATGGGATATATGAGGACTGAAAAATGTCTTCATTGTGAGTTTTAGAAATTAGACAGCTAAACGTCATTTAGTCAACTCTCTCTTTTCACCTTTTTTCCTCTTAATTGGAGAACAATATTCCCAGGCCAGACAGCCACCTTCCCAGTATGCACACTACCTGTTTGCCTTGCCATGAATGTCTGGGCAGCCTTAGGCACGCAAGATGCTCACTAATGCTTGCTTACTGTAGGTGTCCCCCACGTTCTCCCATGAACACCTTCTTCTCTTGCTCCTGATCAAAACATTGTGTACATTGAAACTCCCACAACTCCATCGTGCAGAAAGGCTCTCAGTGCATGGCTGGTCTCTGCTTCCACCAACGTCTTTGTAACATGACGCCCATGAGACATTGCTCTGGGAAACACTGAGGACAGACAGTAATTAGAAATTCCTAGTACCCTGTGGTGAGTGCCAGATGTACATTTACCTTTAGGTACTACCAACCACACATAGAATGCAGTCCTTTTGCAAAGGGAAAATCATACAGATTTTCAGGTTCATGAGGAAACTTTGTAAACCGTTTTCTATATTCTCCAAAAGCATTTGTGCATTTCTTTGGATTTTGAAGCTCATTAAGCAGCTGAATGTGATGAGAAATGTGAGCAGAAAGAAGCTGGTGGAGGTGGAGGCCATATGGATGAGGACAACATTCACAGGTGCTCCAGGGAAGCTATCTACACTCAGAATATCCTTTGGGAAGGGCTTCTTCCAAAGAAGACTACAAATCAGTCTCCGTGGTGAGTGCAAGAAAACTGAGTCACAGGTTGAAAGATTTCATATCTTATGGCCTTTTGGCCTCATACTTGTCAAGATTTAGGTCAGTAAGTATGAGAGTTTGATAGCTAAACCTGTCTCCTGATTTTCTCCATATGCTTCCCCAGCCCTTCAGTTCTCTTTGCTAATAACCTGGCCTTACTGAACCAGGATGTGTACCTTGGTTTTAGCAAACTATCTTGTCTGTTCCCTTTTTAGCCTGTCTCTTCACTGTAATGTCGACTGAGATTGGTACCTACCTATTCTTCCCTGTCTAGCTTCATATATGCTTCAATCGAATTTATGTAATTTTCATTAAAAAAATGGACTTGCCTTGTCCCCATCCATCTCTTTGTTTGCACTGTCCTTTAACCCCAAGGCTTGGACAAATGTTACAGACTCTTGTGCAGAGTTAAAATGATGGCAGAGAAAAATATCAATAGGATTGGGGCAGCGTTTACAAAGTTTTTTCGGCTGAAGTGGTCAAGAGAACTTGTGTGCACGTATAGAGTAAGCCATTTAGACACCTGGGGATTTTGCACATCTCAGCCTGGACAACTAGAAGATTAAGGTGTTAGTTGACTGCTCAGATCATGGGGAAGTTGCTGAGATAAATTGCAAAACCAGATTTAGTTGTGTAGTTCCACCCGGACAACTGATTTAGTGAAGAAAAAACTAGATATAAATATATATCTGGTGGTGATGCAATAGCTCTGAAACAAGCTCCCAAAGTTGATATGCCTTTATAAATCAAGATTTTCCATTAAGTTATCTTCACTTTTGAAAAGTCATAGTAAAAATGAAAACAAAAAGACTTGCATATGTAGGAAGGACAATAAAATTTACTATTCAAATTTAAGCTAATATGACAGTACATCTGTTAAATATCATGGTTGTATTTTGTTAGTCTGAGACAGGATTTTTCCATATCAGTTTTCCATGAAATCTTACTCATTAGTTTCTACTGTTACCCCTCAAAGACTGTTTTTTGGTTGTTGTTGATGTGACTTTTTCTTGTTTATAAATGGTAAAAACTTTGTTAGCCTTCAGCTAGGAGTTATTTTCTTCTGTCTGATGGTGTGGTTTCCTATCACTACACTGAACATCACCAGAAAGGACTTAATTGTTTAAAATGTCAAATGTCTGTGCATCCTTTTTCTCCATTATTGTAGCAATATTTCTGTAATTCTGCCTGTAATTCCAAATGTTTGGAGTAACTTCCTTATGTGATGGTATCTCAGCAGCAGCTCACATTAATGCTGTGTGGCTAAATAAAGCCTCCCAAAACCTGAGATCTGCAAGACTAGACATGGAAATATTTTTCCCCAAACTGGTTTGTTCTTCACAATATTTGAAATAGTGGTGAAGCTTTTCATGAACATGTGCAATGGCAACATCTTCAGTAAGATCACTGGTTGATTTTGTGCAGATTTCAAAATAGGTTTATTGTACTTTTAAAAAAACTTTGGGGCTGAATGGGAGGAAGGGAAGTGAATGCTCTCAGGAAACATCTGTTCTTTGTTGCTCCTAAAAAATTCAAAAGGTTGGCATATTTTAATTCAAAATAAATTTTGAAAATTTACGGGCAGCTATTATATAAAACCTGATGGAAGTCTTGCTTTACTAAAAGGCAATCACAGTCTCCTCGAACTTGTGTTTGTTGTAATTGCTAAAAAGAGACATAACTCGGAATACAGTAGACAAAAGGATAAATCACAAAATCAAACCAACATTGTGTTTGGTATAGAAGATGGTTTCTTTCCTCATAAAACCATCTCCTATGAAAAACCAAACTAAAAAACCTGTGCAATCTTTTCACCTTCCTACTTTGGCCTTGGGGGTTAGGCGTGCAACTCAGGATATCTGAGTGATGCTAGCTGCCATAAAGTATGAGAGACACCCATGCAAGTAGATCCAGTCAGGTCATGACTCACACATGGGGCACACACACCTCACAAAAATGACTGATTGCCCAACTGCTGTCACTTTGGGACACTCAATTGAAACCAGATTCCAGATTCATGCCTACTTACCAAAACTGTAGAACTAAAAGAGTTGACTAAATCAATCAGAAAGTTAGGAACAATTTTTTTTAGGGCAGAGGAATCTCTATTAGTTTTAACTCTTTTGGTGTCAACTGAGGAAAAAGAAAATACCATCAGTCTTAAAAAAGTAGCTGGGAAAAAGATTATCTCCCCATCTTCTTACAACAGTCTCCTGTCGCTGGTTACCATTCTGTGAAGTAGTAACTGGTATTCAGAGCTTTGTAGATAAGTTTTAAGATGCAGAGAAAATTGGTGTCATGGGTTCATGGAAACCATCTACAAGGAATTTGTTTAATAGTTTATGTAATTTGTTGACAAGGCTATTATGAAAGTCCTAGAAGAAAGTAGTCCAGCATCATGCAAGGAAAGTTTTTTCATTCCGGGTTTTAGACCCGCATGGGGGGGGGGGGTATGTGTGTGTAGGGGGTGCTTCACAGACAGCAATTCTTAGAAGTCTAACTGAAACCTAAAATGGAAAATATGCTCCCCTGCTCCTTGTCTGCTGGTGCACAAGAAAAAGAAGAAAAAAAAAGCAAATGGGAAAAAGAGAAAAGTTTCAGTAGTACCACATCTACTTAAAATAAAAACTTGTTCCCTTGACAATTCCAAGCATCATTTATAACACATTCCTTCTGACTGCACTGAGGATATTTGTCTGATAAGGATATCCTATAAATCAAAAATATATATTATACTTAAGTACAGGAAATAATTTAAGATTTTCTTACTGATGTAATGAAAAAAAAAAAAAGATTCCAGGAAAGTTAAAAAAAGTAAAAAATGTTGATATCTATTACTACTGTCATCTTGCCTGTATGGTAAGTATGTATTTCTTGGGAAATAGAAGAAAGGTACAAATTAGTATAATGAATGCACCCATTTACTTTTAGCTTGAAGACTAAATGCAAAGTTTTCTTGTAAAACTTCTAGAAAAGTTGTCTTAATATAAACAATTTCCAAAAAAATATTTGAATAAGCTAATATATTTTAAAATTGATCTTACTGTTAAAAAAAGGGAAAGCTTCACAGCAATGGGAACACCAAGCTGGAGCTGATAATTTGTTGGAAAAGAAAAAGTTTTATGTCTGAGTAAATTATTCCTGCTTCCACATTCCACTATGACACTATTTCTTTCAACCATTTCGTGTTTCGTTTTATCTTTTATTCTTTGTGTCGAACTCACTGAGGATCACAGAAAATTATTATGTCTTTTTGCAAACAGAACTATAGCCCTGGGATCTATTTACTCCCCAGTAATGGTAAAGGAATCATTAATGCAACTGCTGCCTTTGGGTTTTATATGAAGTCATAGCTTAGATGTAGAGCTTTTGTATGTGCTTACTTGGAAAAAAATATTTTTTCAGGAATTCAGTTTTGAGAAATAGCAACAACTGATCAAATCAAATATATCAAGCAACATAGCAGGTTAGTATGGGGCAGGAGGAGGTTAAAGTTTATATAATATTGTGGTTTAACTCCAGCTGACAATTAAGCACCATGCAGCTGCTTGCTCACTGTCCCCCCCGCCCCACAGTGGGATGGGGGAGAGAATCAGGAAAAAAAAGTAAAACTTGTGGGTTGAGATAAAAGCAGTTTAATAGGACAGAAAAGGAAGGGGGGATAATAATAATAATAATAATAATAATAATAATATATACAAGACAAGTGATGCACACTGCAATTGCTCACCACCTGCTGACCGAAGCCCAGCTAATCCCCAGCCACGGTGCCCCCCAGCCAACTCCCCCCCAGTTTATATACTGGGCATGACATCCCATGGTCTGGAATACCCCTTTGGCCAGTTTGGGTCAGCTGTCCTGGCTGTGTCCCCTCCCAGTTTCTTGTGCACTCCCAGCCTCTGCTGGCAGGGCAGTACAAAAAGTTGAGAAGTCCTTGACTTAGTCTAAACACTGCTTAGCAACAACTTAAACATCAGTGTGTTATCAACATTCTTCTTATCCTACGTCCAAAACTTACCACTATACCAGCTGCTAAGAAGAAAATTAACTGTATTCCAGCCCAAACCAGGACAATAATAATCAAATGCAAACTGAAGTTTCTTTTCTGTAACTGTCTTGTGAGGCCTTTACATTATTGAAAGTAACAGGACACTGACGTTTTGTAAACTTGTGCAGATATTACTGTAGCTGCTACACTTTGATCACATTTTCTAGGCTACATAAGCAATCATAATAATGAGCTGATTTTTAAAAAACCTTGCAGAGAATCAAATAGCCAGAAAGGCATGGTGGTAATATTGTTGTATATTAACTGAACCCAGAATTTGAAAAGGGTTGGGGTTTTGTTTTGTTTTGTTTTATTTTTTGATAAGCTGTGGAAAAATAAAAACATCCATCACAGACTGACATAACACACTGGAATTCAATGTCTTATCTATCAGTATACTGACTTTGGGTTTATCCATCTTTTTTGGAATAACTCTAAGCCTAACTGTGTTTTACATGGAAAAAAATTTGGAAATGCGTGTCTTTTTGTCTTAACTTTCTAATTCTTTAGAGAACAATTAATTTTTAAATATAAGGAGAAAAAAAGGAAAAAGTTATATTCTCTTATTTTGGAGCCCGATACAGCCAGATCAAAGGGATTAGCTATGTCTGCAAATCAAGCGCACACTTTAATACCATCCTTGAAGGTCAGTAAATTATCTTGTAATCACTTCCCCTTAAAGTTATGAGGGGCATTTCACTCAGCAGTACTGAAACCTACAGTTGTAAATCCAAACTACCAGATGAACAGAGAATTCAAGAAATGGCCACGTTCCATCTGATCTCTCTCAAAAAAGCAAGAAACTTAAAATTGCCAAAGAAATGTCTACGAGCATAATCCAAACATTAATTCTTCTGAATACATCAGAAATTTCTGGACTAAAGTCTACACTTTCCCCTAATTTGTGGCTGTCTCAGTCTGGAATTTTGGACCAAGTTTACTCCTATTAAGTCCACTGCAAACTGGAGATTATTAAAGCATCAGTTGTAAATCTGAAAATTAACATGTGTATATATATAATTAAATCTTTTATCTTTCTTCAAACATAGACTAACTTCCATTTAAGTAAAGTTACTTTTTCCAGTTCCCAAGGATCAGAAATGTACTGGGTAGTTAAGCCTTGGAGTTCCTTGTAGATATATTTGCCAGTTTCCTCAGAATTTCCTTAGAATCTCTAATGAGACAACGATCCATGTATGTATCAAATGCCACTATAATTAGTCTGGGAAAAACAGGCACACTTGAGTGACTGTTCTTACACGGAGATATATTGATCTGTGGGGATGTACTTAAGAATAAAACTATAAAATAGCTTAAGAGAACATTTTAATTATATTTTTAATTAATATTGAATGGTAGTATTTATACATTTTTCCTGAAGCAGAACAAAATATTCATTAGTGTATTTTCATTTGCCAAGGACCATGAAGCCTTCGATATAAGGATCTGAGTTTAAAACACAGATTCTTTCGTTGCTGGCCTTTTTGTTCCCTTAGAAGAAAAAACAAAGCATGTTTTTAACTTATGTCTGCTGTCACAAAAGGTATTCATAGACTGCTTCATAAGCAGTAAGTCCTCATGTACTAAACTGAAATTATCTCAAAGTTTTTGAAATACTTTAATTTTGGGACAATAAGGATAATAAATAGGTTTTGGAGAAGTCTTCAGTACGTATACACTTTTGTTATGGGCTATTTCTGTCATCCTGAGTGCATGTATGTGAAGCTACACAGAGTCACTAAGAACAATGAGGAAAAGGAAGGATATTCCCTTTCTTGGGCACTTCGCACAGGGATCACTGTCTAAATTTCAAGATGCTTTTAAGCTTCTAAGTCCTCGCTCAGGTAGGCAGTCAGGGTGCTGGCTGCCATTTCCCATGTCCTCTACACATAAGACTGAAGAGTAATTCCTACCAGGACTAAGTTTTATATATCTGAAACTATTATTTTTGGATCTGAAATTTTCCAGAACTGAGCTCTGGGGAAACAGCAAGTTCTATCTGACATTTTGAGTAAAGACAGTTTAGCTGAACAGAGCGCAAAAAAAATATGCTTGATAAATTATGGAAGTGTTCTTGTAACTTGGAATTACGCGAGAGCAAGGAAAGTGCTTTCAGTGAGATATATTCAAATTATGACTTAATGGCTATCACATGGAGGGCATGGTTAGTGTATGCCTCACCAGATTTTTAACTTAGGACCTGAGGTGTTCCAATAAGCAAGGCTGCGTTTGGCATCCATGACTAATGTAGATGTCTAATGAAAAAAATTGCCAGTGGTGTACATGAGTAATCTGCAACACTCTGCTCTCATTCCCTGCAGCTGTTCTTAAATGTTCACAGTTATGAAGTCTGACACAGTTTTACAGTCGTAAGAGAGGGTTTCCCACTTGTCCTTCTGCAGATCATCCCAATCCAAAGCAGACCGTACTCTGTCACTCCAAGGTTGGGATACGTCCCATCTAATTTCAGATGTCTGCAATGAGATTCATATGAGTCATTAGGATGAGGTAAATCCCACCCTACAAATGCTTCTTTGACTATAAAGGATGTCTAAAATAAATTGGTTCAGTGATAAATGTTTACTTAAGAAAGATGAATTTCATTGCTACTGACTTCAGCACATTTGCATCAAGGACAGATGTCTACTACAAATGTCCATGTTTGTTTTCTGCAAAACAAAGGAAAATATCATACGCAATAAAAATTAGTTTGATGTGGGTGTCCTCTAAGCTATGACCGGACAGAAGAGAACTTTTTCATCAGAATGATAACATGCTTGTAGGGTCAGATTCTCTTATTATTCTTACTAGTGTAAAGTGGAAGTAATCTGCAAAAGTCAATAGAGGAAAACCGCTGTAAAACATGCACAAACAATCACAAATCAGGTCTGTTGCAGCTCTGAGGTGCATAATAAATTTCTTGCAGGTCAAATTGCCTGTTAAGATAAATACCTTATTTATAATGCAGTATTTTATTTAGAAAATGAAAACTAAACCAAGACATTTCCATTTAAATCAGGCATTATGTCTATACAGTCAAAAGTCTGTCGTTTCTCAAATATTCTGCTTTCTGCAATCTATTGGTACAACCTTATTCATTTACTATATAAGGAAACACGAATTTTTGTCAGTCATATATCAGTCTAATTTAAAGTTACATTCTGTGTACCCTTTTTCCTCAGGTCTTCAAAAGTTTTAGGTCTAATTCCTATTGTTCTCAACACCTTTGAGGGTCTGGAATTTGGTGGATATATTCAGGTTTTCCCATAGTTTCCTTCAACCATCAAATTCACTAGTCGGTAAGTCAGTATGTGCATTTTTTAATTATACAGATAAGTAACTTTCTCCTCTTCTCAGGCTTGTGAAAACTGAAGGGAGTTCCATTTTAGTGTTGTAAAACCTGATTAAGTGAAAGGAAAATTAGATGCAGGTTGTCTCCTTTCCTATGTTCCCTCCAAACTTGTCTGTCTCTGCCTTGATTTTTACAACTACATTAAAAAGAAGTATAAACCAAAAAAATCTATTTATAATTCACTTTTAGGAACCAAGATTTAGAGAAAATGGAAACAGTCTAATCAAGAGGATCAGAAAAGTTGTCTCTCAGTTTTATGAAATTTTAGAAAACCTAATAAAATTAGGAAATGAATAATATTAGGAGTTGCATGGATGGTCCAGAACCTGAAATAGTTTAGAAGAAATAACAATTAATACTAACCTCTGTATGCAAATGTCATCTTACGTTATGAAGATAAAGGTTATATTTCACAATGCTCTCGAGCTTAGCAAAAACCTTAGCTACACAGATGTCTTCCAAGTGAAGAAGACAATACCGGGTGTGTCAGCGAAGAACATACATCTGCAAACCACAGACGCCGCAGTACACCCAGCCATGAGTCGATTTACCCAGCTGGCAGAAAGCAAAGTTCAACTCAAGACCGAAACTGCCAAACAAAATTATTCTGGTTCAAATAGATAGTTCCAGACCTGAAGCTGTCCCCAAACTGTTCCCAGATGTCTTAACCCTAGTCAGACGTTTCATTATGGAGCCATGCTGCGAGCCCTCTCGGGCTTGTTTATTCAGGGCTCCGGCAGGGGAGATGAATTCCAGCAGCTTGGAAGGGGACGACTGGAGAGGCAGATGAGGCACTGAGCTGCTCCAGGACTTTCCAGTTTAGATTTCACTAGAACCGAGGCAAGTTTTAGGGAAAGATAATAATACTTAGGCATGTGTTCACACAGAGAACGCTTCCAAAAGCCTTTAAATTACATTATTCCTGTGCATTTCAATTACATTATTCTTGCAAGGAGACAGCTAATGGCTGAGTTACGAAATCCTTCTCTGGTACATATATAGTGAAAATACCCCACACAATAAGAAGAGACTGTGTGTTACAGCACTGGTACTAATAACCGTCTGTACCTTTATCACATATGATCCGATGCATGACTGTTCTTTCCTGGTGAGAACTAGTCATTAAATCAGTGTAGTGTTTCCTTCAAATAAATAAGCATACCTTATTTCAGGCAGTCCTCCTGCAATTGCTTGATGATCATCATATTGAAGTAAGATTTAAATTTCTGAAGTGCAAATAAATTCCATCTAAAATTTTACTCAGTTCTTAAACTTGCAATAAAACAATGTTTTCAAATGGATCTGAACTATTAGTACAGGTTATGATGGACCTGGCAGAGAAATGAAAGGATCCAAAAGTTAATTTGTGTTTTTTAATTGATAGATATATTTCCTCTATATCTTGGAAAATGTCTGTATTATGTATTTCTGCAATGCCTGTCCCGATTGCTGTTCTGGGTGACCATCTGGAACAATGGTTGCTGTTACTGGGAGTTATCTCCTGAACATGCCCTCTTTCACCACTGTGCAAGGAAAATGCACAAAACCAAGCTGATGGTTAATGTATGGAAAGATCTGCAGGATTTCAGTGGTACCCAGACTTATGTTTCCTTAAAGATGTTTGGACTGAACTGCAGTCAATAATATTGGGGATTTTTTTTTTTCCACAGTGAACTTCTGTCCAAATAAAGTGTTTTCTCAAAAAGAGGCAAATCTCAAGGTTTTTTGAAGGAATTGGAAAGGCAGGCTAAAAAAAGTTGAGTATCTGACTATTCCAAAGTACTTCAGAGGCTTCATCAGGAAACCTTTGCTATTTGTTTAATGCAATACTTGCATTCAAATGCTTTTTGTAAAATATATTCCCAAATGTAGGGGTATGAATTATTAAAATTATTGACAAGGATGACACATTGTCTTGTATTTTCAAGACTGTGGGATGCATAGATTGTTTAACCTGATTCAGAACGTCTATCTATACCTATAGGTATTGTTACTGTAAGTTTGAAGAAAAGAAAAAGTACAGTTAATATTTAATGCGGTGAGAAAATTTGTTCTTTTTCAAAATGGTTATGATTCCTTCTATTGTAGGCAAAATAAAATAGCACAATCAATGCAAATAGTGACCGCTTGAGATTTTAAGAGCAACCACTACCGTTAGGGTAGGGAAAGTCAATCACTACATGCATGATGAATGGCATCTGGTCTTACATGTCAGTAAGGTCTGCCAAACACCAATGCTTTGGTATTAAAATAAAAAGGGAAACTTGTGCAGAGATGGTGGATTGCACTGTTGTTAGCTACTAACTTTAAAATGCGTCTCCTGAGACCCCAGGAGGCCTCGGTGGCTACAACATTCATTCTGTACTGTCCTGCAGACAGCATGGGCACGGGAGTTATGAGGAGGGTGTCTAAACTGGAGTAAACAGGAGTGTTTCCAGATTCCTGGGTCTGGATGCCCATGTAAGTTTGCATCCTGACAGTGTGTCAGGATGAGGCCATGGTGCCTACTGTTTCCCTGGGTAATCTTTTATAAGGAGCCCTGCGGGGGCAGGTTTGCAGGTCGTGGGGTGGCACTGCGTTAGACCCTAGTCTGAACTGCCGCCTGTCAAGAGAACAAAATAACCTGGAGTACGCACCGGCTTTGCAGCTGAGGCTGAGCTATCAATACCAACCTTTATTTAAATGAATTAAGGACTTTGTAAAGGCCCCTGCTAAGCTGGGAGCCTGATGTAATGATCCAGCCATATGTCTGGCTGTCAGCGAGTCCCAACTTCTGATCTGGGCTTTGATGCTCGTGGCCTCTGCGGTCTTGAGCAAGTTGCTTCTGTGCTCTGTGCCTGCAGAAAGGAACAGTGATCCTCCTCCTCCTCCTCACTGAGAGGTTATGCAAATTCATTAGTGACTGTTTGTGAAGGGCTTTGAAGTAGAAAATCACTCCATAATTGCTAAGTATTATTTAATAGCTCTTTTATAGTAGGCATTTCCTTTTGAATTACCCTGCTTGATGTTTCATTAAAATGACATCATGCTCACTTGCAAATTATAGTGGCAGGTCATGTGCTTGCCAGTATAATGAAGCATGAAGAATTATAGACATCCCCCCTAAATAAATTAATCTGCAAGAAGTTATCACTACCGGGGTCAGACTGTAGGTCTCTAGTTTCTCACATCCATGACACTAGCCATATACTGATTCTCGTTTATTTTTATTGATTTTTGTAACATTAATTTGTAGCTGCTCTTTTCATCAATACCATCCAGGGCTTTTTTTTCTTCTCAGATTAAATAATATTATTAGACTGTGCGTGATCTATAAATTAAATACCAGAGGTCAAAACAGAACTATCATTTACAGTAAGTGCACTCTGTGCAAGACCAGCAAACAAAGAAGGAGAAGATTACAAGAAAGAAAAAAATAAAGTCATGGACTTTGCATTGTCATGGGGCAAGAACAATCTTTTGGCCCTTACGCTGTAATTTTATGGAGGTGGCCGTAGGAGTGCTGGGCAGGCACCATCTCAAAGTTCTGGTCCAGTGCGTTTCATGGTTTGGAGTCTAGGGCTGTGTCTGCACTGCTGGATGAGAGTGCCTGGTGCTCTTATCCCCCAAATACAGCCCATCCGGGGAGCTCCAAGTCCCTCCACGTGTATCCAGGTCTTCGCCTGAAAGAGCACCTACACAGTCAGGGGGTAGGACTCAGGCCTCGGCGCGATGTGCAGCGATGTGGGGCCGGGGCGAGCATCTGGGAGCTGGGACTTTGGAAAGCACCATGTGTCCCACGGCTGGAGACGTATCACAATGCCAGTGGCACTGGGAGATAGGCCCTTTTGTGATTAAGAGAGCAACAACTTTTTCTAATACAAGCATGGCTATGCTACTTCGACTCAATTATTTACTTCAAGATGTCCAACCTTACCTAGCACTTTAAAAAAATGAATATTATTTTTAGTTCATATCTCTTTAATACTTGCACCACATCTTAGGATAATAACTCAAAAGAACAGAGTTCTATTAGGCTGTTAGGAAGCGAAAACCATTTATTGGACTCATAAAAATGGGCTTTTGGCATGTGAGTTTATTACTCTTTGGAACCATTTTTGGCGCATAACTAGGAAGCATCTTCAAGTTATTGCTTTACAAACATGAGTTTCTATAAATAACTATAAAACTAGGAAACCTTTCAGGAGAAATATAACATAAAGATATAGAAATAAAGCATGTGCTTTTGCATACTTCTAAATTTTTTTTACTATTTCATTATAAGGATTATATGTAGTGGGACAAAGAGTAACTGTCAATGTCTGTGTTCTCAACAAAAGGGAACATAACAGGGAAATAATTTCACTTTGGATAAAAAGGCACATACTTGGGACCTGCATTCCCCAAATGAAAACTGATATTCAGGAGAGATAGCAAAACTTAATGTTCTGGAGAGCAGAACACGCTGCTAAGTGTCTATGGCACCAGTGAAGTGGGAAAATGTCTGGACATGTTATTTGCCAAATAACTGTTATTTGTGAAGGAATTACTCCAAACTCATATCCTACTGCTTTGGCACACTGAGTGATCCAATAAATGAAGACAGATGCTGACCCTGGCCTTGATTTACTGTATGTAATTAAAGAAAAGATCTTAAAGAACATTTTCCTAATAATTTTTAAAATAATTTTTTTTTAACTTTCAGTGTTAGAGTGTACCATTCTTGCTGTCCCCAACTAGTCTGTTATTTTTTTTTAAATGGAAACCCACTGAAACCCAGAGAAAAATGGAAGAAACAGTGAAGCTGGGAGATGTAAAAGTAAAATTTTAATTTTATTTTCTGAGCTGTAAAAGAAAAGGTGGATGAGCATAAAACCAAGAAACAAATTAACATAATAGATTCAGATACTCATTCATATTCCATTACTACAATTAACTTTTGCTCCCTCAAATCACAAAGGTGAGTTGAATATTACCCTCTTAGCAGGGGAGAAAACCAATGACAGAAAGAGAGAGAAAGAAGCTTTTCGGCATGTTCAAATGAAAACCTTGTATCCTTAGATGGTCCAACACAGCTGGCCACTTTCCTTTCTCAGAGAAAAAGCCTTTCACATATGGCTCCTCTAGGAAATGAGTTTCCCTCCAACGACTAATCTCCTCTATAGCCGAAGAGACCACCCTCTCTGCTGGCTGCTGGCAGCGGTGGCATCCGGAGCGCTCAGGAGCCTGAGACTTCATTTGGTGGTCAGAAGTAAGAACTCATTGGATAAATCAGTGGTACGGCCCCTAAGATCTCCCAGTTTTCCTGTGTTATTGAATTCATGATAATTGCTAAATCTTGTAATTTAGAAATGGCAAATGAGAAGTATATATGTACCGTGTTTAGAGTTGGCATTTCTTTGTCTGGCACATGATTCCTTCTGTAGAAAGTAAAGGGGGAAGCGCCATTTGCCCATTAGTGTGCTTCACCTAGTCTTCACATAGCAAGAGAGATTTTGTCTCTTTCTTTCTGTGTAAGTTTATTACACATGTTCCTTCTGAATAGCTGCTGCACTCAATATAAGGGAGAAAACAATAATTCTCCAGAATATAAGTAATCACTCTTTTAAAGTCTGTTTGTTATGGATGTTAGAATACAAAGTCTGCTTTGCTTCTTAATGAAATGCCCATGTTCCACACCCCCCCAGCCCATCAGTTATTCAAAATGATTTCAGGTCACGCTCAGTTTAAAAATTAATTGAAAAGAAATTAGTCCCACAAGGGTATAGCTGTGAGCTGTAATTTTGACTGACAGTGGGATAAAAGACTGTGGATTTAATCACGTCACTTTTAAAAGCATTTGATATATGTAAAATTTTTCAACTTGCCACAAGCATATATGGCTT